>NC_050068.2:168272814-168585958 GCF_009764565.3 Dermochelys coriacea | reverse complement strand
TTATTTAAAGACTAGCAGCTATTGTTCATCTGCATGGCTGCTGAGATGCTCCCTCTTGTGAGAATTTCTTGGAGGAAGAGCATTGTTTATTATACAATTAAATTTTGCTGTCAGGAAATTCCTAGAATGGAAATGCATTTCCTGTTGTCAGAAAATTGTAGCAACTCTTAAAAACAACAGCAAGCTCTTTGTTTTCCAGTAAAACGTCCACAGCCATTTCTGAAAAATGGAAGAGGTCCACAATGGCTGCAGACATACTTTGGTCAATCACTTTGCTTATAGAAAAATTGTTTTTTTTTAATTAGTAGAACAAAGTGATATAAAGTGACATACCAAAGGGAAGACATTTATAAACTGTATAAAATAAGCTACTGTGGTATTATGGGTAAGTATGACAAAGTTGTCTAAGGACATACTGTATTAGAGGTAGGTGAAAAGGGGGAGATGATTCTGTAACCTTCAAATACCCCATGATTGTCCATTCACTGGTTTTTCCTCTTCCTTTTTTGCAGACAGAGGGCTTATAACAATTCTAATGTTTAGTTTCTGCGACATACTAAGATCACCCCACTGTCACTTAGAGCAGTGCACATCTTCATTTGGTCCAAATAGGCAGATTCTGCCCATAATTTGAGACTGTATGTAAGTACATTGAAGCGTTGG
Source organism: Dermochelys coriacea (assembly GCF_009764565.3). NCBI lineage: Eukaryota > Metazoa > Chordata > Testudines > Dermochelyidae > Dermochelys > Dermochelys coriacea. Next base: position 168,585,295 of record NC_050068.2, on the reverse strand, counting down.
CTTCTGTCTGTCTAGGTAGACCTAATACTAGTATGTCAACAATGGCTTACTTAGACCTCTTTTTAAGAAGATCATAACCACAGGTTAACATTTTTTTAGTAAGCACTGCTTAAATGCTGATGGTCTCTGAGAGAGAAGACATCCTTTAGCTAGTTTTCCATGCCCATCTTGGCACTGGACAGTCCTGGTATGCCATCCTGTGTCGCATGTTCGAGAACAAGAAAGCCAGGGTCCAGTCACCCACTGTGGCTGCGTGAGCTGTGGTGTTACTTTATTACTGTTGCTATTGCTTGTGACATAGTTAGTCATCTGCGTTTGCTTCTTTGGCACAAAGAAACTGTAACGGACATCCACTGCTTTAGTTGGGTCAGTGGCAAGAATCTGTACTATAAGAATCTCCTTTGTGGCAGAATGTCCCATTGCATGCAAGAAATCATCCTTGTGACTCCAGCCACTATAGTTCATGACAGTTCCATTGAGGTCAATGATTGTTTCTGAAGTGGAGATCATGTATTTGCCATTGACAAGATACTCACCATTTTTCCTCTTTAGGGCCAGGTAAGCTGTGAACCTGTTCTGGACTTTAGACTTGAACTGCCGGACTTTGATGTGAGTTGCCCCTGTGGGTATTTTCACTATATCCGTGTAGCCCTTACTGCAAGGAGGAAAGGAGCACGTTAAGTAGCTAGTGAGAAATAAATGGACATGCTTTGAGGGCCTAATTCAAAGCTCACTGAAGTCAATAGAAAGCCACGTGTTGACTTCAATTGGCTTTGGATCAGGCCTTGAAAGCACTTGGCTTGAGGCCCATCTCAGATTGATGCTATCCAATTAATTTTTAACACGTTGTTCATTATATTTTTTGATTCATTTTTATATCCTTGAATAAAATTCACTGCACTTATTTCAAATGACTTAATCTTTGGTTTCAGTACTAATATTATATGAGTTGGATTCAAGAAGAATGAACAATAACTGACCGTTTATATACCTGAAGCTTCTGCATTTGAGCAAAGGAGGGGAGGTATGAAATTTGAAGCATATTAGGTTTGCCAGGGAAAGCTAAAAAAGTATGCATCGGGAGCAGGTAGCCACCCCCTACAGCTGAGTCTCCATAGCAGTCCTCACTCCCCATTCAGAGCATCCATCCCAGTCGCCTTCCTATCTCTGACACCCCAACCTTCCATCACTGTCTGCTCCCCCACTCCCCACGCAGAGCACCTCAGCTCTACACCCCTTCAAATCGAGTTTCTGCCACCTCTGTATGCATTGGTTACAGCTGTTTCATACTGCCTTTGCTATAATGATGATTAAGGAAAGAGTGAGCAAGCTAACAGCTGGGTAAGGTACCTTGGGAACATTTAAAAATAATCTTGAACACTGAGAAAAAACTGTGTTTCCTTTGAAACTTCATAAAGCTAAAGGTTAATTGCAAAATGTCTAATGAAAGGCACGGTCAAATGCTTAACTCAGATAATTACACATCTTTACTTCATTTGTCAACCACTACTTGCAAGGTATCTTATTTCAATTCAGATTTAGAAAGAGATGTCTAATTCTTATACTCAAGGTCACAAGTATTCAGAATTGTAGGCTCTCTAGAATATTTAATATCTCAAGAGGGATACAATAAATCTAGAGAAATAATAAATACATCATTATAAACTACTAGCTGGACTGTTGATACATTTATTTTCATTTATAAATCTCTGACAAATAAACTGATGCTGGAAGTATCACATTTGTGTTTGAAAAGGGCAGTGTAATATCTTTTTAAAGTAAAAGGAAGGGGTCATGAGAAAATGTGATAAAAATATAAAAAATGAAGATGTCTCTCTGGGAGCCAGTTAGCTGGCAGGCTGCTATGTCTATGAAGTTTTGAGTATTTATGTAAAGACTAAGTAACTGTGCTACTCTAGATTAAGTACTTGTATTATTCCATTGTTTTGCTGGAATAACTAATGATTAAAATTGAGTTACACTGCCAGGAGTAATGAGGTACAGATAAAGTCTATGAATTGCAGCATCCAGCACTGCAGGAAATATTTGTATAAAATACATACATGTTTACATAAAATACATATCCAAAAATCTGTGTTAAAAGAATGTGATTAAGGTTACAAACTCAAGAGCCCAAAAGTTAGGAAATGTCAGAATTAAGGTCGCTCATGGAAAAAACAGTATGTGATCATGTAATTAAAGACTGTATCATAATGCAAAGACAAAAGATTGCACAAATAGCCTTAGTTCTGGCATTTTCTAACTTCTGAATGCTTGACCTTAAAATTCTTTAACATTAAAAAACCCTTAGAAAATTATATTAAAAATTAAGAAAAAAGGCATAAACAAATTCTATTATGAGAAATTTTTACAATGGGAATTATTAGGTAAATTTAATATAAGGGATGTTACTGTTCCCCTTATAAATAGAAAAACAACAGCCACTGTTTTACTATGAAGGATATACTGGTTGGACAGAAACTAATTATACTATTAAGATCAGTAATCATTCTGTCTTTTCTGTAACAGAGATTTTTTTAAACAGAGAGCTTTCTTTTAAATTAAGTATTGTATTTGTAGTGATGGTGGTAAAACTTTTGATCAACAACTTGCTGTAAATATTTTTAATTGAATAAAAAATCCATCCTTGGTGGCCAGCATTAATCATAACTGTTCAGCTGCCTGGGAAATAAGGGCACCAAAGGTTGACTGATTTAGTGGCCATAGGTAGAGAAAAGGAGTACTTGTGGCACCTTAGAGACTAACACATTTATTTGAGCATAAGCTTTCGTGAGCTACAGCTCACTTCATCGGATGCATTTGGTGGAAAAAACAGAGGGGAGATTGATATACACACACAGAGAACATGAAACAACGGGTTTATCATACACACTGTAAGGAGAGTGATCACTTAAGATAAACCATCACCAGCAGCAGGGGGGGAAAGGAGGAAAACCTTTCATGGTGACAAGCAAGGTAGGCTATTTCCAGCAGTTAACAAGAATATCTGAGGAACAGTGGGGGGTGGGGTGGGGGGAGAAATAACATGGGGAAATAGTTTTACTTTGTGTAATGACTCATCCATTCCCAGTCTCTATTCAAGCCTAAGTTAATTGTATCCAGTTTGCAAATTAATTCCAATTCAGACTCGTTGGAGTCTGTTTTTGAAGCTTTTTTGTTGAAGGATAGCCACTCTTAGGTTTGTAATCGAGTGACCAGAGAGATTGAAGTGTTCTCCAACTGGTTTTTGAATGTTACAATTCTTGACGTCTGATTTGTGTCCATTCATTCTTTTACGTAGAGACTGTCCAGTTTGACCGATGTTCCTGGCCCAGGAACTTATCCTTGCAACAAAGCCCATTGCCAACTGTGTCCACATATCTATTCAGGGGACACCATCATAGGGCCTAATCACATCAGCCACACTATCAGAGGCTCGTTCACCTGCGCATCTACCAATGTGATATATGCCATCATGTGCCAGCAATGCCCCTCTGCCATGTACATTGGTCAAACTGGACAGTCTCTACATAAAAGAATGAATGGACACAAATCAGACGTCAAGAATTATAACATTCAAAAACCAGTTGGAGAACACTTCAATCTCTCTGGTCACTCGATTCTAAACTGGGAGGAGTGGTAGATACGCTGGAGGGGAGGGATAGGATACAGAAGGACCTAGACAAATTGGAAGACTGGGCCAAAAGAAATCTAATGAGGTTCAATAAGGATAAGTGCAGGGTCCTGCACTTAGGATGGAAGAATCCAATGCACCGCTACAGACTAGGGACCGAATGGCTCGGCAGCAGTTCTGCGGAAAAGGACCTAGGGGTGACAGTGGACGAGAAGCTGGATATGAGTCAGCAGTGTGCCCTTGTTGCCAAGAAGGCCAATGGCATTTTGGGATGTATAAGTAGGGGCATAGCGAGCAGATCGAGGGACGTGATCGTTCCCCTCTATTCGACACTGGTGAGGCCTCATCTGGAGTACTGTGTCCAGTTTTGGGCCCCACACTACAAGAAGGATGTGGATAAATTGGAAAGAGTACAGCGAAGGGCAACAAAAATGATTAGGGGTCTAGAGCACATGACTTATGAGGAGAGGCTGAGGGAGCTGGGATTGTTTAGTCTGCAGAAGAGAAGAATGAGGGGGGATTTGATAGCTGCTTTCAACTACCTGAAAGGGGGTTTCAAAGAGGATGGCTCTAGACTGTTCTCAATGGTAGCAGATGACAGAACGAGGAGTAATGGTCTCAAGTTGCAATGGGGGAGGTTTAGATTGGATATTAGGAAAAACTTTTTCACTAAGAGGGTGGTGAAACACTGGAATGCGTTACCTAGGGAGGTGGTAGAATCTCCTTCCTTAGAGGTTTTTAAGGTCAGGCTTGACAAAGCCCTGGCTAGGATGATTTAACTGGGACTTGGTCCTGCTTTGAGCAGGGGGTTGGACTAGATGACCTTCTGGGGTCCCTTCCAACCCTGATATTCTATGATTCTATGATTCTATGACCTAAGAGTGGCTATCCTTCAACAAAAAAGCTTCAAAAACAGACTCCAACGAGAGACTGCTGAATTGGAATTAATTTGCAAACTGGATACAACTAACTTAGGCTTGAATAGAGACTGGGAATGGATGAGTCATTACACAAAGTAAAACTATTTCCCCATGTTATTTCTCCCTCCCTCCCACCCCAACCCACCCCACACTGTTCCTCTGATATTCTTGTTAACTGCTGGAATTAGCCTACCTTGCTTGTCACCATGAAAGGTTTTCCTCCTTTCCCCCCCCGCTGCTGGTGATGGCTTATCTTAAGTGATCACTCTCCTTACAGTGTGTATGATAAACCCGTTGTTTCATGTTCTCTGTGTGTGTATATCAATCTCCCCTCTGTTTTTTCCACCAAATGCATCCGATGAAGTGAGCTGTAGCTCACGAAAGCTTATGCTCTAATAAATTTGTTAGTCTCTAAGATGCCGTAAGTACTACTCCTTTTCTTTTTGTGAATACAGACTAACATGGCTGCTACTCTGAAACCTGTCATAAGTAGAGAGTGATATACAGACAATGAGATATTAAAGTCAATATGCTTGATTTGAGCACATGATTATAAAGGGATGTAATTTGCAACCATGCCTCCAGACTACACATAACCTAGCAAGGGGCAAGTAATACTGCCAGCCCTCCAACAGAGTTGAACAGTTTTAAATTCAATTTGTGACTCCATAGGACCCTCACAAGCACAGGTCACCTGGGAAATACACCATATCAGTGCATCACTTGACTACTCCAGCCCCAACCCTTGCTGACTGGTTCCTCACATTCTAGGGGATACTAACCTGGCTCCAGGCCCTCTGGTACACATCTATGGTTACAGGTAACTTGTAAAACTATGCCCCTATTCCGGGCAAACTTTTCATTGCTGGTGCTGCACCCTAGGTTCTCTATCAGAACCTCAGAATTGAATTTGGTGCAGTGTTTTTCTCTGATTATTACATACCCTGGATAGTGTTAGGAAGCTTGTTTTAAGTATCTGAGAAGTGCAATAAAACTTAGGAAATGCGCCTGTCTAGGATGTCTTATATAAATGAAATTCATGAATAAAAATCTGGCACCCAGTCAGACTTGTGTCTTTACAAGGTCTTATGAGTAAGGCTATGTTCTAGTCACAGGTATTTTTAGTACAAATCATGGACAGGTCACAAGCAGTAAACAAAAATTCATGGCCTATGGCCTATCCATGACTTTAACTAAAAATACCAGTGAATAGAACTTGGGAGTGGGGGATGGGGATGGGGAGGGCTGCCTGGGGGCTCCGCGGGTGCTGTGGTTTCCGGCCAATGGCAGCTGCGAAGCTAGCGCTCTGGGTGGAGGCAGCCCGCAGAGCTGCCTGGCCATTCCTTCGCCTAGCAGCTGAGCGAGGGGGATGTCGCTGCTTCCGGGGAGCCCCACAGGTAAGCGCCACCCAGAGCCAGCCTCACCCCATCCTGTGCCCCAACTCCCTGCCCCCTCCAACACCCAAATTCTACTTCGTGGCGGCACGGTGGCCCCCGATTGCCCCAGCAGCAGCTGATGTACCTGGCGCAGGGGCTGCCTGAGCTGCCCCTGAGCCAGACACACCGGCCGCTGCGGAAGTCACAGAGGTCACAGAAAGTCACAGAAGCCATGACTTCTGTGACCACTGTGAGAAACTCACAGCCTTACTTATGAGCAGTACTTTTACTTCTAACTTAGACACATCTATTCAGTAAGCTTCATTTGCATCTATGGTTATAAAAGCCTGCTAATAATTCTGCTTGCACAAAAGGGTACAATTATTTCCATCCAGAATTATTACCTCTTTTTATTAAAGGTTCCCATGACTTTTGTGCAGCTGGAATTGTCTCCTCCACACACCCCACACTTGTCATATTGGAGCTTTGAACCGATGATGCCATCACAACCAGTTCGAATGCACTTTCCCCGGACACATACTGAATTACTGTATGGCCTGCATTCAGTTCCATCAGTCACCTAGGGAATTAAATCTTTGTTAGTTAAAAGTGTAAAAAAAAAAAAAAAAAGATTTGCTTTTGTGTATTTGATTGGCAAGCATCGCTATTTATTTAGTTCAGCCACAGTATACCTACTGTGAGTTATCTAAAGCTGTACTATAAAGGAACAATTCATGTGTTTTTTAACAGTGCCCTCTGCATGTTTGAATTCTAGTTCACACTTTTCCGCTTGCTTGGCATTTGGTGTGATGATTAACAGAATACAGTTCTTATTCTGCCAGCCAGGACTGATGCAATCTAACCCTTAGGGCACTAAAGCAGCAGAAAACATTAAAAAGGGGCCACAGGCATCTGACATACGGCTCTTCTGTCTACCCTGAGGCACTAAATCAGAAGTTCTGATTTAAGGATGATTTTATAAACAGTGATACTTTGCACTTCTAGACAGCCTTTCATCTGACCATCTCAAAGTACTTTATAAAACCTGAATTAATTCAGCCTCAGAACATCTAGAGAAAGAAAGGCACATAACTAAGGGATACATAGGAATCATTTCACTCTTTATTCTACCATGTCAGAAATAATAAACTCTGATCATAAGTCACATAACAGACCATTGGCTTTAAGTGAGTTACTCTGGATTCATATCAGTGCAGCTTGGAGCAAAATTTAGCAGTTTACAGACAGACAAAGCAACTCTTTTCAACTAGAAAGATCCCAATGTGCACCGCCATCTATAAATAGAGAAACCTTTTCACCTACTATTGATGTGAAAGTAGTATTGACTGAATTAGCAAACACAATTTCATGTGCATGCACATGTTTAAATGCTGAAAACTGTCTAATTTTAGAGGTCAGTTCTGGCCAACGCTCTTCTGGAACATATGATTAAACAAAAGGTATTCTTCTCCTTGGTACAGCCTAGCTACAGAGCTTTCCAAAATACCCTCAGAGCCTGGTACTGAAATTGTCACTGAAGGTATATTACCTTTGGAGAAAACACGACGTAGTAACCCGTCCCTTTGGCTCGGCAGGTGAGCTTGCACACATCTCCAGGAAGCACTCCAGCATACTTAGGGACCCATTCAACAAATGTTTTGACACCCTTTGCATCAGACTGATAGCCATTTCTTGCTTCACATTGTTCTTGTCGAAAGGCTTTAGCTGGAGAATTATCATTCATCTCATTAGTGTTTATCGTAGGATATACTGCAAATGTCAGTATGCCCAGCTACCTTCTTTGGTCTTATGATACCATGTTTAATTCACACCATTCCTCCTCCTTGCCCCAACACCTGTTAATGGCTTTTGAAAATCCTCTGAATCTTTTATTTTGGCAATGCTCCCATGACATTATAAGCATCTTAATGACAAAACTCTGCTCATCTGGTTCATTTCTCCAGAGCAGGGCTGCTCTTTATGGAATCCTCCCGTCAGTAGTCCCCATCTCTTTACAGGGTTAATTATGCTTTTGAATTTAAACTGGGTTACAGTGACTTTGTTATCACTTGTAGCTAAAGTTTACACATTGTGGTACATTTGGGGGTAGCTATAATGGACAGCTTCTTCTTTTTTTTTTCTCCTATGGAGATTACTATTTACCATATAACAGGAACAAAAGCTGTAACGTCAAGCAGCTTTGGCTGCTGCAGCACATACCATTTGCTGGGCAGGATGCAATGTTGCAGGAGCGATAGATGGCCCTCTTTCCAGTGCAGTATCGCCCATTGTTTCTAGGAGCTGGATTGTTGCAGTGACGATAGGCAAACTGAACCCCTCCACCACATGTACGGGAGCACTGTCCCCAAGAACTCCAGGAACCCCAGTTACCATGGTTTGAAGCCTAGAACATATGAAATAGTGGGTTGTGAAAAGATGATCCAAACCAGAATGAAGATACTATATCTCAAAAGCACAGATACTTGTCCCCAAAATGGAAGATGTATTTCCTCTCGTTTAAACTGGGGCTCTCCTCATATTAGGATGTGGAGGAACTCTGAGAAACTTTTCACTTGCAGTCATATCCATTTACTGCCCTTGATCTTCATGTAGGTGGCATGATGTCCGGCGAAGTTCTGGATGTGGATCAAGGGCAGTATATGGCCTAACTCTGCAGAACCATATTCTACCCATTTCACTGTGAACACGCACTTCAATTTAAAGGACTCCTAATCACATTTCCATTCTTTCTTTGTAATAATTGTTCTGCCAGGCCCACTTCACTTAGCCCCACTCTGCTTAGGTAATATGCTGCTATTATTGATCATTGTGATCCCTGAATAATTAAGTAGTACAGTTGTATGGCACTGCTTGTGGTAAGGAGATATTGTTCTTCATCGTGGAGTCTTTTTGCTAGATTATCAGTTAGATAAATAGCTATGACCTGACCAACCTAAGCAAGATTATGTGACTCCGATTTGTATTTTAGATTTCTCAAGAAATGTGAATAGTGTTCATGGTACCTTTATCAAAATCACTTTTGTTTTCAAAGTGACACTTCACATGCATGCCAGTCATATCACAGAATGCTAATTAAATGATCTTCCTGAATTATATTGCCATAATCTTCCCCAATTAAGTGACTGTCTTTCATTTATTCAGCACATAAACAGAAATACAGATTGAATTTCATAGCTGTTCTAAGTTCAAGAGGCAAAGATATGAGCTGGTAAAATAGAGCTTGGCAAAAGGAGTGTAGTTAAAGTAACTTCTCAACCAGTGCACTAAAGTGCTGACAGGCATTGGCATAAGAGAGAACAGTCAGATACCGTTTGCAGCTAAGCCTGCCACTCGACTAACTCTGTGCACAATGCACCACTTCCACTATAATTATACTTCTGAAATGTATGCATTTTATACCAGGAGGATGGGAATACGTCATTTGTGAAAATACAGTTGTATAAAAAAAGAATGCATTTAGGTTTGAATTATTATAACATTTCTTAAACATTCTCACAAAGCTGTTTGGGGGCAGGGACCTTCTTTTAGGACTTATCCTGTTTCTCGCACCAGCGTAGTGAAACGTGAACTTCAAGCAGCTCAAGATTTGCACTGGACAGTTCCCCTGTCTATGGAGAAACTCCATCCATGTAAAGCTGGTGGAGGGGCTCTGTCACCTCTTGTCCCGGCTCTGATACCTCCTGCTCATATAACCTGCTCTTGGTGTCACGGGCATGTTGAAGAGGAGCTCCAATATACCTGATTCTCCACTAGTTTAAGGTCCTAAGGAACTTTTCTTCTGTGGTGTAAATTAAAGCTATGCATATTTAACTTACGTCAGTGGTGCCTGAGAACCAGGGAGCTATGAATGGGAGCCTGAAAGCCCCTCCATATCCTGAGTTCTACCTCACTGCAGAAGGTCTATATTTTAAAATAATGTTTCCAGTTTTCCTAGGGTGAAAGCTCCAATACCCTGGGAGAAGAAAACATGCTTCCTGACATTCAACAACATTTTTCCAAAGGTATCAGAAGAGGGTCTTTACCAGCAACAATTTAACTGCATATCAAATAAACAAGAAGGCAGTTTTTACTCGATAGACTATGGGCGTAACCCTGCCAATGCTCCATCCCTTTAACACCCATTACAATCAGCACATTGTAGGATCAAGCCTTCTAAGATTTCCCCAGGCTTTGGCTCTTGGAGCAGTAACATACCGAATAATATTTCTTCTTAGTTTTGTCAACACATTTTCCTTGGAGGCAGATCCTTCCTTTCCCACATGGTGTCCCCTCCACAGCAGGTAGCTTCTTGGTCAGACACACCATCTGACCTTGGCGAACAACTGCACACCACAGGCGAGAGCATACATCCATGCCAGGACACACTGTGTACTCAGGTCCAAATGCCAGTTTGCACTGACGAATGGCATCGTACGTTTGTCCTGGAAGCTCCTCAGGGCCCAAGATCTGCTTTCGTGGTTGGTCAAGTAAACAGTTCCCTGAAAGAACAATCCAGTTTATTACTCACTTCCTTGTTAACTGTACTATAGGACCTCTAGCTTTCAAGCTATGATAACGATTATGGACCTGATCCAAAGCTCAATGAAGATAACAGAAATACTCCCATTGACTTCAGTGGGCTTTGGATCAGGCACTGTTATTGCAACTGGGTTCTCTATCTTCAGCACTCCAGGGAACAGGTATCAAACTCTTGTTTGTCTAGCTGTTTATTTTGTCCAGTGGTGAGCCCTTCCTCCCTGCCCCCCCAAAAAAAACCCCCAAAACCCCTATAAACATTAGAACACTGAACTGCACTGAGGCAATTTGGTACTTGCATGGTGTTTCACTGTATCTGAGTTCACTCAAAGTGGGTTCCACTCTATTTATCAATCTGTGATTTGAGGCATGATCAAGAGACACATACAATAAGCAAAGCTGTCATTTGAATTTTGAGCCAGAACATTTGAAAAGGCAAAGCTGCTAAAGGAAAGCCAGAAAATGCATGAAAAAATAGATTTGTAGCCAGTAGGGCCCTTTAAGAAAAAAACATCAGTTCAAAGAAAAATATAAGCAGCAAATCAAAGGTTATGTTGGTAGTAAATTTAAATTGGGCTCCTCATATAAAGAATCACAGTTAGCCACTTCTGGACCCAGTCTGAACACTTCTATTAATCTTTAAATAAAAAAAATAAATTAAAATACAAGATAGAACGCTGTTATTTGCAAAATGTCAAAAATCTGCCTGGCTCTCTCTCTCTTTAAAAATGCAAAGCCACATTCACATTCTTCAAGAGACCTGTTCTAACAAAAATTTTCACACCACTGACAAACTCACATGCTGACATGGGAAATTCGGTCTTCACTCTAAACTCTGTCATATTATGTAGTATGGGCATATTTCACTTATCCTCAGCCAGAATAATTTACCACAACCCATCTTGTTTTGCAACCAACATCAGCACCACCCCTGCCCAATCCTGGGTAAAAAAATGTGTAACATAAATACTTCACAATTACTGTAGCTTACAAAATATGAGAATTCAAAATCTGGCATCATGTTTCAAGATCTAGTTTAGAGACTTTAAAAAAAAATGAACAACAGGTTTCATTTCCCTCAAGAAAACACATTTACTGCAATTGTTTGCTTTCCCTAAAGACCACTAAGGGCTCTCGACAGCTAAATTCAGCCAAAAATCCTTTCAGCATCATCAATTATTTATTACTGAGAAGACCCATCTCATTAAGTTTGTTGCTCCATTTGTCCCCTGATGGCCTTGACTTACCCAACATGTTGATTTTATCTTTAGTCTGGACTACACTGACTTTTTAAAAATGAAAACAAGGTGTGCTTCTTCTAACACATAGGCGGGTGTCCCAAGATAAAAGTAATTAAAAGGACCCTACTGTGAAATGTGTCTTGTAACATAAAATATTAAAGGCATGGTGGAGGGTGAGGACACGCACGTTTTCTACAAGATGAAGGGCTCGGGTTTCTAAAAGGAAAATAACAGCTAGCAGCAGTTTCTGTCAAAAACTGTGTTCAGTAAAAATAAAAAACCCGCAAATGTCTGCCCCCGTCACACCATTCCTGCTGATGGAGGAAGTTAGCACCACTTTGGGATGTTGACAAGAAAGAGGACCAGCTTGTTAGACTTAGCTGTATTTATTACTATCAGATATACATAGTGCTTATCAAACTCTATGGCACCAACTATTCAGTATTTTAAAACATATGACAAAAATAATACAAAACTGCCATAGTATTAATACTCAAACATTCCTCAGCCCGTAGTGGCTTGTCTACACTTGAACAAACCATTGGGTTTTAACACGTGTTAACTGACATGATTGAAAAGTCTAATGTAGACAGGACACAATCATTTTAGTTGACCCTTAGATTAACCATGACCAGCTAAAATGATTGTGTCCTTCTATACACTAGAATTTTCTGTTCTCTAATTTAACACATGTTAAAATCTAATTGTTCATTCAAGAATAGACATTCTACATATGAGCCCTCATGCCCAGAAAATCAACAAACTCAAGTTTTTCCTAACTGGGTGGGGAGTGAATTCCAGAAATGAATTCTCTTTACTAAAAATATCCTGTCACCAGCCCCGGACAAATATATCTAGGGACTATAAACTTAGGCAGGGTGACTTCAGCCAGTTTAGCTCTCATCCAAGCCTCTATCTCAGCCAAGATCTGTGAACACAATTGCGTTGTGACTGACTGCACAGTCCAGATCTGATTAAACAAAGATCTAAAATTAAGCGTTATTGACATTTGATGTCAATGCAGTCCAAACCTTCTCACTATCTCTTCTAGCAGTCTTACACACACGTTGCACAAGACAGAATTGCACAATAAAACTCTGCATGGGGCAGATGAGCAGCGGTTGTAAACTTCTTGGGACAGAGACTCTCTTTGTCTAGGCTACGTATGGTACTGAACACACTGCCTGCATGCAATAAATAATGACCAAAAATACGGATAATCAGTACAATATGGTGGAAAGAAGGTAAAAACAAATGGAAGGAATTTTCTCCTGTCTTCTGAAGAGTAACTAGGCCTTTTCTTGGAAACCACAATATCATATTGGTGCCTTAAGTGAAATCAGAAACATAAAGTCAGCAATTAAATCATGGCTGCAAAAGGAGAAGAATGATCCAGTGGTTAGACTGCAAGCTAGGTGTCAGAAGACCTCAGTTCAATTCACTGCTCCACCACAGATTTCTTCTGTAACCTTTGGCAAGTCACTTAGTTTCGCTGATTCTTTGTCAGTAACATGGGAATAATGTTGCCTACTTGCCTACTTCATAGGGGGTGTTGTGAGGATAAACATATTAAAGATTGTGAGGTGCTCAAATACTATGGTAATGGGGCCATAAAAGCACCTTAGATAGATGGGGGGAGGAGGGTAACTACATGGGAAGGTTAACTAAAGTCTTAGTAAGGAAGGCAGGCCATGAGATAGTTTGTTTACATTGACTGTCCGCAGGCACGGCCGCCCGCAGTTCCCAGTGGTCGCAATTCGTCGTTCCTGGCCAATGGGAGCTGCAGGAAAGTTGCCCACCACTGATCTAGGTCCTGTTTATTCTTAATACACCCTGGCCTTCAAACTGGCTTCATGATCCAAAAGGGTTCAGTGGCTGAAGTGACATCATTTGTATAGCTCATCCTGGGGCATTAGTCTAAGTGGGAGCTGTTGATCTGTGATTTCAGTTAACCTGAAAAAGAATAAACTAAAAGATTCCCATTCCTTGTACACCGAATGCCCTTGCAACTTTGTTATTCAGAGAAATTTAACAATTTAGACTGTTGATTAGGGTTTTTTTGGGGAGAGGGGCTTGATTTCATAGGTTATGTTTATCTTTTGTCAATGCAAACCTTTGATTTTAAAATAGATGGAAGATCCCACCCACAGAGGATACAATAGAATGCAACAAAACTATTACAAAATATGTCTTCTCTGTTTAGAAAAGATGTCTCTGAAAGTTCAGATGATCAAACAATCAGACTGCCTGAGCTTCCACAGGGACTCCATTATGATTTTGAAATAAATGGAGTAATGCCAGGCATGAAAGCGGCTCGAAGGTCAGATTGTGGAGCACTTCACCATGTTGGATATTTCAATGGAACTATTGGTGTTAGTGACTAAGTGCTCACCAGGGTGTAAAAGAGCAACACAACCTGACCCAATCATGTTAAATGAAAGCCAGATTCAGAGAGCCTTTCTCACTTTGTGTAGTACATTACTGTGGGAGAAGTGGCACAAAAATCTTGGGGATGTCTTGTGTGGTAAGGTACTACTCATTGTGAATAAGAGGTTTGGAACATAGCCCCGAATGATTTGGGGCCCAATCCTGCTCCCATTGAAGTAAATGGCATGAGCCCTTTGGGCTTGATTGCCACAACTCCAGTTACTGTCCAGCTCAGATCGTGACTCCAGCCATGGGGTAGGGCACTGGGGCTATTCACTATACACTTCCCAATGCAAGCAAATTGGCAGTGAGGAGAATGGGAGGAGCCCTGTCTTTGCATTCCCACTCGTTGCCCCTCATAGAGTAGCTGGCTGGGTTCACAGTATGGGGAGAAAAGGAATGAAGTAACTTGCTCCCTCCCCAGAGAAAGGTGGGGGGAAAGGGGATAAACTATGGTTCTGAATCACAATTCATTCTTTGGTCTGCTCCAGGCCTGACACAGCTATGTGATACAGATCTGCTCTTGCAGATGTGGAAACTAACCTGTTAAAATTAAATTAATGCCAAAGCGATATGTACCATAAAACAGGACAACCCTAGATTAATAGAGCACATAAAATTAGGAGTGAAAAAATGAAGTAATTTTCCAGATACAATAATAGGATAAAGCATTTTGGACAGCCCTGAAATTAGCCAATAAAATATTTACTTTACTTTCTTTAAAAAAAATCCCAGACATTCTGCAGACATGCGGTACCTTTCATCCATAAGTGTTGCAGTTACCATGACAACTTGATCCATTCACTCAATTACGTAATTTTTATCTCAGTATTTTGGAATTTTCATGGCTTGTTTAAGAATTGCAGTTGCTTTGCAAGCATAATGAACAATTGAAAATGCATTAAGGATTATTGATTATGCTTTTTTAAAAAAAGCTTTTTATTAAGTCAAAGTTACAATAAAATGTTAACATACTACGTTGTATAGTACTTATTCAGGGTCAGGTTAATAATCAAAGACCCTGAGTAAAGGGCTTGCTAGCTGAGGAGCCCTTCTCCTCTGAGTATGCTAGACATTTCTAAATAGCTACTTCGTTTTGGCAAGAGATAGAATATTAGTTTTGTCCTCTAAAGTACTGTACAGTAGACTGTAAGTTCCCTGGGGCAGAGGTTTTCTTTTTGTTATGTGTGTCAATAGTGCCTAGCAGAAAGGAGTCCTAATTCCTCGCTGGCACCTCTAGACACTAACA
The DNA here is from genome assembly GCF_009764565.3 of Dermochelys coriacea. Lineage (NCBI taxonomy): Eukaryota > Metazoa > Chordata > Testudines > Dermochelyidae > Dermochelys > Dermochelys coriacea. The sequence goes on along the minus strand of NC_050068.2, from coordinate 168,569,912 downwards.
TGACATAAATAATAAAAAATAGTAAGTAGGAGGAATGAGGCTTCTAAGTGTAGCATCTTCACTTTTTTAGCCGAATATCTGATAACCTTTAATGCCGATTTTAATTACTTGATAAGCCAAAGTGTTCATGCATCTTTTGGGTAAAGTGCTCTCTGGACTCTCTTCTTCAGTATTTGGAAACAGAAAGTAATACTGTGGTTGTTAGCTAAACTTCACCAATGTTCCCAGTGAAAACATCACTGACCATAATCCACCTACATTTCATCCATGCTTATCTGTGTTATCATGCAGGCTACTCAAGGGGCTAGATTCTGCCAGCCTTAGGGCTTCTCTATATGAACAAAAAGAAAAGGAGGATTTGTGGCACCTTAGAGACTAACAAATTTATTTGAGCGTAAGCTTTCGTGAGCTACAGCTCATTTCATCGGAATGCATCCGATGAAGTGAGCTGTAGCTCATGAAGGCTTATGCTCAAATAAATTTATTAGTCTCTAAGGTGCCACAAGTCCTCCTTTTCTTTTTGCAGATACAGACTAACATGGCTGCTACTCTGAAACCTGTCTATATGAACAGTTAGCATGTAGTGCAAGCTGGGTGTAAATCTATCTTGCACCAGCCTGCTGTGTACTAACTGTCATGTGGACACCACACACTAAACATTCCATAGTGTGCTTTGATCTACACTGTTTTGAAACAGGAATCAGTTTACACCCATGCTTGCCACACACTAACTATTCATACAAACAAGCTCCTAGGCATGCTGTGTACTACCTACTGCTTGCAAGTAGCTGCTTGGTACTGCTCAATAGGAGCAAGGATGGTAGAAGCTGGTCCACAATTTTCCTGACAACATAAGAATGATCTTTTTGTCAACACTGCTGTGATATATAACAGAAGTGTGCAAAGCTGAGGTCTATATCTGACACCAGGTTTAATAATACATACCATGACCATCATCCAAAAATTCAGTTATGGTTGCTGAAGTGCATTTGGACCAGGGTTTGGAGGCATCAATGCTAGTCAGGATGGAGGACATTAAGCGCTTATCTTCCATGGAGCCAAAGTTCTCCTCACAGAATTTGGAGTCATCATGGGAAAGCCCAAGCAGGTGCCCTGTAGCAATGCAAGTAGGAAATGGTAATTATATTATTTCCCAGTGGATAGGATTTTAACAGGGAAGTGTATATTCAGAGTGGGATGCATCAATCTGAAATGACAACGTGAAGATGGCCACTTTTAAGCTTCCCATTGGTCAGATTCTCAGCTTGAAGTCAATTGAGTTCTGCTGATTTCCACCAGTTGAGACATAAATGGAGCAATGGTGATTTATATCAACTGAGGATCTGGTCCTTAGTGTTTGCAGGATCAGGGACAAAAGGTTTAACAAGGAGGACAAACAGTGATCTCTACAAATACATTGATATTCTGTGACTGACTAGTCAGGAGGGTGCTCAAGATGAATATCTCTGAGTGTTCTCAAATACCAGATTTACTCAGTTGCTAAATCTAGCAACAACATCTACTTCTCTCAGTCTCTGGGAAGCAATGTATTCATTCAAATACATTTTCTATTTCACGAAAACATATAATGTATTCCGACATACTGTGGCATAAATGTTCGGCAGAATTTAGCTATGCAACTCTCTTTAAATGTAATTAGTCTCATATAGTTAAAACCTGTACATTGCAATAAAAATTGATCTCCGTTACTATCTGCTATAGTAATGTGATATTATTATGTGGTAATACAGTGTAAATAACAATTCTATACAACAGTATGCTTGCACTCATTCATACATTACTGTAACAATATATTAAATCAACTACTTATATGTAATGAATGTCTAATTATAGACTTGTGATATCTATGACATATAGGCATTGTTTTTTTCTCTGTACATACAAATATTTTCCTTTGGGGATATTTAATATGTATGAGCCATATTCTGCTACCTTCACTCTGCAGTAAGGTAGTACTCATGTTTTAGGGTGGTCAATTATGGCCCTATGTTACTATTTAAACACCCCATGCAAACACCAGTTTAAAAGAGTTGACAATTTTTTTTGTTTAAGGCAAGTATTGATGCTGAATAAAACTTATTGGCAATATTATTATCTTGAAGAGATGTGTCTCTTAGAAAGAGCGATTGAATAATCAATGTGCCACTGGTAACCTATATTACAAATTCTATGATGTTATAGACTGATAGCTTAGTGGATCAACAACTAATTTAACAATGAAGGCTCTATGATGTTCTGCTTCTGACTTTGCTAAAAGCCCTGCAAGCCTTTACTCCAACAATGAGCTTCTTCAAGAAACCTTAAGACCACACTTCATTTTGCTGTCTCACCATATGATGTTATCAGTTCACAGTATTTGTATCATATTAATGAAATGAATGGCAGGCACCAGGGTGTATTCAATGTCTGAAAAGAACTCTAGGTGCAATCCAACTGACATATTAATAAAGTCTGATTCACATAAGCTTCTTAGCCACTGTAACTAGAACTGCTTTGTGCTGACTTGTTAAATCACTGCCTCGTAACAAATTTACACCATTAGTTCCCACAACTCTGATGACATGTTGCAGGAGTGTTTGTCAGTTTCGAATGAGAACAACTGGCTATTACCGTGGCTAAAGCTAAATGAACTTGTTGATGCATTGATTAATAGGAGCATTAACACAAAAAATAATTAAAAATAGCCCAACAGCCATGAGAATGCTATGCTGATGAGATCTAACAGCATAATGGACGGCAGCTTTAACGGCTCAAATTGACAGCATAATGTTTAAATATCAAAGGTCATTAGAGGGCACTAAGGTTGCATTAATTATATTCAGGATAGTGTGTTTGTGAAATAAAGCATTCATATCCCATTAACAACAAGAGGAGCTGCATTTCTAAGTCTTTGGGCATTGTGCTAAATATTTGCAATTAAGTGCCTATAAATACTCTACGATTACCACAGAAATGGATACATAATATTACATGGCACACACTATACACTAAGTATTTGGGTACGGATAGTTATTGAGTGTGAATCAGCAAGTACAAAACTTAACAATAAAAAGGGAAGACCCACTGAAGTTAATATTAAGCATCAGTGAGGTTAAATAAAAAAATGTATTTATGCATTTTTATATATTCCCCAGTATGTTCCAGGGTAACATAGCTGGAGCACCACAAAACTGGCCCTATAAATATATGCCATCTGCTCATTCAGTCCAATTACTACCCAACAAAATTAATGGTGACCTAAAGTCACCCAATGGACTACTAAACTTTTCACAATTGCAAGAGCTGTAGTGAATCAATGTTTCACACTGTCCACTGGAACTACTCAAGATTTATACCTGTATAATTGAGAGCAGAATCTGATGCTAATCCAGATTTACATTAATGTAACTGACAACAGAATTTGGCCTATTGTTTTAGGAGCAATATAGTTGTCTGTTATTTTTTCATTTAAGAATATTGCAATAACTCAGTACTATAATTCATGAATGACATTGTTGCAGCTTGGGAAACTATTAATCACCTTTAGTTTAGATCTTACCGGGTTTCCTATCTCAAAGTAAAAGGCTCAGATGATTTTGGAGCTTGTTCATACTGCTACAATTTTATCAACTAAAGCAAATATAGAGAATGAAGAATCAGTGTTTCTGACACATTAAAAAAAGTGAGAAATCAATTCTGTCAGAAAACAATTTTAGTAGCTTACTGATTTCTGAGATAGTAAATTTGAAATTACAATTTAAGTAGGCAAGACAAAAAAAGAGTGGGAAAAAGGTAGAATTATTATCCCCATTGTACATGTGGGGAACAGGCATTACTGTTCCCTCTTGCCATGCGTACTTTCCTTTCTATCCATCCATCCACCCACCTATCCAACCTACCTACACACACACACACACACACACACACACACACAAATAGTAGGGTAGCAAAGTCAAGCACTCAAAAGTTAGGGAATGCCTGAATTAAGGTTGCACATGCAACCTATAAGCAGGCAAAACCCCACTAAAAACTGCAGATAAGAACAGAAACCTTGGGAAAATATTCTTCTAACAAGTGTTTTTATAAATGGTGCCAACTGCAGCATGACACTATTTTGTACTACTATGAACTTAAGTCAGGAAAGAATAATAATAATACTAAAAAAGGCTCCCAACAGCTTTCTGACAATGACTGATTCAGACTGGGTTAGTAGATCATTTTATGTTTTTTACTTAATGAAGCATCTTACTGGCGTTGACAGTTCCCACTGAGTGAAAATGATTCAATATCATTTTCCCAGAAGGATGGTTTTTAGTGGTTATGTTATGTTGCAGAAATGCACAAAAGGGTAAAAGAAACAGAGAGTAGATGATGCAAGGTTCCCCCTGGTGCATGCTAGTCTTCTTACACATTAAACTGTTCTCTTCCAAAACAGCAAAAGAGAATTTAAATGGACTCACAGCCTCATTAATCCTTCTGTTTTGAAATTAGGGAAGGATTGCTCATTTTCCAAACTATTAAAAGCAACATTAAAACAGTATAAGGACTTTGTCCTAAGAAATGCTGAATGTCCTTTGTCAATGGGTTCAGTGCCCTCAAATCCTATTGACGCCAATGGGAGAGGATAGAACTCAGCAACATGGAAGAATTCTTAGCACCTCACAGGATTGGGGCCTATATTCTAAGATGGACACACAGAATCTTGCAGAAAAATGAGAATACTCCTTAGGGACTGTCACAAACCCACCAAAGCCTAAATCCTCTCTGAAAACCAGTGCACAATAGGCCTGATTCTCAGTTATACCACAATTCCTTTACTGTGCTCTGGCAGAACAAAGGGGTACAGAGGGTCTCTCTGACCAGCACGGAGCTGGCATAAAGGGCTTTATGCATCTGGCATAAAGGGTGGTTCGGGGGCACATACGGGGTGTGTTGGGAGCTATGACCAAAACATTCTGGCTGTTCTCTTCTTCCCAGGCACTGTGAAAGCAGAACAGAAGTTTGAGCACACCGAATCTGCTCTACTTTATGCTGGGGTCAAGTAGATCCCAGGTGGGCCTCTGTACATGGGGAGTGCAAAGGTAGCTTCAAACCACCTTTACTCTCCATCCCTGTCCCAAGCACAAGAACAGAGTGAATGAGAATCCGGCCCAACATACAGCATGTAAATTACAATGTAAAATATAATCAAAGATCCAAAATGGTGTTTGGGGAGTAAAGTCTGTTATGCATATACATTATCGTTTAGTCCCTGGATTAAACAGCACACTAAAGTATAGTCCCTAAACTAAATTTGACCATTGGACATATGCAATGACAGAGTGTGCTAAAAAATGTTATAAACATTATAATTTGTTTACTTAGGAAAGCTCAGCTCAGATGAAGCATCTGTTTTCAGTGAGGTCATGCCTTTCACCTAATTTTCCAGCTGGGATGATTGAGATACAAGAAGATCAAGAGACTTGCCCAAGGTTACACAATGAGTCAGTAGCTCACATGGGATTAGAGTCCAGTGATCTCCCTGCTCAAAGGTTTTTGCTCTAAATCACCAGTCCATACATTTTGGATAATCACTTTTTCACTTCCATGCAGTAACTCATTTAGAATAAAAACATTTTTTTACATTGTTTTTCTAACTATGAAAAACAATTGGTCTTAATTAAGAGCCATATCTTGCTATCACTCACAGGGAGAGATCACTTTAAGTCAATGGGAGCTTTACATAAAAACTGACGACCCTAAGGAATAGTGATTTACAAAGTTCTGTTTTATAAGGTGTTTTGAATTGTAAAAGCACAACAAAATTCATACTGAGAATCTAAAAATGTGCTTTCTCCTCTATTTCCATTTAAATCTTCATTTTCTTTGACTGGTATTCTTCAATTATGACCAAAAAATTACTTTTTAATTTAAATCTTCAGCCCATAGGCAATTTTAAAATCTCATAGTTAATAAAGCTCTGGATCACTGACTTAAATCTTAATGATTGCATTAAAGTTCGGTGCAATAGCAGACAAAAACAGAGAACACCACACAGCCAAAAGGGCCTTGTCTTACAGACATCACATAGACAGAACTCCCACCAGTCACTTATCATAACAGGCTTCAACAGGAGTTCACATATACATTCAGTCCAGGATCTACATCAGGATCTGCTGGTGTTGACCTTGATGGAGCACATGGGTGGCAGAAAGGTCACTGAGGAAAGGTTCAAGAGAAGAAAACAGCTGCCATCTTGCCTCCATGGGGGTGGGGGTGGAGGGCTGTAGAAAAGTAGCTCATCCCAAAAAATATTTAGCATTGCCTGGAAAGAAGGCATGGCCAGGAGATGTGCTGATTCAGCACATTCTCTCAGAAGCCTCCATCAGCAGGATTCCTGTGCCTTAAATCTGTTCCCCAAATTTTGAGGCACACCACATGAATCCCCTTATGAGACACAAGGAGATTAGATATTGCAGGAATGTATAAATTACATCTCTCTGTGCCAGGTTCATTGGTTCTCTGACTACAATATGAGGACTTCAGGGATCAGGATCACAATGTTTATCTTCATTTACAGCACTAGCAGAATATTAAAAAATTCTTTGCTCTCCTCTAGAACATGAAAGGCTATGGGGGTGGGACACACATGCCCAACATACACTTTTACCGATAATAATGATCATGTTGAAACATCAGGCGAAACCTGGTTTCATTCCCACTTCCCTTCAGATGGCTGGGACACTGAAATTTGACTCTGTGGGTTTAATTTATGATGTTTCAAGATCCACTGCAGCTTATCAAAACACAGCCTTGTTTAATCTAATCATGTATGAGGGTATATTCCTACCTAGATCAGCACAACTCCTGAAAACCTCTAACCACAGCAGCAAAACTAGGCAGTGAGGCTGTTGTGTCTGAGTCACTTCCAAAGTCTCTGGCTGAACTTTTTGCTCTGATTTTGGATCCTCTCACTTCTCCTTCACAATCACTTCACAGCCTTCAATAAAGCAAGGAACTTAATAGGCTTAAAAACAAGCATTAGAGAAAGGAAAGCTTACGCATGTTCAGAAATTGAGGATTCAGGTATCAACTAAATCAAATCAACCTCCTTCCGCCATCCCACCTTCCATTCCCACCTACAGCCAATTACAAACTGGCCCAGCTGCAGGAAAAGGGTTATTTTTAAGCCCATGTGTGCAGCAGGTGGAACAATTATCCTCATTACAAGGTAATAAAAATATTTCTGGATGAGCCAAGATATTTTAGTAAACATTTAACCTGGCATTAACGACAAACCTTTTGTACAGCTCATGTTTGTATTTTGAAACCATAGCTGAAGTCTCTGCCCTATTCCTTATCTCTCACCAGGACTTAGTGTTGAGTGCTCATCTTGTTTTTGAGGTCTTAACCCAGATGCTTTGGTAGCATCAAAAGTTAAAATGTAAGCTTGAAAAAGAAGATACAAAAAGAATGTATTAAGTAATTCTTCCCATGGATACCATCAGAGAAGATTTGGACGAATTGTAGTCTCTTGGTTTTAGAAAGGAACTCAGACTAATTATTGTCACCTGGATATTTGCCCAAACTTTACCTTTCATGTGGGAAGAGTAAGATGAAAGTTAGACATCCTTCACCATTGTTTCTCGTGCTATGATATTCTGTGCCCTTGGCAATGTATCCCCTTGAGATGGAAGGACTACAAAAGATTTGTTCCTATCTAGCCTAGGGCTTTGTCTTATCTGTTTTATCTTGACAGCTTTAAACTCAAAGGGCTACATCTTCATCAGTAAAAACAAAAAGCTACTGTGAATTTAGTTACATTTCGTGCATATATGAAATAACACAAATGTTAAAACACTGACATAGACAAAGAAAATGACAACTTTCTCTGCGTACTCACATAGCTGTCATATAGTATAATTTATCTGTGAGTAAAAGCGGTGCTCAGATATCAAGCGAAACTCACATTGACTTTAAAGTCTTGTGGAGAAAGGTCAGAGTCACAAAGTTTGCATGCAGAGTTTAAACACACCTATTTCAGTGTGAGGGAGGTTCAGATCCAGACTCTGGATTTGGCCTTTTATGGAGATAAGAGACAACTATCAAATTCACAGCTTGGTCCAGGTTCTGAATCTGCCCTCAACCCTTTTATCATTTTTGCATCTGGAGTTTTGGTTTGTATCTATACTTCAGTATGTTTTTCCTGAGTAAGGATTGCAATACCACTGTCTTCATATTGAGCTCAGAAGCACGTCTGCAGTGTTAACAGTATTTGCGCTTGCAGCTGCAAACTGGGTTCTCATAAAATGAGAGCATGCGCTAACGCATACTGTAGGATGTTGACACAGAGAAAAAGTTTCAGTATTAAACATGTTATTCCCAAATTGTAGCTTCCATACAGCTCCATAATGTCACACCTGTACCTATCTGTTGAAAGTGGAGAGGAGGAATTACAGGGAAAAGGATGAAATTAATGAACAAACAAAAGCTTAATTAGTTCAGTGTTGTGAATGTCAAGTTACATTCTAAAAATAAAACACTGGGAAGAGCATATGTGAGCCACATTATTCAGGAGGATACAGAGAACAGTGATGTGCCAGTTTGATCACATACGGAGAATTAGGCAATTTTCAAAAGGCCAGATGAATGCTAAGGTTCCTAGCAGAGAGACTGATGTTATCCTGCATCACTGCTTACCAAAATTGCCTTCTGCAAAGTTGAAATAAAGAACAATGAAATGTTCAATTGGAGCCTCACCTGGTGGGTTTCTATGCACATGTAACTCTCCATAAAGTAAACTGGAGTTTTGCATGCTGTTTTGCAGTGAAGACAGTGGACTGGGATGCAGGTGATGTAGACTGGGTTCCTGGCTCTGCCGCAGGGTTCCTCTGTAACGCTGGGCAAATCCCTGGTTCTTTGTTTGCCTCAGCTTCCCAATTGTGGAATGGGGGTAATACTGTGTCCTTTCTCCTAGCCTTTGCCAGTCTTATTTCTTTAGACTGTAAACTCACTGGGGCAGGGGCTGTCTCCAATTATGTGTGGGAAAAAAATCTAGTACTTTGGGGTCCTGAAATCAGCTGGGGTTTCTAGATGCGGCGGTAATATAAATAGCAACAACAAGTGGTTACTAAATTGACAAGTGTAATATTGAAAATTAAAGGATGTCTGGCAACTCTAGACCATGTCAAAAGCCACATTCTGATTGGCTGCTTAAGCCTTTTAATAACATCATGCTCATGCACCATATCTCAACAGGGCACAGATGGGACTTTCATAGCATTAGCAATGAAATCTCTCTCTCACATTTCTATAGTCCCCACTACCGTGGGACCTAAGCACATCACAATTTTTGATGTGTTTATCTTCTGTGAGGTGGCAAGTACTTTTACCCCCACTCTAAAATGGGGGAACTGAGGCACAGGGAAAACTAAGTGACTTGCTTTAGGTGACAAAGGAAATCTGTGGCAGAGCAGGGAATTTAACTCATGTCTTCTAAGTTCCAGGTTAGAGCCCTAAACTCTGGACTACCTGTCCTTAAGGGGAAGGACAAAAAAGTTGCAACTGTCAGGAAACAGACCCCAATAAAATAGATCCAAATAATAGGGAAAAGTTATTTACAAACCTTTTCCTACATTTTTTGCTCACTTTTCTACTAGAAACTATTTGCCATGGAAGAAGGATACATTGCATAACCACTCCTAGAATTGTTTTATTTTTAAAACTGAAAGGTAAAGATAAATCCAAATCAGGGTGTGCATGAGTAACTTACTGGTGACTTTTTCATGTTGTTCAAGGCATTAGACCTTTGATCTCATACTTTCCAATACACCTGTGATGTCCACCTGTTTCATATTAGTATGCAACCTGTGGGTTTATGATCATAATTAACCTATCTCTATAGTTCCTAATGTTATCAATCACATAATAGTACCATCCCAATTACATGTCCAATGCATATTTTAATACAGGAAAATTAGTACATATATATTCACCACAAATGATTGAACATCTTTTCAGGTTATGATTTAAAAGTATAGCCCATACCTGCTGCTTGCTTTTACTTGTGGCAGAAACTGGATTATTACCTTCAAAGGTATGGAGGTCTCTTCCATAAATACTGTTTTTTGATGCATCATCCTTAGCATGAAGAATGTAGTACCTGATTCTCCTTCACCATACGCCTGTTTTATGTGAGTCTACCTTCACTGGTCTCAGTTAAATTATTCCTGTTTTACACCAGCGTAAGTAAGAGAAAATTGAAGACCAACTTTGCTGAGTCCCCTGCTCTGAAACCTTCTCCAAGTCTAACTTACTGTCTGCTAACCAGTGTTCTATGAATGTTATTTCAAGACTCCACCAGTTTGTTTTTGCTTTCATGTTCATAGACCTCTGTTGATTTCACCTAGTCATTCACATTCTGTCTTTCAAAAACCACTGTGAAAAATTCACATATTTTCTCTTTTAGGGGTAAATCCAAACCTGATGCATGTGGGTGTGAAAGTCCTGATGGTAGCAGAACCACTGAGGTTCCATTCTGTAGCAGACAGATGAGTCCCCTTCTGGCCCCCTATGCATTTACCCAGCCGCAGCCTGTGTACTTGGGCTGCACACAGCTGTGGATTTGATCCTTATTTCCATTTATTTTTTTGATCTTCCTAAGAAAGGACACAATCCTGCAAAAAGTCCAGCGCCTTCTGTGAGGTGGTAGGTGCCTTCAAATCCCACTGTTTTGAACACTATTCCGTTCAAAGTAAGGGTGTACAACAATTCACAGGGTCAGATTAATTAGTTACCACATTTGGGTTCTCATGTTATAACACATCACAAAAGGGTGTTTTCTGCTCTGCTAGGTGAATTCCACTGAATAACTAAGTTATTGTAAAATTAAATCCACTCCCTTCCTGCAAAAAAAATGGAACTGTAAGACTCCAGTATGGTAGGAAGGAATTCGGCCTTCAGCTTAGACACATCAGGGTTTTTCCCAAAGAGTTTAACTACAGGGTAGTCCCACCACACTTTTATTTTTCTTGACCTTTACTGTCATCTAAGTACCAGACTAAGCAATGTTAGTGTGTTTTTTGCCAGTGTCTCCCACTTTGGGTCTCTCTCACACACACACATCCCAGCATCTCACACTTTGGGCAACAAACACACACACACAAAGACCAATCTGTGACTGGATACCCCCACCTTATTAAAATCTTATGGTTAGGAAAACCTAGCTATTAGTTTAAACAACTTAGAACTACAGTTTTTGTGTGCAGTGGGGTACTTATTTATCCACTAGTTTCAATCCCTGCCTTTTTATATTTAAAATTATAGCTTTTACAGGTTCACGGTAAACCTCTAGGTAAGAAAGTGGTGGGATTTTTTTCAAAGAAAAATCTGCTTCCAAATTACTAAAAATAATTCAAGCATGTTTATATTTTCTTCTAATTGAGTTCAAAGGTATCATATTACTCATTCATCTCCTCTCTTCTCTTTAATGTATAAGATATTTAAAAATATTATATGAATTTATTACTGGTGAAAAGTATCCACCGAACAGATCTAGTATGTACAGCAGTGCAAGCTTCCACATCATTCTCTGCCAGTGGGCATTAACCTTTAGCTGGAGGTTCCACCTCTAGAAGTCAGAGGATAATTCAGTCTATATGCTCCTTAATTCCTTAGCCATTGTGCTAAGGGTGTCAAGGAGGGAATCAGTCAGCTCCAGCTTTGAAGGTGGGTTTTGTGATGTGGACTCTTCTTGCTGGGAAATAAACTAAGCAAACACATTTCCTATCGGGTCAATGAATAACTATCATATAGTGGCACCTATCTACCAACGCTTTGAATTCGTGATTTAGAAGGGCTTTATCTCCTATTATGATTCCAGCCCTCCTGTTTAAGAACTTTCAGGATCAGGATACACTTTGACATCATTTATAGGTTTTCTTACAGCAAATAATTTAGCTCAAGCTATCTGTAGTTTCATTCGACTAAAAGTGTCACTAAAAGAGTGCTGGGTTAGTTATTTGAGGGTGTCTGGTGGAGGGGTTAGAACATGAAACATGTTCATGAAAATATGAAAACCATGAGTAAAGCCCAAGTGACTTCTAATTGCCATTCTAGGGATATTAGACACAGGACTCTTTCCCCCTACCTGCTAGCTATTTGAAAACTGAACTAGTGCAACGATACTCCCAAAACAAACTTTACTTTGGTTTGGCATGAGGTATAAGGCAATTCAGAAGTTGGCACTGCCTGAAAGTCTCTTGCCTTGTTATTTCCTTCCAAGAATGTTAAAAAAATTGTTTTCCATTTCCATTACCGTTCACGCTGCAGAGCTAATAGTTTTTATACAAACAAATCTCCAGCAATTATGATAGTGTGAATGATTGAGGAAAGTGAAGATCTGAAACATAGTGTGGGATCTATTGGTAAATTAAAACTGACGAAGGTGTCAGCAATCTGTCTCGAGGAATATATGATACCAGATGTAATTTACAGGTATGCAACCCCTCCTCCATCATTAATGCAGTCTTAAATGTCACCTTCTGAAGGCCACAGAGTGGATTTTTAGTGTAAATTATTGCCTGCTGAGGATCAGCTGACACATGGTTGAGTGATTTTTGAGACTAAGTCTCTGGCACCTAAATACTATTTTCAGCTATTTCAGAACGGATTTTAATATTGCATTTCACCATAAAATTGGAATGTTAATAGGGTGAAAATAATATCAGCATTTTCCCATTCCATGAAAGCTGATTTCAGCCACTCAGCAGACAATAAAAAACATACTGAGCGAATGTTCATAACGATTGCTCCTGAAAGGTCCAGTAAGTGATTCTGCAGTGTAAGTTACTTCCCACAGTATGTATACTAGATGCATATAAACCATAATAGACCGGGCCAATATTTTCTCATAAGGGATATGTACTGACATTTTTGGACAGTAGCAGTCCTTGAATTTTCACTTCAACTACTGATTTAAACTGACATTGTCAGAAAGGAAACACCTACTGTGAGCCTTCACTTGCCTTCTGATCTCTTATTAGTTAACCCCAAAGTGCATATGTATACAGCTTTAATCCCCAAGTGTACATCTGAACCAGGGGAAATCTGGAATTAATTGTGAAGTATTTTGGTTACTAATGCAGCTGTTACAAGTGTTTGATTTGGCAAGGGAACAGAAAAGGCACTGCATACCAATTTCGTGAGCCACTGTAAAAGCTGCATGGAGGCCGTCATCTTCAATCACTGCACAGCTGCGTTCCGGAGAGCATATGGTCCCAACGTCTGCCATTCCCAGAGTATCACATGAATGATGCCCACATAAATCCTGCCAAGAAAGAGAAAAAAGTCATTAAAATAAATGTTTACGCCCACAGGTAACAAGTAGAGTCAACGGCCCTTTGCAAACAGCTGGACCCAGATAATACTAGTACTTTGGACGGTCATCTATTAAGGATCTCAGTGCACTTTAAAAGCATGATGGCCCAATCACTGGTCAATGGGAGACTTTTCATTGACTTTGAGGGGAGTTGGATAAGACTCGTAATTAATTACTATGGTGCCTAGAGGCTCCCTCTGACATCAGGGTCCCATTGTGCTTGGCCAGGGATCGGCAAACTTTGGCATGCGGCCCATCAGGGTAAGCCCCCTGGCAGGCTGGGCCAGTTTGTTTACCTGCCGCGTCCGCAGGTTCAGCCGATCACAGCTCCCACTGGCCGCGGTTCACCGCTCCAGGCCCATGGGGGCTGCGGGAAGCAGTGCGGGCCAAGGATGTATTATTAATCGCCATTTTACAGATGAGGGAACTGAATCGTAAGTGATTTTTTTCAAGGTCATTTAGAGAGAGCTGGGTATGAAAACAGATTTCTTGACTTGCAGTCTCCTGTTGTAACCACAAAACTATGCATTCCTAAATGGCACTTATAATTAATAAATACCTATATTTTTCATCAGTAGATCTCAAAGCACTTCACAGGCTTTAATTGATTTATCCTCATAACATCCTTGGGAGGAAGGACAGTGCTATTATCTCCATTTTATGGATGGGGAGCTGAGGCACAGAGAAACTCAATGACTTGCCCAAGGTCACACAGAAAGTCTGTGGCAGAGGAGAGAATTGAATCCCAGGTCTCCCAAGTACTAGACTAGTGCCCTGACCACTGAACCATTTTGCCTTTCTTGCTGTCCTTTAGATTGTCTAAAAACTATGCTGTATGCAGTGTGGTTGTAGCCATGTTGGTCCCAGGCTATTAGAGAAACAAGGTGGGTGAGGTCATATCTTTTAGTGGACCAAATTCTGTTGGTGAAAGAGACAAGCATTCAAGCTACACAGAGCTCTCTCTCCAACAAAATTAACAACAATATTAATTTTCCCAATGCTTCTGCTTTCAGATGGTAGCATTAATGTTACATTGTGTGGACATGCATATACATATCTGGCCTGATGTAAAGGTCAACAGAAAGACTTTCATTGAAATGTCAATGGGCTTTGGATCAGGCCCTTTTGTATTTTGTATTGCATATACGTAGTATGGACTGCTAAATCGTCAGAAAGTTTAGCACACCGTAATGTGCAAAATGCAATTAACAGACAGAGATGGTCAGATGGCTTAAAGGGAAAATACCAAAATATGCCTATTCCATAGTCCATCTACCACTTAAGCATGGTTGGATGAAAGTGCCATTTGAAGACACAACTATATTTTCAGATGGATCTGTCAAAGAAATCTCTCTGCTTGGTACCTTTTTTCTCTAAAATAATTCAGATTCTTTTCCTTCCTTCAAATCTCCATCACCACTTCTATCAAGCCTGAACATATACTCTTAAATTTCCAAAGTGGTGCATGGGGATCTCATCCTGCCACTTCTATTAATGTCAAGACTGCTACATATACAGAAGTTGGTCCAATAAAAGATATTACCTCACCTACTTTTTGTCTCACATATATACATGTTTCAGAGTAGCAGCTGTGTTAGTCTGTATTCGCAAAAAAAAAAAGGAGTACTTGTGGCACCTTAGAGACTAACAAATTTGTTACTCCTTTTCTTTTTACATATATACATGTGGCTTTCAACACGCCAGGGCATCTATATTCAGCAATGCTTTGTTAATGCTGACATCACATCAGACTGCATGCTGTGTGTCACCATACAACAGACAGGTTTTCAGAAATTTTGCAACACCACCCAAAAAGTGTATTCTCAGCTCCAGTAGTTGCCCAGAGTGCTGTACATGCCAAAGTCAAACCTACACCCAGCTCATAAACAAATGTCACTATCGTGCTCATCTTTGTAACATTTGAATTTTGCCAAAATAAAACAGGCTTGAAACATGTCCCCTATATTTTCTTTAACCATTTTTCCTGTTTTTACAGAACTTCACATAAGGCAATTTGAGTCCCAGATGAGCTGCATTGTTAGTGGTCACAACCGGAAAATCCCAAGGGAGGAGATCAATTACTCTGAATGCCATAGCTTTCAAACCATGGTATTCCTAAGGTGTCATGCTATTAGGAAGGGGTGTGTGTTCCCTCTTAGGGAGGGAATGAAGCATGTGATCATAAACCCCTATATAGGAAAAAGAAGAAGGATGAAGGGAACAACAGAAATTGTGGATGTAGAGAACAGACCCATGGATCCAGTATTTGGTGGTGGTAAAAACTTTGGTCATTTGGGTCATCTAAGCGTCCATTCCTATGATGCAATAGGTGCTAGGCAATGTGGAAGAAGGGTGGGTGTACACTGCAGGCTCAGTCTATGAATTCTGGTAGAGAGTTGGGCATGAGAGGTGTGTGTGTTGGGGGTGGGGGTAGGGGTAAAAGAGGACCTGTGATGTGGGGATTGGAATTGCTGTCTGGTATTAGCTATTAGTGGTGTAGACCGATTATTGGAAGAGTATGACTGTGGGTTGCTCTTTAACAATGGCTGTAACTAGAGTCAAACTTGAATTGGCTGGGTTTTGGAGATTCAGATTTACATACTGCCAGCAGCGGTTTATTCTGTTTTTCAATCCTGGGTAACTGTGCATAAATGCATATTTTTTACTTAAGTTAATGCTATCATTATCAACATTTACTGAGGCAGACTTTTAGACACACATTTCCATGCTGTTCTCAGCTCATGATCTCAATTACATTTCCTTTCCCCGGCCTCTCCATGGCTGATCAGACTTGACCTATGTAACTCATTTTACTGTGATTCTGTATATGTATACTATGCATTTTTTAATCCTACCAAGTGATGATTCTGAGACAACTGTTCTGCAATTACATTGCTTTCATACTATTTACCTCAACTCACTACCCATTCCCTAGTTGCTTGGTCTTTTTCAATAGCAAAGACTTGAATGTATATTATTAAAAACCTAGCCTGTTTATACTTCTGCAGATTGAAACTTTTAGGACAAATTCTGTCCTGATGTATACACCTCAGTGGTCCCATTGACTATTGATGGTTAGTTGTAAGTATCAATAACATTCTTAGCTTCCCTTGGAGATGTCAGATGCAACCTCAGATGCTCCTAAAGTAAAGTTGCTGGGAGTCTATTGGAGGTTTTTATTGCACCTGAAGAGTATTCTTGCTTAAAATCAGGCCCTGATGTAACGATGTAACCTAATAAATCTGCAGGCTTGCTCAATTTTTCAAACTGCTTCAAAAGCACTAAGCAAGCATGGGCCCATATAATACTTTTAGCTAGTTTCCAAGCATTATTTCCACATAATGTGTGGTTTTCATTTAAAGAGTTAGATACCCATTCATATCTGTCTAATTTCATCTGACCTTTATCTCACTTAATTATCTCCAAACAGTGGTGGAAACTTTCAAGAACAAATATTTCTTGCTGTTTCTAAAGAAAGAATTCAGTCTGCCCTTTGATCTAGATTACAGTAGTTTCAAAATGATGTATCAATAGGAAATGCATTCACTGTATAGGAGACAATAGATGGTAATCCTAAAGGCTTGGCAAAGAAATGATTTAGGAAAAATGAGCTGTGTATTGTAAGATCAGTGGTTAATTAGACAGCTCATTAAAGGCCAAGTTTTCTCAGCATTCTTGAAGTACATCAAGAAAGTCTTGTCTTTTGCCACCTACACGTGGCATTGTTGTGAATGAAGACAAGTGTGAAGTGTCCCTACTGAGATTGGTAACTAATTTTGCTTGAAAATCTTTAATTCTAGTTGTATATCTGAGAACTGGAATAAACTGATCTGTAACAGATGCAAATTTTGAACCCTGACATTAAATAATGCCTTAAGCTCTAGCTAGATATACTTTGAGCAAGCAGTTTAACATTTCCCCACATTTCTTCCATTCATAAGCCTTGCTCTTCAAACACACTTAATTCTTCATAGTGTAACATCTTTTGCATGTTAGAACTGTAAAAGCTGTCTAAAAGCATTTGAAAGAGGTTTCTGGACATGCCAGAAAAAAAGTGCCTTGGGCTACCAAATTGGTAATCTGGCAGACAATTAGAAGTCTGTGCATAACTGCACTAGGCCTAGCTTTTTTGGGGGAGGAAGTCAACACAAATATTGTGAAATATTGCAATGGTTTGCTCACATCTACTTACACGCACAAAATTACCACATATTATTTTCCCCAATGACATTTCCTACACAAAACATATGATATTTATATAAGGTCAATGGAACAGCTCTGCAAGTAAGAGTGACAGCAAATGTTGTAATTGTTTAGTGTAATAAGGATCAGTTACACTGGACATTAAACATCAAAAACCTATGTAGAGATACTGCTGGCAACTGGCACAATGACAGAGTGACCTCTGGCTTACTAACAAAGGATAGTAATTTGGATGAGATGGTAAAATAAAATAAAAAAAAGAAATAATGAGAGCCAAATAAAGCACATTCTCCACTCAGTGAAATTATCATCCATAGAGCTGAGATAATCCAATGCTTGCTGTTAAATTTTAACAGCACTGTCAGCTTGATAGTTAAACTAAATCACATAAGCAGGACCCATATAATTGCTATGTGGAAAAGGGCAGGACTGTGGCCTCTGGCTCTAATGTGAACTTTTTTGTTAGAGCCAGGCATGACGGTACTATCATTGACTATGCTGAGCAGTACTTATGAAAGACTTTTTCATGTTCTGGTTGCCTGTATTTGTTGTGAGAAGTATCTATTTTAGTTTTCATATGATTCAGGGTGGAATGAAAGGAAAGAAAGAGAACGGGATTTTGTCCAGATGTTTTCAGTAGTTCTCCTCTGGGAGCTTGCATTCAAGTTTAGCTTAGGTCATGAATGATATAGGTTGGGGGAATTGTACACAGGCCTGGATTAAATAATTTTGGGACCCCGTGCATTATGGAAATTACCCCATCCTTAAACACAGAGCATGTGATATAGAAGACAATTGCCGCCCCAGGCAAAACTTCATTGTGCCACTTCCTACCTATAAACTCTTAACAATATGCTCTTAACAATGCTATCCCCTTGAAAAGAGGGCCTCAATTGGGGGCAGGGAACGGTTGAATTTTCGGGGCAGGAGGGGGCATGCAGCAAAACCTGTTTGGTTTGGTGGTTGTGGGAGAAGCGGAGGGCCCAAGCGCCAGTTCACAGCACCACTCACACAGGTTTGCTCTGGCCACCACTCCGTCATGACTGGCCAAATCTGAGTGAGTAGGGTTGCAACCTGGAGCAGGGACTCACAGAATCAATCAGGTTTTGGGAGGAGGGCGGTTTGGTGGTCAGGGACCTCCTGAGATGGGGGCTGTAACAATCAGCCATACCTAACTCTGTTTTAGCTTTCAGCACAAGCTCTTCTATTCCTCCGCCCCACAAAGGCAAAAAATAGTGACAAGAAACAAAAGTGATAGCCTTGAACTGGACTGGTACTGCAGTTCCTCTGCCACCCACAGAGTTCAAGGCGATCCCTTAGCCTCAGGGGGAACCACAGGGCCTTCCTGCCCTTTTGCAGCCTTCCACTGCTGCTCAGGAAAGTGTTTGTCTCTCTTGTGCCCCCTCCACTCACAGATCTGGGTCCTTACTGATATCTTCCAAGTGGGAATCAGAGCCAGTCATTAAAACTGCTACTTGCCTGTATCAGCTGGTTGACAACACCAGCCTGATGGATTCTCCTTAGGCCAGGGCTTGCTGCTCCCGGATTCTGCAAGCCCTTAAAGGGGCAGACAGTGCTGTGCAAATTCACACTTGTTAATCTGTCCTGATTTTATTGGGTACTTGCTGAGAAGACTTAACCCAAGAAAACAATGGTGTTGGTTCAATGGTGTTGGAAGCTACACCACTCATGTGTTTGTGTTGTGACAAATAGTCTGATATTTACTGTTAATGTCAATAAGCATTGTCAATACAGCAAATAAATTGTTTCCAGAGTCTAAGCATTAGACATAAACAAAAGAGATGTAAGCAAAACAGACTAAATTCATCCTTGGTGTAACACCACTAAAGTCAATGAATTTACAAAAAGGGTGAATTTGGCCCAGAAATTTAGAACCATAGTTAAAGACCCAGCCACAAAGTAAACAAAGACAATAACAGATCTATGGAGAATGTATTTATCTGCCCTAATTAAAAGTCCTACAGAATTTAATGGTTTCAGAGTAGTAGCCGTGTTAGTCTGTACCAACAAAAAAAACCAAAAAAAAACCGAGGAGTACTTGTGGTACCTTAGAGACTAACACATTTATAATTTAATGGAATTATATGTAATCACCTATTACATTTTTTAACCATTCTATAGAATTCAAATACTCTACAGGGCCTGGTTCTCTCACAGTCAGCAGTAGGGGCAGAACCAGGCCTACAGAAAGAATATTTTTCTTTATGAAATTGTGTAGACTTTGAAATAATATCTGTAGAATCCTATCACATTTCTACAGAACCTAGTGATTTAAAAATTTCACCTCTATTAAATTCTGTAACACTTTTCCATAACATTGAAGCAAATCACTGAATTTGTCATACAAGATTAGGATTAATTGAAACTAATGGGTCTGATTTTGTAATCTTTACTCAGGAGAAGCACTTGTTGATATCAGTGCATAGCCGTGGATCCAAGTTAAGAAGAATTTTCACTTAAAACTTTGGGCCAGAGTTTTAAATGCCCATGGGTATTATGGTGCCTAGATGCTTTTGAAAATCCCACTAAGTGTCTAAATACCTTTCAAAGCCTGCCCATTTGTCTATATTAGAGAGAGTTAAACCCAGGTCACTTGCAAATTATATATTGACCTCTTGTGTTATGCAGCATGGCTCATTTTGAAGCATTTACCAGATTAAATACAGATAACAGATCACCTATCATTGAGCCATAAAGGTCAATTGCTTTTTCTAAATCAGGACTCAGTAGTTCTGCTTAAAAACAGATTGTATAGGCACTACCTGTAATTTAAATACTAACAAGATAATTACTGGTAGTAATTCTACACTGAGGGAAAGCCCTTGGTGCATTCAGTACTATGAACATCTACATATTGATTTGTCTTTAAAAAAAAAAGTGAAAGGAAAACAAGAACAAGGGGAAGGACCTTGAAAGCACTTTCACATTCAAGCAAGATCAGTGTGTCTTTAAGATATTTTGCTGTGTGTAATGTGAGTTCTGGTACAAGAGTCCTTCCAGAATCAATGTAAGTGTTAGGCTGGAGAGCTACATGGTAATATGCATGCTTAATGTACACACTGATGATGCATAATGAGTTACTTAAAGTTTGTGAAATGTGTTAGTTTGATAAATGAATTGCCAATATTATTCTGTTGACACACTGACGCAAAGTTCAAGGTGGCTTGGCTAATAAACAGACGGAAAATGTATCTCACACATTTGCTCCATGCCTGAAAAACAAGCCATTTAGAAGAAGACATCTGGATGTACAAACACTTAGCACAGCAGCATTCAGAGCCCAGGAAAACATGGAACCATAGCTTGGCGTCTAGTTGCTAAGCAACCTACTTCATACATTCAAAACACAGTTGTAAAAGTTGGATCCTCATGCCAACTGCTGCTTCTTCTCATTGAAAAATAAAATTCTGTGTGTGAGGGGAATCTTTCTTTGAGGTTAAAAAAACCTATTTTCTAAGAGCTGTACCTCTTCTGCTTGTTGATCCTTTAACCCTTTTTCATGTTTACATTCTGAGGTCTAACTGAGATTCATTTTGAACCTTCCAACCCCATCAGACAAAAGCGGTATGGAGCTCAGCACATTCCCTTCAAAAACAGTCCAGGAAATCACATAGTAAGAAAATCCCTGTGTTTTTTTTCATTAAGACAAATATACCTATGATGCAACCTCCATGAGATTAAAATACAGGGCCAGATCCTCAGCTGATGTAAATCAGTGCAGCAATTCATTAAGTTGAATTGAGCTATGCTGATTTACGTCAGCTGAGGATATGTCAAATAATTAATTGTGTCAAAAACCATATACCAAGCAAACCGCAGCCAATGATTTTTCTTGAAACATATTTCCTTTTGTTTGGTAATAGTGCAAACTATTTTTCCATATGAAGGCTAATGTGTCATATGAATGTTATTACTATAATCACTAAGATCAAACTGAGACTGCAGAAACTGTGATATTTTGCTCTTTGCTGTGATATTTTCATCTAAAATAAATGTTTAGGATCAGATTCTACCACCTGTAATCCCTTTGAAGCCTAACTCACAAAGTAAGATACTATGCCAGGCAGTCCAGTCATTAGTGATCATCTCAAAGTTTAGGGCCACAATCTGCCATCCTTATTTGCGTGAAGCATGATTAGTCCCATTGAAATAGACAGAAGTACTTACAGAGACATGTGAGAGTGACAGAATTCGTCCCAGAATCGCCATTCAATATTGATGACTATAATCAAAAACGAGAGCAGTTTGATACAATCAAGCTAGCTTCCTCTCCTTCAGACTGTAATTAGCAAGGTGACTGTTTTCAAATGAGATCTGATATAGCTTTTAACAAACAGAATGGATGGGTTTGAACTGCCACAAGAACGCGCCTGCTGTATACGTCTGGGATGACAGAGACGGAGCCTAATATTTCAAGTATTTACAGCTATTAAAGTAAGCCAGTCTTTTTTCTTCCCCTTTCCTCTTGAGCACCTCCTTCCAGAAACCATCCAAAGAATCCTTTTTGGCAGCCTCCTGTGATGTAGCAAAGCAAGAGAATTCAAACTAACAGAAAGTCCTGCAGTTTTTTATTATTTTCTTACTGAGGAAAGAAAAAATATAACTGAAAGGGATATTCTTACAGTAGATCATTGCCTAAACTATACCACATGTCCACAGGAGCAGTGCCCCTTAACTATGTATGGCAACGCAATTAAGGCACGGATGCAGAGTTTTGCATGGATGAGAATTATGGTATCAGGCCTTTAATTGATTACTATTTTCACTATATGGATAGCAAGGTACTACATGCTCCTCCACAAACTGAGTTGAACTGAGTTAGTATAGCTTCGTTTATGTGTCTTATATTTAAGTCCTAGTTTTGTACCACACGTTCTGTATTCCTCCAGGCCTAGTGCCATTTTTCTGACATGCTGGGAATACCATGTTAAATTACAGCAGCTAAGCAGGGAAGTCATGTGCTCCTTAAGGTGTTATCTACCAATTCATTCTGTTTTCCTAATCTCAATCGGTCAAATTCATTCTTGGATTAATTTGGTCTAATGGGTGTTGTCAGTTCTTTACTGTGACTATACACAAATGATGGAAGATGCACTACTGTTAACAAGGAAATGTGAAACAGACTATGACAGCAATGTAATATCTCAAGTGGAGATGAATTTGCTGATCTTGGTCTAGTCCAGGGATCGGCAACCTTTGGCACGCGGCCCATCAGGGAAATCCGCTGGCAGGCCAGGCCACTTTGTTTACCTACAGTGTCCGCAGGTTCGGCTGATCGCAGCTTCCACTGGCTGCGTTTCGCCGCTCCAGGCCAACAGAGGCTGCGGGAAGGGGCGTGGGCCGAGGGACGTGCTGGCCGCCGCTTCCCACAGCCCCCATTGGCCTGGATTTCCCTGACGGGCCACATGCCAAAGCTTGCCGATCCCCGGTCTCGTCTCTAGTAGCCATGTGTCCAGATTATACAAATTAACACAGGCCCTAACCACTTGCAGTCTCTATCCAAGAGCAGCCCAACTCTGGAATAAACATGGGGTGCTGCCGGCCAGGGAGACAGCAGATGTGCTGGAGAAACTTGCAAAGCACCTGCACTCATTACACCTCAGTTTAGATAGCACCACTCATAAGGTTTGGAAGGTTTTGTTTTGCTTTGTTTTTTTAATCATCATGATTCTGTGGTGTTGTCAACTAAGCAACTAGTTAGGAAATGAGGTAGGATCCCACACAACCGGGGTATGCAATCAGCTTTGTTGCTGTCCAGCGCAGCGACCTACACACCAACGGAAGTGAGGGTCAGACACCTACCCCGCAGACCGAAGGACTGTAAAGGTGGCTGTAAAAGAAAGGGAAACAACAGAGGGGGAAGGAAAATCAGGCCAGAGAAGAAAGGAGGGTAATTAACCCCTGAAACAATTGACCAAGCGCCACGGTGGCTTCTCCATCACTGACAATGTTGAAGTCAAGCGTGGCTGTTTTTCTAAAAGAGAAGCTCTAGGAATTATCGTGGGGACATTCTCTAGCCAGTGCTCTAGAGGAGGTCGGACCAGATGATCACAACGGGCCCGCCTGGCCTTGGAACCTATGACTCTAGAGACCACTGTCCCTGGTTGCTGTTGTGCTGAGCCCTGGTTGGGCTGGGCAAGGGGGGCCAGGGCCGCAGGCCACCTACCTCCCGGGTGAAGAGGATAGCGGCGTCGTAGTGCTCCTCGTGCCCGTCGTCCAGCGGGTTGTGCTGGTGCTGCCACTTGCAGAAGGTCTTCAGGGTGGCGGCCGCGTTCCTGTTGACCTCCAGCCCCTTCTCCCGGTCCCCCAGCACCACCACCTTCACCACGGCCAGCCGGACGGGGTTCTCGATGCTGGCGTGCCCGTAGAGGCGGGAGGCGATGGTGGCCAGGGTCAGCAGGTAGTGCTGCAGGCCCTTGCCGTACTTCTTGGCCATGGAGCCGTCGGCCACCAGCAGCAGCTCCACCTGGCGGGCTCTGGACAGGGAGCGCCTGCGCCTGCGCCCGCGCCCGGCGCCCGGCGGGGCCAGCCGGGGCTGGGCGGGGCGCTCCTGGCCCCCCCGCAGCCCGCCGTTGCCCTCCAGCGGCGGGGCCTGGCCGGAGCCGCGCGTCTCGCAGCTGGGGCGCGAAGGCACCGTCTCGAAGCTGAAATGGCCCTTGCGGAAGAGGTGCGGGATCAGGGCGGAGCCGGGCCCATAGACCCGCCGCGCGGCCGGCCCCTTGGCCCGGCGCAAGGGCCTCACCGTGTAGCGGGCGTGTTTGACCGCGAAGTAGCCATCCAGCCCCCCGCAAAGGTTGAATGCGGCCAGGGACTGGGGGCTGCCGTCCACCGTGCCCCGGTAATAGCAGTGAGCCCGGCCGCGGGGGTGCTGCAAAGGGGCCTGCGGACCCAGCAGCTCGTCCCTCTCCAGATCCAGGAGGAACCTGCTGCCCCCCGCGTAGAGGACGTAGCCCGCCTTGCCTCCCCCGGAGTAGATCTGGTCAATGTTCTGCACCGGGCCGCTGGTCCGGGGCCGCTGCTGGGGGCCAGGGGGACGGGCTGCGGCTGCGGCTGCGGCTCCGGGAGGCGGCTGGGCTTTAGCAGCGGCAGGTGCTGCTGCTGTTGGAGATCCGGTCTTGGCAGCCGCAAAGTGCAGCTCCGCCGCCAGCAGCAGGGAAACAAACTTCAGGACCATATTTGTCTCTTTTGGGGGGTGGGGGGGGGGGGAAAGAAAGAAAGAAAAAAGTCACCCGGTGGAGATCAACAGCGGAGCTTAAGGCGGCGGGGGGCCGGGGGGGGGGAGCCTCCCAAGCTTGAAGCAAGCGTGAGTGGGGGGCGGAAGGGGGGGGGGGGAAATGTCAACAAAGGCAGCTCGCGTGTGAACTTTGCGTTTCTCTGCAGGGAAGAGTCGGGAGCACATGGAAGGAGAGCACCACAATCCTAAAACAACTGCCGCCCAGAAGGCAAACGGGGGAGGCTCACCCCCGGCGAGCGGAGAAGTGTGAGCACTTTCCGCTCTTCTTCCACGTCTCTCGTGGAGTCACTGCACCATCCTCCTCAGCAGAGGCCGGGGGGATCCGCTACAGATCGGCACGTTCAGCGGCAAGTGCCTGGCCTTCCTTTGCCCCCCTTTCGTTTGAAGAGAGGAGAAGAAACACACACGCCCCAAAAGGCTCGATCGTCTCCGGTGAGATGGTTAAAATAATAATAATAATAATAATAATAATGCCCTGGCTTTTGTAAAACAGCTTCTCCCTTTCTAATGCGGGTTGTTATCCCCAGGCTGTCGATGTGAACAAGAGGAGAAGGGAGAGAAATGTGAAGATGAGAGGAGGTGGAACAATGAATTTATAGCGGAATGCCATCCTGCAATGGCAATTTCAACAATTCGTCACTGCAGGCTGCCTCTTAAAGGGAGAGCTTCAAAACCACCACTCCCACACTTCCTTCTCATTTAATCAGACACAGAGAGAAACTGGGGGGCGGGAGGGGGGAGAAAGAGAGGGACTGAGGGGGGAGGAGAAAAGAAGAGAGAGAGGGACTGAGACAGGAAGGCAGGAGAGAGAGGAAGGAGCGAGGGGAGGAGAGAGAGACTGGGAGAAAATGTTTAAGAAAAACACAAGAT
Organism: Dermochelys coriacea; assembly: GCF_009764565.3. Taxonomy (NCBI): domain Eukaryota; kingdom Metazoa; phylum Chordata; order Testudines; family Dermochelyidae; genus Dermochelys; species Dermochelys coriacea. The sequence continues at coordinate 168,544,227 of NC_050068.2, read as the reverse complement.
TTCCTTTGAATCATTTAAAGCCACAGTGTCGCCTGGAACTGTTTGATATTTCACAAGTGAGCGGGGTTGTCTAAGCTTTGCTTACCTCATGTCCCGCAAAGTTCCTTCCCTACCTTATTGTTAGTTGTGGGGGTTTTTTTTTAAGTGGATGAGACAGTTTTATGCCTTTTTTTTTTTTAATGGGAATAGGAAGTTGTTGGGGCTTTTAGAAGTGATCCTTTCCACAGAGAGCTGTAAAGCACATGATATCACTTGGCTGGAGTTGTGCAACCAGCAAAAAGGATGAATTGCTCTGTTTAACGGGAAAAAGAATTAGCAAGCCGGTGTTTTACAGTGACTTACTGCTTCCTGTATTTACTGCAGGGACACAGATCGCTGCAGAAGGTTTTCTATGACATTTGACTTTAGAGAGTCTGGTGCATGGGGAAGTTGGGGAGATTCACGCCTCTCTTCTCAGGGCAGAAGCTGCCACATTTACCAGGTCAGAAGAAAATGCAAAAAATGTCCTCCCTTTGTCTGTATGACTGTAATTCTTCTGCACACACGCCTGTTATTATTTCAAGCAAACTGTCATTTAGTCTGGGTGGGCTGTAATTTCCCTCAGTTCTCAGGGAGGAGACAGGGTGGGGAAGAGTTAACACTTACTTTAACCTTTGGAATGCTTTCAGATACTTAGATCATCCCCCCCTCTTCCACACACACACATTACACACATTTACTTTTTCATCTGATCACAACATGTAAAGCTATGTAAAGCTGTCCATACCCAGGTGAATTGTCTGATAAACAGTACAACAGTTCCTTTGAAGGGAAGGAAGAATAACTGCCCTGGTCAGCACTATGAGTTTAGGTCAAATGTAGCAGCATAAGATCGATTTAACCCTGCACCCGTCCACACCACGAAGCCATTTTTGTCAACTTAAAGGGCTCTTAAAATCGATTTCTGTACTCCTCCCCGACGAGGGGATTAGCACTGAAATCGACATCACCGGGTCGAATTTGGGGTAGTGTGGATGCAATTCGACGGTATTGGCCTCCGGGAGCTATCCCAGAGTGCTCCATTGTGACCGCTCTGGACAGCACTTTCAACTCAGATGCACTAGCCAGGTACACAGGAAAAGCCCCGGGAACTTTTGAATTTCATTTCCTGTTTGGCCAGCATGGTGAGCTTATCAGCAGAGGTGACCATGCAGAGCTCATCAGCACAGTTGACCATGGAGTCCCAGAATCGCAAAAGAGCTCCAGCATGGACCGACAGGAGGTACTGGATCTGATCGCTGTATGGGGAGATGAATCTGTGCTATCAGAACTCTGTTTCAAAAGATGAAATACCAAAATATTTGAAAAAATCTCCAAGAGCATGATGGACAGAGGTTATAACAGGGACCTGCAGCAGTACCGCATGAAAATTAAGGAGCTGAGGCAAGCCTACCAAAAACCCAAAGAGGCAAACAGCCGCTCCAGATCAGAGCCCCAGACATACCGCTTTTATGATAAGCTGCACGCAATTCTAGGGTGTGCCCCTACCACTACCCCACTCCTGTCCGTGGACACCTGAAAGGGGGGAGTCTCATGCAACAGGGATAAGTATTTGTGGATGAGGAAGATAATGATGAGGAGGAGGAGGAGGATAGCGCACAACAGGCAAGTGGAGAAGCCGTTCTCCCCGACAGCCAGGAACTGTTTATCACCCTGGAGCCAATACCCTCCCAAGGCGGGTTCCTGGACCATGAAGCCGGAGAAGGCACCTCTGGTGAGTGTACCTTTGTAAATATAATACATGGTTTAAAAGCAAGCATGTTTAATGATTAATTTGCCCTGAAGACTTGGGATGCATTCATGGACAATACAGCTACTGGAGAAGTCTGTTAACGTGTCTGGGGATGGAGCGGAAATCCTCCAGGGACATTATTAAGGGGACATTCAGAGGTGGCTGTTCCTGCTGGGCTGTTTGCCTGAGGCTGAAAAAAAATCATCCCCGCTTTTAGCCACGCCGGGGATGGGGGGGGGCAGGGGAGGGCCTCTTCACACTGAGCTGTTAGCGTTTCGCTGGCAGGGATCTTCCCTGATACGAGTCACGTGGTGGGAGGAGGGGTGAAGCAATCATCCCAGAGATTTGGGTGGTGGGGGCTTACCATGGCTGCCTGCAAGCCGAATTCTGTTGCCCAGCCCTGCGTGTGTGATCTCTCACACCAAACCGGCAGGATCTCAATATAAGAGGCAAAATGCAACCTTGTACCGAAAGCACGTGCTATGTAATGTTAACAGCTTGGTTCACTGTGAAAGAGTTTACCCATTGCTCTGTAAAATGTCTTTTTAACTACCATTCTCCCTTTTTTTTCCCTCCACCAACTGCAAATGTTTCTCCTTCCCAGAGGCTAGCGCACATAAAAAGGCGAAAAAAATGCACTCGCAATGAAATGTTCTCTGAGCTCATGCAGTCCTCCCTCATTGAAAGAGCTCAGCAGAATGCATGGAGGCAAACAATGGCAGAGTCCAGGAAAGCAGAAAATGAATGAGAGCACAGGAGGGACGAGCAAGATGAGAGGTAGAGGCAGTGCGATGAGAGGAGGCAGGATGCAATGCTGAGGCTACTGGGGGATCAAACTGATATGTTCCGGCATCTGGTGGAGCTGAAGGAAAGGCAACAGGAGCACAGACCGCCCCTGCAGCCCCTGTGTAACCGCCCGCCCTCCTCCCGAAGTTCCATAGCCTCCTCACCCAGATGCCCAAGAACGGGGGGGCGGCCTCCGGGCACCCAGCCACTCCACCCCAGAGGACTGCCCAAGCAACAGGAAGTGGCATTCAATAAGTTTTGAAGTGCAGTGTGGCCTTGTACTTCCCTCCTCCCCTCGACCACCATCCCACCCGGTGCTTCCCTCCTCCCCCACCCCTCCCAGGCTACCTTGGCAGTTATCCCCCTATTTGTGTGATGAATTAATAAAAAATGTTGTTTTAAAATCATGCAATGACTTTTTTGCCTCTGCAAGCAGTGATCGAAGGGGGGAGGGTGGTTGGCTTACAGGGTAGTAGAGTGAAACAAGGGGGCAGGTTTTCATCAAGGAGAAACAAATAGAACTGTCACACCATAGCCTGGCCAGTCATGAAACTGGTTTCCAAAGTTTCTCTGATCGCATTGCCCCCTGCTGTGCTCTTCTAATCGCCCTGGTGTCTGGCTGCATGTAATCAGCAGCCTGGCGATTTGCGTCAACCTCCCACCCCACCATGAACATCTCCCCCTTACTCTCACATATACTGTGAAGCATACAGCAAGCAGCAATTACAATGGGAATACTGGTTTTGCTGAGGTCTGAGCGAGTCAGTAAACTGCACCAGCACGCTTTTAAACGTCCAAATGCACATGCTACCACCATTCTGCACTTGCTTAGCCTATAGTTGAAGAGCTCCTTACTACTGTCCAGGGTGCCTGTGTATGGCTTCATGAGCCATGGCATTAAGGGGTAGGCTGGGTCTCCAAGGATAACTATAGGTATTTCAACATCCCCAAAAGTTATTTTCCGATCTGGGAAGTAAGTCCCTTCCTGCAGCTGTTCAAACAAACCAGCGTTCCTGAAGATGCGAGTGTCATGTACCTTTCCCGGCCATCCCACATTGATGTTGGTGAAACGTCCCTTGTGATCCACCAGTGCTTGCAGCACCATTGAAAACTACCCCTTGCGGTTTATGTATTGGCTGCCAAGGTGGTCCGGTGCCAAGATAGGGATATGCGTTCCGTCTATCACTCCACCACAGTTAGAGAATCCCATTGCAGAAAAGCCATCCACTATGACCTGCACATTTCCCAGAATCACTACCCTTGATAGCAGCAGCTCAGTGATTGTGTTGGCTACTTGGATCACAGCAGCCCCCGCAGTAGATTTACTCCAATTTGATTCCCGACTGACCGGTAGCTGTCTAGCGTTGCAAGCTTCCACAGGGCTATTGCCACTCGCTTCTCAACTGTGAGGGCTGCTCTCATCTTGGTATTCTTGTGCTTCAGCACAGGGGAAAGCAAGTCACAAAGTTCCATGAAAGTGCCCTTACGCATGCAAAAGTTTTGCAGCCACTGGGAATCATCCCAGACCTGCAACTCTATGCGGTCTCACCAGTTTGTTCTCGTTTCCGGGGCCCAGAATCGGCGTTCCATGGCATGAGCCTGCCCCATTGCCACCAGAATGTCCAAATTGCCAGGGCCCGTACCTTGAGAGAAGTCTGTGTCCATGTCCTCATCACTCTTGTCACTGTGCTGCTGTTGCCTCCTCGCCTGCTTTTGCAGGTTCTGGTTCTGCACATACTGCAGGATAATGTGCAAGGTGTTTACAATGCTCAGAACGGCCGCGGTGATCTGAGCGGGCTCCATGCTTGCCGCGGTATGGCGTCTGCAGGAGAGCAGAATTGCAGCGGAAGCGGTGGCTGACAACGGATGCCATGAGAATAGATATTTATAGAGAACGATGAGAGGACCTGCAAGGTGGATTCATGAGACCAGGAGAGCAGAGTTGCAGCGGAAGCGATGGAGGATGACGGTTAGCACCGCACACATTTCCCAAGGAAGAACACACGTACCCGGGAGCCCATGACAGACAACATGGAGAAATCTACTATTGAGACAATAGCAGCAGAGCAGAGTTGCAGCGGAAGTGGTAGATGACCACGGTTAGCAGTCCTACTGCACCGGCTGCTGAAAGCAGTATGGCATCCGCACGGAAAAAAGGCGCAAAACGATTGTCTGCCGTTGCTTTCACGGAGGGAGGGGCGACATGTACCCAAAACCACTGGCGACAATGTTTTTGTCCCATCAGGCATTGGGAGCTTAACCCAGAATTCCAATGGACAGCAGAGACTATGGGAGACTACATTGCACCGCACCATAAGTCGATGCTAGCCACTGTAGTGAGGATGCACTCCACTGACTTAATGCGTTTAGTGTGGACATATGTAATCGACTGTATGAAATTGATTTTTAAAAACTGACTTCTATAATATCGACCTAATTTCGTAGTGTAGACATACCCACTATAAGGCAGGCCTCAGAGAATCGTAGAAAACTACAACTAGAAGGGACCTCAAGAGGTCATCTAGTCCGCCTCCCTTTGTTGAAGCAGGATTAAGTACACCTTGACCATCCCTCATGGACGTTCATCTAACCTGTTCCACTTGAAGAAAAGGAGAGCACTCAGACATAGGAGGGCATTGCTTCTGCTGTTCCCATTCACCTACCTGAGAGAAGGTCAAATCACACACTTTCATTTGCAGTAACTCAAATAAATCACTGCTTGAAGCAAAGGAGTCTAGTATGATGCATTTGGTGTGTGTCCTTTGAGGTTCTCCAGAAAAGGACAGATTGCATCAGGTGATTTACAAGGGTTCCAAGAGCCCATGCTACTTAGCTTTCCATGCAGGTTAGGACAGCTAGGTGTCATCTCACATAAGTGTTTAACTTTACGTACTTCAAATAGTCCATGGAAGTTAATGGAACTACTCACAGGAATTATATTTAAGCATGTGTAAATTCTTGCAGGATCAGATCATATTATCAGGCAATTAAAAGAATGTCAGATTAGGGTTTGAAGTCAGCATTCCTGGAGACTCCTTAAAGAATAGAATACTTCTTTAAATAACCATCTAGACCACAAGTTAACATTTGTAAACCATTTACAACACAAATATTGCCATATAAATGCTAAGTAATATAACTGACATATCCCTAGTCTTAAATTATATCATTCAATGATTATGCCAGGATGAGAGTTCACAAATGAAAGTTTGCATCTGTTCATTTCTCTATGCAATCCTTTGTTTTTCTGAAGATACTAGTACTTGGATTCAATAGTTAATTTCTCTGAGACCTGATACTGCTTATTCCCTGTTACAGTAATTTGCGAGCATCAGAAATTGTTGGCAATGAAAGGTAGACTACATTATTAGAGCCCTGCATGGATACAAAACTTATATCTGCATCCGATCCACAAAAATGATCAACTGATATCCGCATCTGCGGAAGCAATATCTGTGGATATAAAGCGGATAGCCACTGATTTCCAGGGCTTTAGATATAAAATTTGGATCTGCATCCATCTGCAAAAATGGTCCGTGGATATCTGCATCCATGGATGTGGTTATCTGTGGATATCTACGGATTTGCAGAGCTATATACATTATGCTTCAGGAATGACTCATCATTTGAAGTTTCTTGAACTACTTCCCAGAGCTGGTCAATATTTTCTAAATTTTTTAATTTTATGAAAAGTCAACATTTTCATGGTTTTCCCACCTTTCAATTTGACCAGCCACAGAATTCATAGAAATTTTTACAATTTTTGACATTAAAAAGGGGAGGGGCAGGGAAGAGAAGAAGATTTTGAGAAAATATTCAGTTTCCTTCCTTCCCTTTTTTGAACATCTTGCATTATTGATTTTAGTCATGAGTAGGCCTAATCACCCCCAATGAAGTCTTTTCTTATTTACTTTAATAGGAGTTGGAACGGGCCCCTGGAAAACATTTAGCACTGGTCTGAACCAGCAAAATACCTTTGAAAGATGGGCTAATGACAAGATGGATGATAAAAAAGTCACTTGAATAACCAATGCAGAACTCTTATTAATAGTGTGAGTTCTCAATGAAAGGAAATATAGAACTGAAGAGATCAATGTAATGTTCTTCTACATTGTAATACAATTCCAATGGCCTTATTATAGCCCAGGAAAAAGAGAAAAATGTTAAAATGATTATTCAGACTGGTTTGTGTTATTGCTTGTCCATTCTGTTGCCCTAGATTGTCCTATAGCTAGAGAAACTCCCCCCTAAATTTTAGCATATAGAAGACACCATTTCCCCAGAAAGGATCTGGATTCTTAAGAAAGACTTGGGCTTATAACATACTATTCCATGGAAACAGTATTGGAGAGCTCTACAATTTACATTCCAGAATTGTAATAATTCAGCACTGTGACAACTGAAAGCTAGTTCAATTATGGCTTCCATTCTCAGAATTTTCAAGTCTCTGTAAATCACTTAAGATAGTCTTCTTTTCCTCTATATTTTGCTTTCTTAGTTCCTTTTACTCTTACAGCGTTCCCTTTAAACTAGAGAGCCTGGGAGTACATCTCAAGTTGTGGATAGCACTAAATCCTTGTCAAACAGTTCTGACCTGGAAATCACAGGACTTTCTGAAGATAGATACTGAAAGATACAAGGCCACAAATCCTCAATTAGATCTAAAGTACAACTTAAGTAGTTAAAAACTTTAGAGCAATTTCAGCACTGGTTTAAACAGACCCAGTCCTATTGACCATAGAGCAGCAGGAGAGTTGTATCTTACATCAAGGTTGTATCTCACTCTTTGTCTGTTGACCAAGAAAAAGCTTATAATTCTTCTGTTAAATTTGTACCAGTAGCATGGGATTTCTGATTAAAGGGGTTTTGCTGCATGGGAGATATTTCTCCATGAAGTAACAAACCACAGCAGTAAGGTATTTTCTCCTATCATTAAACAATTTAGGCTGCCTATATTTCTTGAGAGGATATTTAGATGTTTAGTTTCAGAGATTCCAAGATCAGAAGGGACCACTGTGATATCTAATCTGACCTCCTATATAACACAGGCCATAGAATTTCCCCCAAAATAATTCTTAGATCATATCCTTTAGAAAAAAAATTGCATCTTGATTTAAAAATTGTCATCGATGGAGAATCCACCACAACCCTTAGAAAATGTTGATTAATGTTAATCCGTTTAGCTGCTCTTTCCTCAGAAGTCGTTCTATAAAATGTCCCTGTCTTATTTTCTCACTTTTTGGGTTTTCAATCGTATTAACAGAGATGGGCCTGAATAAAAACCATGGACATGAAGTACCAAAAATATTTTATCATTAATCTGTATATATTTTATTGTATTTATATCTCCAATGGGTCATTTTTAATCTAAGACTGGTGGCAAATCTGTTTCTAGTGTTAATCAAGTGTGGGATATTTGTCCCATTTGTTTCTCCTCTTCACATATTCATATTAAACTCATAGCCCTAACATTTTCCTTTTCCTTTATTGATTTTCAGGAGAACTCCCCCTAAGAAAGCCTACAAAGGAGAATAAAAACTGCCATATAAAAATGCTCTATTGGTCTTCGTAGTTCAATAGCATATTTACAACCATGACTAATACTGGATGCTTCAGAGAGGGAATAAACTCCATACTACACCTATGTGTGCAATATCATCACAAAACATTTTTTCTGATTCCAGTTGATCAGCTTATGCTGTAAAGAACAAAGACAGAGAGACTTTTTCATTTTATTCTGGACATTGTTACTATTTTTATTGTCTTTTATGTTTTGAATTTATTTTTTATTAATTTATGATAATGTAATATTTTTACATAATTCCTTTCACCCAGAAGTGCCTTACAAATGAATTGCAGTCCCTATACACCTGGGTTGGAATAGGGCAATTGTTAAACACCACGCACAGTAATGGTGCTCAATAGTGCTCAAACAGGAAGTAAAAAATTTAGAGCTGAATCTGACCCCTAGTCTTTATAACCAGGGTCTGGTCCTACAAATACTAAAGCCCCTGAATAATTTTATTCATGTGAGTAGTCCCACTGTGTAATTCATTGTAGGATCAGACCTTGATAATGGACTGTAACTAATATTAGAAAGATATTGCATTGAAAAACTAAGTATCAACTACTGGTTCAGTAGTAATAAGGTGTAGAGCGAGTCCAAATGGAACTACTCACACGCTATTAACTCAACTCACTGTGTTACTCACATGTTTCAATGTTCTCAGGATCAGGCCCATTCATTTCTTCTTTGAAGAGATTACTGTGGTGATGGGCTATGACTTTTTTTTTTTTTTTAATGTCATGAGTTGCTTTCTCTTTGTTTTTTCCTTTGGAGCAATTGCTATGATATTAGTTTAATATGCACTTGATAATAAGTCCTTTACTTTGTTTGTGATAAGAAGTTTCATATATTAAAATCCATTTGTGGATTGGTCAATAAATACAGAAAATTTTCACGCTCTTATGGCACCTTTTTTCTTAGACAGCAACATGTTTAAATAGTAATTCAGTTCCATCTCTTGGATTGTGGTGAAACACAGCAGGCCTGATTTTCCACTGCCTAGCACCTTCTGTAGCTAATTACACAAGTGCAAACACTGCCATTCTGGCTTAATTTTAAACAATTTATTTTGATCATTTGGAGTAATTATTCCATTTTTGGCTCTTTTTTATTATTTTGGATTTAACAATAATTAAGAACAAGTCCTTTAGGAAGGGGAAAAGTGCAGATAGATTTCCATAAATAGAAATCTCTACCCAACGCCGTTTGCTGGAATCCCTTGGTTGTAGTCAAGCCTCAGTGTAAAGGGGCTACTACTTAGATTCCTACTCAGAGCAATCTGGCCTTTACCATTTTAACTACCCTTCTTCATTAATTCTTCCTTGGGAATAAAAAAATGTTTATGCTAAAACTAGCTGAGACCTCCTAATTCACAGGGTGGGAATTATTTTAATTATTAATTTGTGTAAAAAATGTAAAACCGACTGTTTTTAGTGCAAAGAATGTCAACCCAAACCCAGATGTTTCTACAATGGGCTTTTAAGAAAATTCAAAAATAATGTGATCAGACACACAACATATAGGCAGCACTTTGAAAATTTTGCCATCTATTTTAGGAGTACCAGCCTTGTACCCTATCAGTTACAACATCCTTTCTACCCACAAGATACCCTACTTAGAGCCTAATTCTAATCCTTTATTTCTTCTTAATAATCTACAGGTTATTCTTTGTAGCCTTTGCAATAAAAATCCATCACTGCAGCATATTGATTTGGTCAGTAATTTTAAGAATCCAAGCATATAGACCTTAATTTTTAGTCCATTTGTTTTAAACATTTCAAATGAAAATACATTCAAAACCAATTAAGCAATTTCCATGGAAAGTGCTCATTATTAAAGGAAATATGTTACAAAATCATGTTTCAAGCAGTTCTAAGAGATGTGTTTTTGTTTGTTTTGTATTTTAATAAGGACTAGGTGAGTCGGGGTTTATAGTAGAATACACATCCTTTCACCTACAGGTTGCCAGGCTGGGGTTTTCAAAAGCACCTAAGTGACATAGGAGCACAAGTTCCATTGACTCTCCTTGGGACTATGCTTCTAAGACAATTTGAAAATTGGGCTTTTGAAAATTCCACCTCTAGTTTATATTTCGCCATGCTTGATAGTGATTAAAAATTGTTCCCAGTGACCGCTGCTAGTTGTTACCATCTGATACTGAAATGGGTTTGTGGGCGTGCTCCAGTCTCTAGTAAATAAGTAAGCCAACACCACAATTGGCACTGCGCTGCACTCATACTGGCAGTCTCAGCAGACAACCAAAGACTGAATACATCTGGAGACTGAACTAACATCTTCATCTCATCCACCCTGCACCTGGGTGGAGGTAACATAGAGAAGCTTGCATTCCATCTGACTCTGTACTACTTTTTTTTTTTTAAATAGAGGAAGTACTTCAGTTTCCAAGGCTGTCAGTTCACCATTTTTTGTAGACCCTGATTTATTTTTATTATTTTAAATTAAGAGACTATATTTGCCTTATAAAGCATTAAGATTGAAATATTAAAGTGGATTAAGTATCATCACAGAGAAGAGCTATACACTGGCACCGATTCATGTTATTTCATGAATACCACAATTGTCCAGTTGTTTCTTTCATGGGATTGAAAAGTGATAGTTAACCACCCGCTTTTATTGTAACTGAATTTAGTATTCCAAGATAAACTTATTCAATTACAAGACCAAAAATCTACAGACAGCTGTGCCTTAGTAAGAAAAGGCAAGTCTTCTTGGTGTGGAATGCTATAGCTTTAAGGGGGAATGTTTTACTTTCTTCTTTATGGTCAATGACATCTTCCTCAACTACAGCCGTGTGGGAAGCAAAGACGACGCCTTTGGCTTAGGCCTTATGTTTTTGTAAGTGATGTATATAAGTAACATAGCATGTGTCTAACAGTTTCAGCAGGCTGAAAATTCTATATGTGACATCAGTTTCATTTAGCCCCTAAGGGCTAAGGGAACTGGCCTTGTGGGATATGGGGCTCATGCTGGATTGAGCAAAATTTATATGGTTTTATTGTTGTACTACAGTGACTGAAGGATGCTATGAATTTGCCAGCACAAAACAACATTAAAATTAGGAAGCTGAGTTGAGCCCCAGCTGAAAATCAGATTGTTCAGGGTATCTACTTTTGGGGGAGGGAAAAAAGTTGTTAGTGTGACTGACTATAAAATTAATCATGCAGGATAGTATCACATCGTATAGTATGGCATTTACTTCCATAACACAATCCAATTGAACTGACATCTCACACACTGCATCAAAGGTTCAAATGTCTCTCTGTCAGCAGTACAATATTTTGATCAGTGTCCGAAGGACCATTCTCTGCCCTGTCCACTCAGAACTGTACAAAAGGGGACAAGTAAAAGAAGACACAAATGACAAATGGTATTTCCTCTATATTAAGCTAGCGCACCTTGGAACAGACCAGGTTCTCTCACCTTCCTGCCTCTGATGCAACTGCTGAACTCACAAGCCATAAAATAAAACGAAGAATCATGACTATTGAACCTAATATGAATTTTTTTAAAAACATATGTTGGGTGGAGGCAGCAGTCTGCAGGAAGTATCAGATGCTGCTGCTGGATGCTTATCCTTTTTCTCTGAACAGCAGCAAGTTAATGAGAGGAAGGGTAAAATGTTAAATTTGCCTTATAAAAATGACATTAGTTATAAGGATACATTTTAAAACTACAAGATATACACATGATGTATTCTACAGCTGTTTCTTCTGCAGACTGGAAGGACTGAAAAACTCTAGAGGCTATTTTGTGTGAGGAGCAGCAGACATTTAATTAATCTCAGCTCCAGAGTTTAACAGCCAAGATGTGGTTTTTGAACATCTCTCTTCTAGTTAACAGAACATCTGTGGCACAAAAAGCAGAACTTAAATAAATCTGAATGTATTTAAAAAACTTCCGTATTTTTACTATTATTTCTTTAAATGGTTTTCCAAAGATTTGAACATTCAACTCCTTTTTCCCTCATTTGCAAGCTTACCCTTTCAGTCAGTGATACATCTTAACATTTAAATGGGGCCATGTCACAACAGAGGGAGTTAAAAACTGATTTAGCTCCAATTAATCCAATAACAAAAAAAAATCTACACCGTACACTGTCTTTCCCCAATTTTGGGTATATTCTTGAACATACACTAAATCCACAATACTGGTGCTTTATTATAAAATAAATGTCAAAGGATTTTTAAAGCTATGGGGCAGATTCTCAGCTGGTGTGGATTTATACCATTTGAGGATTTGACACCATAAATGAAATTCCACTACTGGAGGCTGAAGTCTTTTTCTATGTTATCAGAGACAAACTAGAAAATATGCTTCTCTATACTTCAAAGAGAAAACTGAAGGAGTCATTAAAGAGAAATTTAAAACAAAAATTCTATTGCTAGGTCTTACCTGGCAATAATGCACACAAAGCACCATTAAGCGATGGAGTTCTGGTTGCCATATGCACAAATTTTCCATCTGAATTCTGGTTCCCCAAAAACTAGCAGAGAGAGAACTTGGCAGGTCCTCTGAGACAGCATTCAGAGAAGAGCATTCTGAGTGGGCTGAGGTTTGACACAAGTATTCTTGTAGCTTATTCTTTCTCCCACTAGAAGTATCTATAATATCTACTGGGCTTGGTGGGGGATGAAGGGAACACTGCTAGCCAGAACACTGATGTTCTGTGATGTTGCTTCTGCTGCTAATGTGCTCTCATTTTGGTGCTATTTCCATGTTGGTCCAGAATTTGGTGCAAGGGTTTTTTGTTTGGTTCTACCTTACAACCCAAAGCGAGCAGACAATTGCAGCTGAGTATCAGAAGACAAATATCTAGAGACAACAAGGGTGGAGTGCCAGCTGAATGCTGTAGTATGAATATTCCTTTTCAGTTGCAAAGTCTCGGACACTTTTGTAAACTATTCAAATAATAAAAAGAAACGAAGTCTTTCTCTGTGTATATTTTATTGTCATTAATAGTGAAAATCATAGATCTTAATGATAACATTCATCCTTATGCAAACGACCAGAAGGTATATGCACCATTCAAATCTTGCTTAATCCTTATTTTGAAGGTTTAAATGGAACTCAAGAGTTGTATGTGGTTTAATCCGGCCCGTGCACAGGGATAAAATTCACCCTAAAAGGAGAGACAAAGCATGTCTCATCACAGCTGCAATATTCATTTCTGGAATGAACCCAACTAGTGTTATCCAAGCTACTACAGACAAGCAGTTTGAGATTTTCCAGTTCCTAATGATTATACTGTAAACTGGAGTCAGCTGGCTATTTTCCACTGAGAGCAAAACTCTCTTTGTACTTAATATCTCCCTGAAATAAAAGGTGGTATAAGAGAAGTCCATCTTTTTATTGATTAATTATTAATTATGTTTATTATTTATTGCTTCAGTACACCAAGAAAGTTTAATCCAGGTGGTTACAGTGTAGGGCAAAACTACACAATGTGCAGCACATCTTGTTATACCACTTTGGATGCAACCTCTATAGGAACAACCAGCCTGGTAACAACTTGAGACTCTGTCTCATTTTTCTGAGGGTCAGGTACAAAAGTGTGCACAATATTTCAGTCTGGGTTTCCATTTCAGTGACTGGAAGAGTGAAACTCCTCGTGTATTCATGAAAGGTTTCAGAGTAGCAGCCATGTTAGTGTGTATCTGCAAAAAGAAAAGGAGTACTTGTGGCACCTTAGAGACTAACAAATTTATTTGAGCATAAAATTTGAGCAAATTTGTTAGTCTCTAAGGTGCCACAAGTACTCCTTTTCTTTTCTTGTGTATTCATGTATTTCTTTCAGGCCATTTCCTCCATTCTTTAAGATGGTTTAGAGCAGTGGTTCTCAAACCAGGGGCACCTGGAGGGCCGGGCTGGTTTGTTTACCTGCTGCGTCTGCAGGTTTGGCCAATCGTGGCTCCCACTGGCCACGGTTCACTACTCCAGGCCAATGGGGGCTGCAGGAAGGGTGGCCAGCACATCCCTCGGCCCATGCCACTTCCCGCAGCCCCCATTGGCCTGGAGCGGCAAACTGCATGCAGTGGGAGCCGCGATAGCCGAACCTGCAGATGCGGCAGGTAAACAAACTGGCCTGGACCGCCAGGGGCTTTCCCTGAACAAGTGGCGCCCCTAGTTTGAGAACCACTGGTTTAGAGGAAAGGGTAAACCCGCCTGCACCCCCACAGTGCACGTGAAAAATTACATCATACTATACTGTACTATAGGAAATAATTTCTCTACAACCCCAGCCGGAGACCAAGGTATGCTGTGAAATGTGATGCTCAATAGCTTTCAACAAATACCCATTAATTTATGAGAATTAAAAAACTGATTGCCAAGTAGGTGTATAGTTTGTGCAAACCATCAGCTTGATTTAGTGAAGTGTTGAACACCTACAGCTCCCATGGAAATCCAAGAGTAATGGGTGCTCAGTACCTCTGAAGATCAGTTCCCAAGTTATTTAATTCTCATCTCAGTGAAGTCTCTGGCAGAAATCTTATGAACTTCAATGGGAGCATGATCTCCCATTTCTCGTCTCTTTCTTTAACCTTGGAGTTTGTCAGTTTTAGATGTGATCCTGCATCTCAGTCACTAGCTCTAAGTCAGATTCATTAGATTTACATTACCCCATGGGCACATGCCCTATAATGTAAAGGACAGCCTGTCTTTTGATATTAGTGTGATAGTAAAGACATAGGGAGAATACAAAATAAGGCAAGAAAACTCTCTGAAACAGCGCATACTTCTGCTTTCCTGGAGTCCTAAACTTTTTAACCAGTACACATTTTAAAAGATACTTCTTAAATTCTCTCTCACTGGACCCTCTCTCTAGTTCTGAAACATTTCCCAAGCCCTCTGCTCCTCTCAGCTTGATTTCTCTGTAGCATCTTCTGTGTCTTCAGATTGTTTTAGAGGGACATTTTGATATTTACATTTCAAGGTTCAGATCATAACCACCACTACAAAAAAGAAGCAGCAGCATTTGCCAGTTTGTGTTCTCCAACGTGAACTGAAAAATATGTATACTGAGCTGTGTCAGTGAGAAGCATGATTCTCATGGCTCATAAAATCTCACCCATCCCATTTGTAAAGGGTCTATTCTCCTTTGTGCAGAGCAAGAGTTCACAACTTCAAAACAAGGAACCATACGGCATACATATTTTTAAACAAATCTTGGAAAATTGATCAGTTTGGGCACCTGGTTAACCACGTGGCTCCAGCTGCAGTTACATAACTTGTGCTAAGTCATGGTGTAGTATTTGCCATGGACAACGCAGCTTAAAATCAGCAAACTGTGGGCGCAGTTCACAGCTGCCCTGTACCTTATTCGGTTATTTATGCCCATGAAAAAAGTCACAATAGCATGACTGTAGAATGCTGTCATTTTGATTTGGTAGCATTCCACAAGATACCCCTTAACCTTCTCTTTGATAAAGTAAATAGATTGAGCTCATTGAGTCTTTCACTATAAGGCACGTTTTCCCAATTCTTTAATCTTTCTTGCGGCTCGTCTCTGAACCCTTTCCAATTTTGCAACATTCATCTTGAATTGTGGAAACCCAAATTGGACTCAATATTCCAGTACCAATTGCACAAACTCCAAATTCAGAAGTAAGATAATCTCCTTATACCTACTCAATATTCCCCTGTTATAAATCCAAGGTCACCTTTCACTTCTGTTTGTCTTCTTCCATGCCATCCGTTATGCTAGGATTTCCCTTTCACTCCTTGTGAAAACAAACAAAACAAAAACATATCTGCACATCCTTGAGATATAGCCTCAGTATGTGTATTGCATTTGTCCGAACCATATTCGCTGTTTCTGGCTTAGACTGGGAGCAACTTAGAAGAGCTGTGCAAACAACAGATTTTTCAGTTCACTGGCTGTACCCCACCCAAAATTATTTTGGGTGAACCCCAATGTTTTTTTTTTAAGTTTTTGGCAACCTAAAAATGTTTTTTTGTTTCAGCTCAAAACAAACATTATGTTCAACTTGAAATGAAATGTTTCATTTCACTTGAGGGATTTTTGTTTTTTTTTCCACCGTTTTAAAATTTTATTTTAATAAAAGTGAGGTAAATTTCAAAATGAAGTCATTTTTGAATTTAAAAAAATCATTTTGAAAATGTCAAAATGTAATGTTTAGAATATCTTGGAATTTTTTAAAACTTTTTTTTGACTGTACCAATTCAATGAATTTTACATTAATTCAAAACATTTTTTTGGTTGAACCAAATCTGCATTTTTAGGCAAAAAAAGTTTTGTCTGAAAAATTTCGCCGAGCTTTATTCTTGAGATCAGGATTGTGGGCCTGATTCTCCACTCTGTTTCACCTTATGCAGTTATTTACATTGGTGCAAAGTGGGTATAAAACACTATCACCATTAAATGACTGGAGCATGCTGATTTGGTAGGGTTTTGCACCCACTTTGCACAGGGGTAAACGACTAAACAACAATCATCCCTCTTGTTTTCCCCCTATCTGCATAGTGTTTAATCTAGCTCCCAATTAAGTCTCACAGGACCCCTTTGGGTATGTCTACACCACTGTTAAACATTCACAGCTGGCTCAGGTCAGCTGACTTGGGCTCACAGGACTGTAAAATTGCTGTGTGAACCTTTGGGCTTGGAGTGGAGCTTGAGGCAGGAGGGTCCCAGAACCTGGACTCCAATTGTTAGCCCCATAACCCGAGCCCTGCGAGCATAGATGCTGGAAGTAAAGATGCTGGGGTTGGCAGCACCCCCTGGCTTGAAGTGGTTTCCATTATATACAAGGTTTACAGTTTGATTCAATGGCTTACAGTACCCCCACTACACAAATTGTTCCAGCACCACTGTCCATTAGCCTGAGTCAGCTGATCTGGGCCAGCCATGGCCATGCCATGGATCTTTTATTCCAGTGTAGATGTACCCTTTGTTACTACCCTGGTTTTACAGAAGAGTAAAATGAGGCCCAGAGCACTCAATGATTTGCCCAAGGTCACATATCCAGGAACAGAATAAAGGACTCATCTTGAACATGTATGAGCCAGTGGTACCAAAGTATTAAAATACCTCAGTTAAGATCTTTCTGCTCCACAGACCTTGAATTTGATTCCTTTATACATTTCTCTGTGTAAGCGGGGGACTAGTCCCGCTATTGTGGGGAACTTTCCTGGCTTCTGCACTATTCCGGTGAAGTGGGCTAGCAAAAGGATCTGAGTCCCCGCTCCTACTTCCTTTACCCAGTGGCTTCCCCTTCCACTCTCCTGTCTGGCAGAGTCCTCGTAACCCCAACAAGGCTGGGCCCAGGATTCCTGGGGGGCTCAATCCCCAACCCTGCTATGATCACCTAGGACAGGGGCTAGGGTGTCCCCACTCTGGGGTACTCTCTCTGCACTGGGCACTTCTCTGACCCACTGACCATTACATACAATTTAAAGCAAATGCAAGTTATTTAATCAACAATTCATTTTAAAAAGAATAAGGAAAAATGAGAAAGGTTAAAGGAAATGCGTCACCCCGCTCTGTGGCCAGGAACATCACAAACAGTGTGTCTGGAATGTCAGGACAGTTCACAGTCTGTTCCTTGTAAGTCCCAGGCCTTCTTCTCAGGCCCTGGCTGTGCCGCAGGGATGCTGTGGGTTGGACACTTGCTCTGGTGGTGGCCATACACTCTCAGGCTCTGAGTGGTAGGACCCTTCTTCCCAGTATCGCCCCCACCCAAACTCCAAAGCAAACAGACACTGTTGGGGCTTGTAGCAGGGTGCTAGTACAAAAGTCCCTAATTAGCCCCTGCCCAGTCAGTTCCAATCAGGGGGAAACAGATTGGGGCTGATGAAAAGGCCTGATGCCGGCCTGAGGATTGGCAACACCTGCTGGCCTGACAAGCCAAGGCTATAAAGGCTGGGAGGAGCCAGAAGGCTGGGAGACAGTCAGGGAGAAGTCAGTCAGTGAACTGGAGGCGTCCTAGCTGAAGGCTGGCTCTGCCTGTAAAGGAGGAGATTAATCCTGTAAAGTTGTATATAGATAGACACTGGTGGTGGGATAACCTTTAGTGAATAAAGACACAGGTGTTGCACAACCCTGAAGCCTCTCTGAACCTTATTGGGGGCAGCAAGCGGGCCTCAGGAAGAGGGGCGGGTCGTGGGCCCTGTTACAGGGCTGTAAACACTATGTAAAGTTGGAGCTTGCATATTTGGTGGTGATGGGATTTTCATTTAGTTAACATCTCTGAAAGCAAATCTCTTTCATTCTCCAGCCTCTGGGTTTGCTGGATTACAGCGAAACCAGAGGAGAGCCTTCAGCCACAGCATGTATATAGTTGTTAGCATTCTAAACATTTACCAGCAACATGAGTTTTGAGAAAGAAATGCAATCCTTTTGCGTTATGTGCAGCAGAAGTCTTCAGATCCATACCACTGACTAGGGGAATTCCAGAAGGGTGGGTTTTGTAATGATATTTCCAGAGCCACCTACATCTGCACCATAGTTTGCAAAATGCTGTTTTAAAACTGGGATGAATACACTTGCCCCACCCACACCGCCACAACAGTCACAACCAAAGGAACATTTCAGAGCATCCTTTGTACTTTTTTTACCATCTGAGAACATCAGAGCTCTTCACAGAGATAAGGTGGATGAGGTAATATCCTTTATCAGACCAACTTCTGTTGGTGAGAGACGTATGCTTTTGAGCTTGTCTCTCTCCTCAACAGAAGTTGATCCAAAAAAAAGATATTACCTCATCCATCTTGTCTCTCTAAGATTCTGGGATTGACAGGACTACAGATCCACTTCATAAAGCCCTTCATAGCCATAGGATGAGGTGATGCACACTTGTGCACCGAGGGTGGTGCAGAGTTACACTGGCCCCATGGCAGCTTCAGTGGCATTTTGCCTCAGAGAGGAAAGAGACCTCTTGGAGTTCTTTGGTGCATGGGACTGTACAAAATTTTCTATTTTCAGTTAATGCATGCAGCATAATCTTTCCTGGCAGATTTGGTTAGCACAGAAGAGCTATGGGGAACTGTACATTTAAAAGGCTCTGGCAAGAGCTAGTTGGATCTAGTTGGTATGTTCTGCAGAGGTTCATGTTATGCAATGCTGATCAGTTAGAACTCAGATACTGCATGAAATGCATCCGATGAAGTGAGCTGTAGCTCACGAAAGCTTATGCTCAAATAAATTTGTTAGTCTCTAAGGTGCCACAAGTACTCCTTTTCTTTTTGCGAATACAGACTAACACAGCTGCTGCTCTGAAACCTGCATGAAATAGAGTTCTGTCGAGACTCCTTGGCTCAGAGTAAACACTGAACACTACAAAACCATGGCTTTGCCTACACCCTGCCCCCTTTGGGGCATTGGTTTCCCCATGGGATGCATCACAGCAGCAGCCATACACTCTCCTGAGCACAGGGAATTCAATTCTATCTGGTTCTCCTACAGGCCATGAAGTGTAGAGAAGTCTTCTTACTACTCTCGCTCCCGTGCTGCATGCCTCCATAGACCTGGCCTGAATCTCTCTATTAATTAAGCCCCACAGGACCCCTTTATTATTACCCTGATTTTTCAGAGGAGTATATGAGGCCCGCAGCAGTCAAGTAATTTGCCCAAGGTCACACAGCATGTCATTGTCATATCCAGGACTAGAATAAAGGACTCAGGTCCTCACAGGAACTGGTTTCCTCTTGAAACATTCGGACATAATGGCTTTCTAGGACACAGCCATCTGGTGCACATGACAGTGTCAGCCACTTTGTTTCATTTAGCTGAACCACACTTTAGCTTTTTCATTCCTGAATACTCTCCTACCAGAGAAACAAATTTAAGTATTTCTTGATTTGAACACTCCTCACTTCAGCTCCCAACTATAGTAACTTATTCCATATGCTCACTACCATTTATATGAAGTAGTTCTGCCACATTCCCTATTTACTTCCAATGCCTAGAAACAGATGGATAAACAAAGCATGGAATATCTGTGTCTGGCTGTACCTGATTTTTGTTTGAAATCCACATAAAATTTGGGTCTCATTAGATCAATTTAAAATAAGGAAATATTCCCATAAACTCCTCTTACTTCTCCAAACAAAATCAAACATGGATGCATTCTGGATTAGAGTACATAAACTGATTTGGAGATAAGATTGCCTATGTTTTTTCTAGACTTAGAAAGCCACAAAGTATTTTAAAAGGTTTCTTGTTGTGTGTTATGTACTTATTTATTTGGAATTTAACCAAGGTTTTATTGAAATTTAAAGTCATATTTCCCAATTTATTTCATAGGCTTTTCCCCTCCCCCTCCAGAGTACTTTCTATGCAATGTTTGCTGAACTGAATATGACATAAAAATCTCTTCTTGCAGTTAAAACAAAAACCTCACTTTTTTTTCCAAGAGATCAGGTCACCAAGATGTCTGGAAGTTTAATACAAGTCTTTCATGTTAAGCTGATACTCTCCATGCTTTTGAAAACTGTCTGTGAAAATGATTATAATATTGAAAATGAAGGAAACCTGTTCCTCTGGAGAGAGGCAGACATGAGAAGGACATAGAATTATAATGCTACAATTTGAGCAGGGGAGACGTGGTGTTTTACTGACACAGGTGATTAACATTATCTGGCAGTATGTTCAACCTACATTTTCCCCCTCCACCTTAGCCTCTGACTCTCTCCACGAAGAAAACAACACTGAAAAGCACTGGGTAAGCTTTGTGACCTTTCAGCACATTTGTTACACTCTGTCCTTTCCAAATCTCCTACATCAAATTTGCATTTGTTTTAATATGTCAACAGCAGGTGCTGTCTTTGGAATCTGGTTTCTCCTGCTCAGATGCTTCATCACAGGCATTTAGTGTTTCCCTGTTCAGGAGAATGAAATAGTGTGGCCTACCACCACCCTGTTTATGTGGGTTGCCCTTCTATTTCTGATCACCAGCAGGTTGTTTGCACACCGTCAGTGTCTCTCAAGGAGAGTGGTTTTGGCTGCCATTTGCCCTTAGCTTCCATCTTTTTGGCCAGCGGTCATTCTGGAAGACCTGCCCAGGCTTATTGCTTCAAAGGAAGCAGAGATAAGATGGAATGTTCTTTTTATTAGAGAGTGAATGGACAAGTGAGAAAGGAACTTAGTTGAGATCAGAATAGCCAATAGGATCCATATTGGGACCATATTCATTAATGATCTGGAAAAAGGGGGTGAACAGTGAAGTGGCAAGGTTTGTGGTCAGTACAAAATTATTCAAGACAGTTAAGTCCAAAGGTTATAGGGGGATCTCACAAAACAGGGTGACTGGACAATAAAATGGCAGATGAAATTCAACATTGATAGATGGAAAGTAATGCACATTGGAAAACATAATCTCAACTATAGATATAAAATGATGGGTTCTAATTTAACTATTACCACCCAAGAAAGAGATCTTGGAGCCACCACAGATAACTTCCTCTCAGTGTGCAGCAGTGATCAAAAAGGGGAACAGCATGTTAGGAACTATTAGGAAAGGGATAGATAATAAGACAGACAATATCATAATGCCACATAAAAATGCATGGTACTGCTCACACGTTGAATACTGGGTATAGTTCTGGTCGCCCCAACTCAAAAAGGATATACTGAAACTGGAAAAGGTTCAGAGAAAGGCAACAAAAATGATTAGGAGTATGGAATGGCTTCCATATGAGGAGAGACTAAAAAGATTAGGGCTTTAAATGAACAGGTTTAATACAAACAAGAGGAAGTACTTTTTCACACAATTCACCTGTGGAACTCATTGCCACAGAATGACAAAAGTATAACTGGTTTCAAAAAAGAATGGGATAAATTAATAGAGGTTAAGTCCATCAGTGCTATTAGTCAAGATTATCAGGCATGCACAACCCGATGCTCAGGACAACCCTAAAGCTCTGACTACCAGAGGCCAGAGTGGAAGACAAGGGGAATCACTCCACAATTGCCTTGTTCTGTACAGTCCACCTGAAGCTTGGTATGGGTCACTGTCAGAGACAGGATACTTGGCAAGATGGATGATGGTCTGACCCAGATGGCAGCTCTTAAATTCTTATGATGGTAGTATAAAATGGCCTTACAAAATGGAGAAGACTTTTGAGGGGCAATGATCACAACTTTGTTTGGGAAATTGGGACCTTTTGTTGCACAGCATAACAACAATGAAAGTTCTTGAATTTTTTTTAAATGTCATTTTAAAATGTATTCTAAACTGTGAAAAGGTCAAGTTCTACTACTTGGATTCTGAACAAAAATTAGGCTAGTTGGGCATGGTATAAGGAACTGTATCTCTCCGTTTGGAGCATTCTGAGGAATTCTCCAAGCTGAAGGTGGGTGGTGCATTAGTTTTGAAAATCAGGCCCCTGGTCTGGGCATTGTGGCCCTAGTGACATCCTTGGCAAATGGGATTTTCAGGAGTCACTTTTTCCATGAGGCCTAGCCACTGCTGTGCCCACTAGTTGCCAAATGCCACAGTTTCCTTCTGCTGTGGGCTCCAAACAGCAAGAAGATACACAGGCTCTGGAGATATACTGTCTCTATTACCTTAGTATCTGACCACCCCTCATTGTACAGTATTTTTATCCTCGCCACACTCCAGTGAGATATGGAAGTACTATTATCCCCATATTACAGATGGGGTACTCAGCCCAGAGAAACTAAGAGTACATCTACATTGTAATAAAAAACCCTTTACACTGAGTCTCAAAGTCTCAGTCAATTGTCTTGGGCTCATGGGGCTCAGGCTGCAGGGCTAAAAATTGCAGCTCTTAAGCCAAAATATCTGCACTGCCGTTTTTAGCCCCTTGCCCGAGTCCCGTGAACCCACGTTAGCTGCCCTGTGGCCAGTCTTTTATTGAAGTGGATGGCAAACATGCCATGAACCACAGCTGAAGTGAGCCACAGCCCACTTATGAAAATTATGGCAATAATTCCTCTAGTGATCCAAACTCAGGTATACAGATGAGATTTTTCAAAGAAGTTAGGCACTCATTGCAAGTCAATGAGAGGTGAGTGTAGGGTTTTCAAAGAGCATCTAAGGTGACTTGGAAGCACATTCCAATGTTCAATATCTAAGAAGAATTTCTGTGAGATTTGGGCACTTCTGAAAATCAGACACAATGGGAACTTGTGCACCTAAATGACTTAGGTACTTCAGAAAATCCCCGCTGACATCTTCTACCCTTTCACACCGCAACTGTAATCACCTCACTTTCGCCTCAAGCCTTGAAGCAATGAAACTTTTTTGTATACTATCAATTTAAAATACTGCTTCAGTATATGCAGTTACATTTCTAAAGCATGTGTTTCTTGAGCTTATTAAAATTATGACTGTCACATTAAAAAAAGATTCCAGTTCAAATATCTTGGACTAGAATTAGCAACCAAATATACAGACCTGCCTAATAACAGTAACTGAGAATGTAAGCTCTCACTAGGCATTCATTTTACATGACCATTTTATTTTTATTGTGATATTTCTCTAAACAAAAGCAAATTTGCTCTGAGTAATTTTTCTTTTACTGATGTTAGCTGTACAACTATTTGTATTTAACTATTTACTGACTGCTGAAGCAGAGTTTCAGTTAAAACTGCTTTTATCCAGCTAAATTAGGTAATTTACTCTGTCATATACCATTAAAAGGGAAGAATTTTCACACTTCCACTCCAAAATATAGTCTTTATTTATGGTGAAAGATGATTTACTACATTTGACCTTGTACTAATGGGTGGGTTTTAAACAAATGTATTGGAGCTCAATAATGCAGTCTCCTAGCCATCAATTTAAGCCTGGGCTTCAGTTGGCTGAACCTGGGATTGAATGGGAAAGAAGTGGAGGCATAAGGGTAGTTTAATTTCTATATTGGGGCGGGAGTGGGGGCTCCAGCCTGGCTAACAGAGCCATGTGTGGGGGTGGGAATTCCATGCCTGCAGGGCTGGCCTTACCATGAGGTGAACTGAGGCGGCCACCTCAGGTGCCAGCTTGTGGGGGAGCACCACGAGGACCCAGAGTGTAGAAAATTGTGTCTGCTGCTGGTGCATATGTATTTTCTCTGCTCTAGATGCACAGAGATGGTGGAGTGCTGTGCTGGGGGAAGGAAGGCACAAGAGACATAACAGGCAGGCAGGAGAAAAGGTGAGAGGGAACAACAGAAAGCAGCCGGAGCTGCAGGGACAGAGAGGAGGAGGAGCCTCTTATGTACCTCTCTAGTACCCCCAGGAGCCTGGACTGATTAACACCAGCTTCTCAGGGAGCTTCCCGTTTCCCGCTGCTTCCCTGAACCCACTTGAGGAGAACAGGCAGTAAACTGAAGTAGTAGGAGCCAGTTAGGCCCTTAAGATGCTGATATCTTCCCTCACTCAGGCCCTGCTACCAGCCTGCTTATCTGTCCCCTTCAACTGAGTGTTGAGAGCCACTATAGCTGGCACAGAACATCAGTCATGAATAAAAGAAGAAAACGCCCCTCTGGGGCAGAATTCAGAAAAAGAAAGAAAGCAAAGGAAGCTTTTCTGTCTAAGCAGGAAGGAGCTCTCCTGAGATGCATAGACACAATGTTCATGGTGAGCCTCAGGACCCCAGTGAGGAAGTGAGTGGTGAGGAGATGCCTGATCTTCCAGTTAGTCAGAGTGCAGGAGATTGGCAGCTACAGCAGCATCCATATCTCCATCTCAAATGGATGTAACCATGCACATTCCTGAAGAAAAATGCAGATCAGAGAAGAGTGTAGCTGAGGCGCAAGAAACAGCTGCTGCTGAGTTTAGTTCCTTAAGTCTAGATGATCCAGGTCTGTGGACCCACTTGAGCAGTAGCCTGAGGGACTTCCTTGTACTGCATGGGCCACAGCAAGTAAAAAATTTCATGGTCCCCAAAGATAATGAAAATAGAAGTTTCCATCCAACACATTACTAGCGTGAAATCCCCAATGGTGACAAGGTGGAGAGGCCATGGCTTAGGTACTCAAAGACCCAGAATGCTGCATACTGTTTTTGTTGCAAACTCTTCCAGTCTAATGTTCCAGCCACACTGGGTTCTACAGGAACAAAGGACTGGAAGAATCTGACTAGAAATCTGGCATGCCATGAGAAGGCAGCAAATCACCAGAGAGCATTCCATAGGTGGAAAAAGCTTGAGATGAGACTAAGTTAAAGGCCACCATAGATGATCAGCATCAAGAGAAGATTGCATCTGAGTCTCTTTACCGGCAAAAAAGTTCTGAAAAGGCTCATTGCCATTGTGAGAATGCTTGCTACCCAAAAGCTAGCATTGCGTGGCACTTCAGATCAGTATGTGTCAAACAATGGACACTTCCTTAAAATTGTGGAGCTGATGGCTGAGTTTGATGTTGTACTCCAGGAGCATCTAAGAAGAGTCACCACCCAAAAAATGTACACACACCACTACCTTGGAAAAACAATTCAAAATGAGGTCAGACAGTTACTGGCAACAAAAGTCAAACAGAAGATTGCGGCAGATCTGAAGTCAGCAAGATATTACTCTGTTATTCTGGACTGCACACCTGACATCACCCATATGGAACAAATTACTTTAATGGTGCGTTTTGTAACAACAACAGAATCTAGTGAAAATGTCCCTGCAATGGTGACTGTCAGAGAACATTTTCTAGAATTTATTGACATAGATGATACTACAGGAGCTGGTATGACAAATGTGCCTCTTAAAAAGCTCAAAAATACGGGAATTGCAATAGCTGACATGAAAGGTCAAGGCTATGATAATAGCACCAACATGAGAGGAAAGATCAGAGGAGTGCAGACACAGATCCGAGAGTTAAACCCTTGAGCTTTTTTTGTCCCATGCAGTTCTCATTCATTGAACTTGGTGGTCAGTGATGGACCATCAGCTTCTAGTGAGGCTGCTGCATTTTTTAAACGTAATTCAAAGCATCTATGTATTTTTCTCTGCATCAACTCATTGATGGCAAATTTTGAAGCAACATCTGGGAAGATCCTTTTTGACACTGAAACCACTGAGTGCCACACGATGGGAAAGTCGAGTGGAGGCGATAAAGCCTATCACACACCATATTGGGAAGATAGATGTTGCCATTATGGAGGATAATACTATGACAGGAACTGTTCATGGGAGAACACTGGCAGAAGGAAATGGAATCACCAGAAACATACATAACTTAAAATTTCTGTGTGGCTTAGTGTTGTGGCATAACATACTGTTTGAAATAAATGTTGTAAGCAAGAGACTCCAAGATGTTGACTTTGATATATCTGGAGCAATGGAACAACTGGACAAAGCAAAGTCATACTTACAGCCTTCCTGGTCAGATGTGGGTTTTCAAAATTTTCTGAAGAGTGCACAGACGTTGGTAGAGGAACTTCAAACTGAAACTATTTTCCCACCCATTCAAGAATATAAAAGTCACTGAAGAAGACGACATTTTGATTACGAGGCATGGGATAATCCCATAAGAGACCCAAACAACAATTCAAAGTTGAATTCTTTAACCAGATGCTACATTGTGCAATACATTCAATTGAGGAATGTTTCATGCAGCTCAAGGAACACAGCAGTATAATTGGGATGTCGAATGATACTCCAAAACTCCTCACTATACCTGAAGAAGACCTACACCAGGAATGCAGGGCACTAGAGACAATGTTGACACATGATGACATGCGCAATATTGATGCAAGTGATTTAGGTGATGAACTGAAAGCCCTTTCAAGATACATTTCAGCAGGATCAACTCCAAAATATACTCCAACTCTGGAATATATGTGCACAAATAAGATGACCACTCTCTTTCCAAATGCATTTGTTGCTCTGTGCATACTTCTAACACTTCCTGTAACAGTTACCAGTGGAGAACACAGCTTCTCCAAGCTGAAGTTAATAAAAAAACCATCTACGCTCCACAATGACATAGGAGAGGCTGGTCGGCCTTACAACCATCTCAATAGAGCATAAGCTGGCCCAGACTGTGGACCTTCAGCAGGAAGCAGTTCAAATCTTTGCAACCAAGAAGGCATGGAAAGCACCACTTTGATTATTCAAACAGATAAAAATGCCGGTGTTTACTATGCAGACAAGAAAAGTTACATTTGCTGTTCAGGTGTTTGAAAGTTAAGTGTTACTTAACATTTTTGAACAAGACATTTTAAATGGTTAGTTCTCCTTCATTGGGGTAGGTAGCAGAGCAGTACCATGAGAGGAGTAGAACAGGAAGAAGGCAGAATTGAGACCTTTCAAAGTTTTGGCCCAAGCAAGGGGGCGTCATTTGAACTCCCTGCCTCAGGTGCCAAAATGTTGTGGGCCGGCCTTGCTCACAGAGTTGCCATTTCAGATTTGGGGGATGGGCAACTTTAACCGTGATTCCAGGGGCTACTTAGGCAACCGAAAACTCTAGTTTTCTAGTGTTTTTGCAGATAATAACTTAAAAATATCTGACAGGAGCATGGTATCTAATTCCTATATCAAGAAAGAAAATTAAATAAATATTAGACCCAATACTAACATGTTCTGACATCTTGTGGCAAGTCACTTATGGGACACTGATTAGGTTTAAAATTGTAATGTATATTATTACTCATATACTCTTACTAAAGTCAGAAGGGTCAATTGTGATCATCTAGTCTGACCTCCTGCACATTGCAGGCCACAGAACCTCACCCACTCATTCCTGTAATAGACCCCTAAGCTCTGGCTGAGTTACTGAAGTTCTCAAATCATGGTTTAAAGATTTCAAGTTACAGAAGATCCACCATTTACACTAATTTAAATCTGCAAGTGACTCCATGCTGCAGAGGAAGGTGAAAAACTCCCACGGTCTCTGCCAATCTGACCTAGGGGAAAATTCCTTCCCAACCCCAAATATGACCATCAGTTAGACCCTGAACATGTGGGCAAGACCTACTAGGCCAGATACCAGGGGAAAAATTCTCTATAGTAACTCAGAGCCCTCCCCATCTAGCATCCTATCTCCAGCCGTTGGGGATCTTTGTTACAGGCAGTCACTGATGGGCCCAATGCTACTGTAGGCAATCTCATCATACCATCCCCTCCATAAACTTATCTAGCTCAGTCTTGAAGCCAGTTAGATCTTTTGTCCCCACTGCTCCCCTTGGAAGGCAGTTCCAGGACTTCACTCCTAATGATGGTTAGAAACCTTTGCCTAATTGGAAGCCTAAACTTGTTGATGGCCAGTTTATATGTATTTGTTCTGGAGTCCACATGGATGCTTAAATTAAGTAACTCCTCTCCCTCCCTAGTATTTATGCCTCTGATATATTTATACAGAGTAATCATATCTCCCCTCAGCTCTCTATTGGTTAGACTAAACAAGCCAAGCTCTGTGAGTCTCTTCTCATAAGGTAGGTTCTCCATTCCTCAAATCATCTTAGTAGCCCTTCTCTGTACCTCTTTCAGTTTGAATTAATCTTTCTTAAACATGGGAGACCAGAATTGCACACAATACTCTAGATGAGGTCTCACCAGTGCCTTGTATAATGGTATTAACACTTCCCTATCTCTACTGGAAATACCTCACCTGATACATCCTAGGACTGCATTAGCCTTTTTCACAGCCACATCAGATTGATGGCGCATTGTCATCCTGTGACCAACCAATATACCCAGCTCTTTCTTCTCCGCTGTCACTTCCAACTGATAAGTTCCCAGTTTATAGCAAAAATTCTTGTTGTTAGTCCCTAAATGCATGACCTTGCACTATTAAATATCATCCAATTTCTATTACTCCAGTTTACAAGGTCACCCAGATCTTCTTGTAGGATATTCTGGTCCTCCGAGGTATTGGCAATACCTCCCAGCTTTATGTCATCTGCAAATTTTATTAGCACACTCTCACAGAAAAAGAACGATATATAGAGAAAGAAACAAAAGCCCTCCATACAGAGAACTCCTATTGATTATTTGTTAGAGCTACTTGGGGATTCTCTTGGGATATCTTTCTAATGTTGTACATCTTTAATATAAAGGGGATTAAAAAACAAAACCAAAAGAATACAAGCAGGATTTACAGGATCAGACACCCCTTAACCATGTCTGATGTACTAATCAGGTTTTGAAGTAATTACTACTACTTCCTGGCCCTATTCTGCAGCCCTTCCACTGAGTTACATTTACTCATGTGAGTAGTTCCATTTAAATGTGTTGTTTGCATTAGCACAGGTTTCCGAATCAGGTCCTCTGAAAAAAAGAGAGAGGGATGCAAATTCAGACTCCAGAGGCAAAATTTATAAACCATTAGTTAGCAAGCAACCTGGGAGCAGTCCTATTGATTTGAATGGGACAACCCATATGAGTAAGAGTTACGTATGTGAGTTTCAGAGTAGCAGCCGTGTTAGTTTGTATTCGCAAAAAGAAAATGAGGACTTGTGGCACCTTAGAGACTAACAAACAATAGGCTCTTACATAGTATCTCTGAGGAGGGAAAAGAGGAGCTGGAGAAAATCTGTTCATGGTAATTAACATTTTGGCACAGTTAAAATAGGCTTTCACCTGTTAACTGCTCTCACTTTGGGTATAAAAACTTTGTTAGTCTGAATAAAAAAGGAAGGAAGGATCTGTCAACCTGTTGTAAATAGGGATAGCAGCAGTTAGAAAATTGCATCTAATCAGTGTGCACATTTTCTTTCTTTCTTTCTTTCTTTCTTTTGAATTATACTTCTTCATATCTGACTTACATGTGCAGTAGGAAGGCAGTTATTTTCAGTTGTTCTAGGTGCATAAAAATTCATGAAAATTGGCCTGATTCACCACTGCCTTCCAGCTCATGCAGTCACTTGTGAGTATAAAAGTATATCAAAGTGGGGTGGCAGCATTTTACGTCCCTTTTGTACTGATGTAAGTGACTGCACTAGGTATAGGGCAACAATGAATTTATTTATAGGATCTTGATTCTGCAAATCCTTATTTACAAATAAGTCCGCTGATTTCTCTGGGACTAGTTAGGATTTGTGGAAGAAGCCCTATATTTGCACTTAATTGCACCCTACTTATTGCACTTAAAACAAACAAAAGATATTCTTTGAAAATTTTAGCATGCTTCCCTGCACCCCAAAATTAAATATAATCTGCTATTCTGTGCAGATAGAATAATGTACAAGTAGATAAGAACATGAAATTATATTTGAGATGAAGTAATTGTAATTTAAGATTTAAAGCAACATACGTTTGCTAAAGAAAAATGTTTGGAATAGCCAGATCTTTTCATGCAAACTGAGCTCATACTTAAAATTTTTTTCCTAGAAAGAACATATTCCAGGACACCTAGTTCCTCACAGCAGCTTGAAATTAGAAACAACTTCTCCTCCCATCAACTGAATACCAAAACACAGCATGTTCATCCTCCCACCATGGTTGATTACTTGCTGGACTAATTTAAACCAGAAAGAAAAACTTTAACTAGGGAGGGTTCACACAATGTTTTAAAGCTTGGTGAGTTGCTTTAAACAACAGATTCTTGGCAGCAAAAGCTATTCAAGATGCTCTTTCTTTTATATAATGCATTAATATTAGCCAAATATTGCGAGTTAATTTCTCCAGAGTCCTCAAAGGATGGAAAACACTGTCTAGAAGAGGTGGAACCCTTCAAAACGCACAAAATTCAAGACCCTACTGGGTACTAACATTCTTTGAAATGTCTGCTTTTAATTATGCTCATAGCCTTTCTGCCAGATACAGGTGGACTGGCTTTCAATTCAAGTGGGATCTTACATAAACTCCTCTCAGCAATTCTCTTTAAAGGATTCTCTTTTAAGGCAGCCTGCATCAAGATGAACTCAAGCAAATGTTCTTCATTCAGATGCAGCTACTTACATAGAAAATAAGGTGCTGAATTCTGTAGCAACAAAAAAGCAACACATCTTAAACTTGCTCCATTTCCCCTTAATTCAGACCTGCAGTTAGTTTTCATTCATTCTCACCTTCAGTTCAATCTGCCAGGGATACTATTTTTTTCTTTACAGCAGCTTGGTCAAATTTTTGCTGCATCATTCATGGGCGGAATGAATGCAGCTGCATATATAAGTGTGATCGAAAGAGGCAGAAATTTGAACTCCCTGTTTCATCACTTGAGTTTGCATGCACCACCAAGTTTTTGTGCATGGGCTCTTTGCTGACAGACATAAGTGGGTAGAGGTTTGAGAATTCCTACAGATATTATTACACAATGCCAAAAATATCTATGAGGAATTTGAAGAATGGTATAGATGTTGTGTTTGATCTTTTGGAGTGACTAGATATTTTGGTAAGGGACATATGTGTCTCTCTGAAAAGTACACATTTTATAGTAGACTATGTGCATTTTTGTCATTAATGCCCCAATTCAGCAAAACATGAGATTTTAACATATGCAACAGTGCTTTGCTGAACCGTGGGCTACATCATTTTATAGACAAACATCCTATAAGTGTCTCTTCTTCCTGAATACATGTACAATTCTCATTAGCATCACTGCGGTGTGTATGTGAGAAAGTAAGGTGAGCACATTCTTAACAAATCTACCATTTTTAAGAAGCATTATTGTTTTCTGTTAAAGATCAAATGAAAAATACAGGATATTTGAATAACTATAGATCTTTCTGAAAATAATAATACTGAGTGCACTTGTGTTATCTTGGCCTCCATCAACTATGCTATAGCTAAGGAGCTCTCTGTAAACCATTATAAGGCTTTGGTTCTCATGTCTCATAGCGAAAAAGGAAAAGCTCAAAAGTGCAGCTTTCCATAAAAGAAGCAGATATTGAACACTATATATGGGCCTTGATTCTGGATGAATTTCAGCTAGTACAGAGGGACAGAACAAGTAGGTCTGTGTACCATTTAGGTCTCTCTCAGGGGACCAGATTCTCAGCTATTGTAAAGTGGTGTAGCATTGTCAGTTTACTTCATCTGAAAAGCTGGT
Organism: Dermochelys coriacea; assembly: GCF_009764565.3. Classification (NCBI taxonomy): domain Eukaryota; kingdom Metazoa; phylum Chordata; order Testudines; family Dermochelyidae; genus Dermochelys; species Dermochelys coriacea. Next base: position 168,512,206 of record NC_050068.2, on the reverse strand, counting down.
CCAAGCACTCAATGTAGAGTTTAAGACTATGTCTTCACTACAGACTTTTCAGTGGCACAACAGCAGTAGCTATGTTGGCAGGAGAATGTCTCCTGCCGACATAACACTGTCCACACTGGCACTTCTGTAGGTGTAACTTATCTCTACGGGGGTGTGTATGTTTTTTCATACCCCTGACCAACCAAAATTTTACTGACAAAAGTGCTAGTGTAGACATGGCCTAAGTGGTGCATAAACCTTATGCTGGTCCTCTCCACACAAGTGAAGTTCACTCTGTGCCGATCCTCGAGTCGGTAGCATGTGACTAAGTAAGTGTTGTCCGTTCAAACCATACATAGGAATCATCCTGCTATTAATCCCCACTTCTCCAACACAGAACAGCATAAACAGTGAGAAATCCATACCACCAGCAGCATCCCCATGTCCAACAGGACATATTGACTGCTTTTACTTATACAGATATTCTCTCTTTAGTAACTTCAGTCTGGTAATGGAATAGGATTAACTGGAAAAGGAAACGTATCATGTAATTATGTGGGACACCTAAAAGATCAGTATATCATCAGGGCTCTCTTTCATCCTGTATCATAGGCACATTCATTTCAAATAGAGTTTCTTCTCTATCTACAAAAGGAGTACTTGTGGCACCTTAGAGACTAACAAATTTATTTGAGCATAAGCTTTCGTGAGCTACAGCTCACTTCATCGGATACATTCGGTGGAAAATACAATGGGGAGATTTATATACACACACAGAGGACATGAAACAATGGGTATTATCATACACACTGTAAGGAGAGTGATCACTTAAGATGAGCTATTCCCAGCAGGAAGGGGGGGGGGAAGGAGGAAAACCTTTTGTGGTGATAATCAAGGTGGGCCATTTCCAGCAGTTAACAAGAACGTCTGAGGAACAGTGGGGGATGGGGAGGGGTGCGGGGGAGGGAAATAACATGGGGAAATAGTTTTACTTTATGTAATGACCCATCCTCTCCCAGTCTCTATTCAAGCCTAAGTTAATTGTATCCAGTTTGCAAATTAATTCCAATTCAGCAGTCTCTCATTGGAGTCTGTTTCTGAAGCTTTTTTGTTGAAGGATAGCCACTCTCAGGTCTGTAATCATGTGACCGGAGAGATCTAGGTTCTCATTTGAATAATTTGAAAATAAGTGATAACTTTTGAGAAAAAACGTCATCCAAATTTTGAATTTTTGAAAACCGACCGGTTCTATAATCTGGCCCGATATGACAATTGTTTTCCCAAACAAATTTCAATAACTTGTGTCAAAATTTCATAAAAGTCAGGGTTGGTTTTTTTTTGACACCTGCTACTACAGTACTGGAGTGCTTCCTGAGAGAGAATCAGAGAGAGCAGGAACAGTCATCTAATTTGGGAGAGATGTATAAATCATTTATGGAAGCATAACACAATACAGTATAGAAACAGGCATCTGGTGAGGAAACAGGCCTTAATTACATACATAAGGAGGCACATGTGTGATTATTGTGCCTTATTTCAGATGCTTTTTGCACCTTTTTAACAGCTTTATACCTGTGTTACACTTTAAAACAGGGCATTTCAAAGTCGGCTACTTCAGAATGTGAGGTTTTCTTTAATTAAGCAAATGATTTAAAGTATCTTAAAATATTAATTTAAATGAGTTATTTACATTTTAAATAAACCAAAAAAGGCTAGAAAAGAGCAAGTCTGCTGGAATCACTCATTCCATTGTACCTCAATTGCAGCATCTGGACCTGATTTTTACGTGTGCTGAGCATGTTTTGCTCTCCTTAAACTCAATGGGAGCTGTGGAGTGCTCTGAATCTATTAGGCTTCTCATGTTTAGTACAGAATATTTCACACTGTTCTGAGATGCTATTCTAGGCATAGCAAAGTGAATCAGAGACAGAGTATTAACCTTGCTAGAGAAAGTCTTTGCTTAGAACTTTAATGTTATTTTAACTTCTTAAAAAAACCCCAAACCAAAAACCAAAAACCATGGCATTGCACAGTATATAGAGCGGGGTAAGTGTGGCAAAAGACATAATGGAAAGAGTGTGCCTCAGTTCTCACCTGTCCTTCCTAAAATGCACTGGCAAATGAATGACGACATTTGACACAGTTTCAAAGGAATGCTTCTCTTCTCATATAAACCCAGGCTTTATTTTGATAGTCTCTAATTCCAACATCCAAAAGGAGTCACTTAGTAGAGCAGAATCTGGGAAGGATTGAGACTGAAATATTGTAGCCAGCACATGTGTTACTCCTTCTTTTGGTGTTATAATACAAAAAAATATTCACAATAAAGTCAGTTAAGGATTTAAGATTTAATTCTGCATGTGTGACCTCAACTCCCAATGGGGGAAATGAAACTGAGGGTACTCAGGTTCTCAGGAGTGCTGTGCACACATCTTTTGGAATCCAAGTCTGGTAGGTCCAACCCTACAAAGATCTGAGTGCATCCAGCTTCCACTGTCAGCAGAATAGACGGCACACAGCACTGCTCAGGACTACCCAGGAGCGTAACACCTCACAAGATTGGACCTTTAAATATTTCTTTAATTAAAACTGAAATTAGCATTGGCTTTGCTGAAATTTAGTGTCTAAACTTCATTCAATGACGTGAGCTGTAGCTTACGCTCAAATAAATTTGTTAGTCTCTAAAGTGCCACAAGTACTCCTTTTCTTTTTGCGAATACAGATTAACACGGCTGCTACTCTGAAGCTAGTCCATAACTGTGGATTGCAAACAGATCCAATTCCCTTGGAAAAGGCTCTCTCCTACACCAGGACTTTCATTTGATTTGGAATGCCTTTCTCAAGTGCTGAAAAAAATAGCATCTAGCAAATGCATCTAAGATATATACAAAATGTTATAAGCTATGATGCCTCTGCATGTCATTACAATATTACTCATTGTGACCGAATGCATCGCTGTATTCACATCCTACATGCCACTGTAGTAATCTTGTACAAAATATACCTTTTGAGATATCATTTAAAAACTAATAACTTGCTGGTCTATAAATATGAGGCAATGTGTGTGGCAACATTATACCTAAAGTTAAGAACATAAGCTGAAATCATGACTGAAATATGTTTAGCAGACGAGTCTAGGGAGGAGTATACCTGTTTCTTAAAGACAAAGGACATGCTGACATTTCTAGCCAGGTGTCTTCAAAGTTGATTGGCAATCATCAGTCAAGTGGCCATTCTTTGGCATTGAAGAGAGGCACGAACAAATTGATTTTCATTTTAACAAATGCAAACAACATGGAACCTTTTGCCAGGACACCCCACCCAGGTCTCCATCTTCACTGCTGGAAGGAATCTTGTCCAGGGGTAACACTCAGGAAAATGTATTTCAAACGATGACTGGACTATAAAAAGGACAGGGAAAACACTCCAGGGATTTTCTTTCTCTCTCACCTGAGAAGACAAAGGAACCGGGCTTTGGTCTTTTGGGAGCCGTTTTGGCCCGACAATTTGGTCATCCCTGTTGCTGGGAGCATTTGGTAAAAATTTTACTTTGAACTAAGTCTAGTTTAAGTTTAGTTACTAGAAAGTGTTTTGTCTTTATTTCTCTTGTAACCATTTCTGACTTTAACACCTTGTACTTATACTTGCTTAAAATCTCTTTTTGTAGTTAAATATATTTGTTTTATTCTTTAATCAGTGCCGTATTTAAACTGAATTGTTTGGTAACTACAATTAAGGCAGCAAACTATAGTACATCAACCCTTAAAACTATCTGACCTGTCCAGGAGAGAGCTGGACAGTGCAGAACACACTTTTTTGGGGGGAGGAGGGATTCAGGAGTAGGAGTGTGTTGGGATCACCCTGCGGGTGATTATCAAGGCTGGTGGAAGCCAGAGTGTGACAGGAATTGCTGACAGGCCACAGCTATACACAGACACTCAGGGTGTGACCTGTATGTTCTTTGGTTATTTGTAAGGGGCCCAGGGTGGAAGCTCCAGCAGCAAAGCATTGTGAGGCACCCAAGGCTGCAGGGCAGATGGTTACACAACCCCTCACTAGTCTGGATTGCACCCCAGAATGTGATACTCATAAGGCTGGTCAAAAATTTTCCATCAACATTTTTTGATGAAAATTTAGGTTTTCAATTAAATGGAAAATATCTGCTTTTCTCAAAAAAATTTCATTGGAAAACAGAAAATCAGAAAGCCAAAATTTTTCAGCCAAAACCTCAACATTTTTAGTTTTCAGCTGTTTTTGGATAAATATTTTTGGTTTTCAATTTTCATTTTTTAAATAAAAATGAATTTGATTTTATCTTTGTCAAAATTTTCAGTGAGGAAAAAACTTGTAGCTCAGTGATACTCATAATTGGATCATATCAGTCACCCTCACTTCAGCAATATTGCAGTATTTAGTGGGGAATTAATACTAAACAAGGCTTAGATTCAAACCAACCAAAGGTCTTAAATCCAACCCTATGAAAAAGTTTTGAAACACTCCTGGCTATCCCTACCCTGCTAATACTACTCACTGCACCAAACTCCCAAGGCAGGCCCTAAAATACTCTGGTGATGGCACGCTCTTGAGGATCAAAACTTTGTACATCCATGAGCTCCTACAAAACTCATAGCCCAAAATTCAATAGTACTTAAGCATGTGCTTAAGTGTTGACCTAAATGAGGGCCCAAACTATTGATATTAAACAATTCTATGGCATCATAATTTTGTGTAGCTCTTTACAGAGATTGGGAGAAGTCATGTTCCTGGCCACAAAGACCTTGTAATCTAAATTAGATAGACAAGGAACTTGAAGCCAGCTGGCAAATCAAGGGTGCAGGAAAAGGAGCAAAGAGGGTTAAAACCAGAGAGACTGTCATGTTTTGTGCGATTCCTCAGCTGCAGAATTGGCCATGAGGGTTGCTGATGTACACAATTGCAGTGCAGAATGTGCTAACTTTGTAAAGGAGCACAGCAGTGAAAAATCAAATCCTAAGTTCTTACTCACACGACCAAGGGGCCACAGGATCTGGCTCAGTGTTGGCTAAAACCTTTAATTGCAATGGTATCATTCGTATTACTAAACCTGTTGTATTTTTTTGAAAGTATGCAACAAAACATTTACTAGCCTATGAAGTATTACCATAATTACAGCTAAAGTACTTATCAACAAGGGACATATGTGTAATGCACTAGCCTTGTTCTCTTTTACTGCGCTGTTTCTAGAGCTGGTTGGACAAATTCTTATGAAACAATGCTCCATTGGAATTTGCTGATTTGAAGACATTGAAATGTTTTGCAGATACAGTTCTATTTCTCCAGCAGGGTTCAAGTTTCCATCAGAAACCTGCCTGTTTCCTGCCAAGTCACCCATCCAGCTCCACAGGGGCCTGAATAGTGGGATGCTGGTGAGTTCACGGCTTTCAGGGTCTGTGGATTCAGAGTCTGAGTTCCATTCCCTTTCATGGAGAATTCTGAAATTTTTGTTTTCTGTTCCCAGTTGGAGTGAAACCATGTTTGAACTACTGAAATCCTCCACAAAATGGAATTACCATTCTCTCCCCTGTTCTAGTTGGTTCATTTACTAATTAATTTGCCAAATGCAGCCTCTCAACAATGGGTCATTAGAGTGATGTTCTGGTATGTTTGAAAATGGTGCAAAGCAATGCAACCAATAAGCCATTTTCCTTGTTTCTACCTCTCTTCTAGTTGGAATTTCTATTTCTTTCCCCACCCTTCCCATCTCCAAACGTTTTGTCTTGTTATTTCTGGTCTTTTCCTTCTATTTCTCATGTAGCATTCTGCACAAGGCTACACCCTTCACTGGTGCGGGTGAAGGTCTCTAATGCCATTGCAGATCTCCTTACGATGCAGTCCAGCCAACACCAACCATTGTTCCGGCACTATTTACTGGCTCAATGAACAATGGTTATACAGAACTTAGTATTTCAAAATTTCTCTTCCCAAAGAAGTAACTGCTTCCCAAAAGGGCCATTTAGTCTGGTGAAGACGACGTCTGGAAATTCTACGTGTGTTGCTTTACTAATTCACCAGTCCAATCAATGACACAGAACATTAAATAAGTCTTTTGGAATGTAGGGAAGTTTATGCACCAATTCCTTAGCACATTTGGTCCCTGTGCTGGTCCATGTTTCTGTGCTTTCTTAAAGGAATTCATGAAAAGCTTTCAGAAATGTCAATGAAATGGATCTGTTGTTCTCTTTTAAGTCAGATCAGCTGTGTTTTTCTAATTTTTATTTTGGGGTGGGGAATCAGTCTCTTAAACAACTTCCTTCCTTGCCAATAAACCGCTTGCACTTTCTTGCCTCACGCTGACCTTTGTAAATAAGGGTGTATGTAGCACGTATCACATTTTAAAATCTTTTTGGGCTCACATATTTGATAGTTTTAAAGCTCCCTTATTAACCCTTTTCATCTCTCAGGGTCATTGACTTGCTGAGAAGGCAGGTGATTTATTTAAAAAAAATGTAGATATGAAATCCACTTGAAAAGTTATGCAGACACACTAGATTTTATGCTATCAATAGGAAATGAGAGCACTTAGCACCATGCATTATCTTCTCCTGAGTGTCCAATACTGAATTTATCACTTCTGTTCCAGGCACGAGACCTGATCTAGATCTCACTTCTACTGATGATACTTTTAACTAATGCCAATGTGACTGAGATGGCGATCAGGTCTTTGAATTCCACAGCTTGAAAATTAGAAGTACTATGTAAAGTAGTGTAAAATTCCCTTATATACCTTGGTATTGCCAACCTTATGCATTTTAAAATCATGAGTCATGGTCACAAAAAACATGAGATGTCTGCAAACTCTCATGATTTTTAAGCCAAACAATAAATTTAAGTTTCTTTTTATTTGCCTTCTGATTTTTAAGCCACTTGGGTGCACTTGTGTCATGTGTTCAAGCGTTTCTCCCCAAAAAGCTTTATTTTTTAATTAAAGCTCTGATTCTCACAGATTCACAGGTTCACATATCTCCAGGAGCTCGAAGTTTAAGAAAATGACCAAATATTGTGAAACTTGAGATAAAATAATGCAAGTTAGCAAGACTGATACCGTGAGAGCAACTTAGTGTGACTATATATTTGTATAGCGGGTGTAATTTACAAGCCAGGACACTAGAGAATACTATAGGTTAAAATAGAGTGAAAGCTCTTATAAAACTTCCACCTTTTTCAGCTCCTTGGCAAGTAAGTTCCACCATCTTAGACACTCTGGCACAGGAGTAAAATGAGTGTAGGTAGCTCTGAGTGTGAAGGAGTCTGAGTGTAAGGCTCTGTTTATACTACAAGCTGGGGTGTGATTCCACGCTCTCATTGAGCTAGGGCGAGTATAAATAGTAGCATAGTCATGGCAGCATGGGCAGCAGCTGCAGAGACATGGTTGAGCCGCACCAAGTACGAACCCACCAGTTGTACTTGGCACAGCTCAGCCAAGCCTCTGCTACTGCTACGCATGCTATCATGGTTACATTGTTTATACTCACCCTAGCTTGATGAGAGCAAGCCCGAGCATGTGTGCACAAGCCGGGAGATCGCACCCCTAGTTCATAGCGTAAGTATAGCCTAGGAGAGTCAAACTTACACATCATCTCTGAATTTGACCTGACCATTTCAAGGCAGTGGCCCCTGGGCCCATTTCCAAAAGCCTTTCAGCTGGGAGCATCTACCTTTGGCATTGAATATGCCACACTAGCATAGTAAAACTAGGAATGTTTATGAAGGTGATGAGTCTGCAAAGTTTAGAGTTTTCATTTTAAAAGCTGACAGAGAACATTCCTTATTTTGTTCCATGGGGAAAAATTAAGATGGAAAGAAAAATTAATAATGGTCCCCAGGGTTGCTAAAGCCTTCTAAATTCACTCTCCTTTCTTGGCTGACTTTTTCTCATTGCCATGAGGGGGAGGGATGTATGTGTGTGGGGGGGAAGAGATTAAATGAACAGAAATTACTTTACCTTATTTTTGTGGCAATTAATGTTATTTTCTAGATTCAGCCAATTTGGCAGTAAGGGAGCTGCACTGTGTTTTTTAATCTTGAGAATCCCCGTTGTTTGATTAGGTCTTGGATTAGTGCCCTTTAAAGGGAAACAAGAGTGATCAAAATTACAGAACAACAACACAGAAAACCTGGTGGATATAAGAGGCTACTCAGCTTTATGGACACTGCAAAGGGTTAAGCAAGGGGCCTAGTGACTCCCTTGTTTAATAAAGTCTCTCCTACTACCAGTGCTTGCAGGAAGAAACCTCTTTTGTTAGGCAGGTGGTCTTTATAAAGAAGGGTCACTGGATGGTAATCCAATCTCAGAAAAAGAGAGTGGTTTTATTTGCAGTGAAGAAGAAACCACAAATCAAAAGGCCTGATGGGAAAACAAAGCAGAGGCAAATAACTAACTAAATAAATAAATAAATCCTGTTTAAAAATAATCATAAAACAGATCAGATTGTGTGGGCAGTCTTTGGCATCTGTTAAAATGCCCAGTGCTAAGTGACACTGTTGGAAATAGAGGTATCATAGTAGAAATCAACACTCAATTAAAATCATAGTGCACAAATGCTGAAAAGCCTGAATAGGGGAAAACGACTCCAGTAACAGAGAAAGCTGTCTGTCAGAATATTCTTATTGAAGAGGTCATGAGAAAAGCATCTGATCAGGTGGTCATCCGCATTTCTCACACAGAACAATTTGCTTCCTACAAGTATGGTACTAATAAAATATTTCCACTGATGATTTACAGCTGGTGTTCAGGGGCATCTTGCACCATTTGTCAGGCATAGAATGTTGAAGCAGGATTTCACAAAAGCTTTATGTAGAGAAAGTTAATAGTATTGCCATTGTTTTGTCATTGCCACCACAGAGGGTCATTTTTTGATTCTCATGAAAAGGTAAGGGTCAGATTCTGATGCCCTGACTCAGACTGACTACCACTTGAACCACAAGTAGTTCCACTGATTTCAGTGAGACTAACTGCGGAGCAAGGTACTAGTCAGCAGGAGTAAGGCAATTGGAATCTGGCCCTGAAAAAAAAAGTCTAGCAAAACACTATGTATGAAATTTTATAGCTCCCTTTCTTAACTTTTACATGGATATTTGATATTTTACCAGTACTTTATATGCAGATGAGAGAGAGAGATTTCTATATCTATTCAGATATATAAGAGTTCATAGAATTACAGTGAGCCAACAGAGAAGCAGAATATTACCATTGTAACATGGACCTGATTCTAACCCCAGCAAAATGACACAACTCCCACTGACTTGAGGGGGAGCAGGATCAGGCATTTATACAAGTTGAAGAGGAAACATTCCTATTTGTGTTCTGGATTAAGTTACTGTTTAGAATAGGTTTAATTCTTTTCATCTACATACTGCTTTCATCCCTTGCTTGGCTAAAGTGGAAAGTTTAGGTTTTCCATATAAAATGAACAATAATAGTCTGGAGTTCTTGCTAAGGTACATGCTCAGACAGGAAATCTGGGAGACCAGCCCCCTTCCTGATCTGGGTCTCTCACCAGAGGGGAAGCTTGGGAACATATCAGGAAGTCAGTTTTAAAAGTCTTGGTTTTCTTCATAAAGCAGGAACCATTTCCTCTGAGTATCATATTTACCACTACAACTGCTTTCATACAGGGATAAATCCAGTGCACTCCAGGCACTATAGATGAAATGAACCGAGCACCTACATGTGATGGTTCTTTCCTTGGAGCTGGAAGCTCTGGTTCCAGGTTGTAAACCAAACTGTAATTGATCCCCCTGACTAGTGTTCCATTTCATTGCTAGTTTTTTTTTTTCTTGAAATGGGTTTTTCTTTGGTGGAATCTCAACTTCCTGTTTGGTAATGTACTCACTGTCAGTAATATTACTGCCTTCTTCTGAGACAAGACACCGTAGGCCTCTTCAGCTTCTGTAAATTCTGTAAATTCAGCTTCAGCTTCTCCAATGATTTGAATGGCTGATTTACATCAGCTGGAGATCTGGCCCATGCATCTGTCTGTTTCTGTTCTGTCCCTTGGATGCTCCTGCTATTCTATACAAGAACATAGATTTACTTAGTGACATTTGGCAGCCTTTTTCATATTCCCTGGTGCCACCTATATCTGGATTCCAAAGAAAGTCAATTATATAGTTGTGGTTACCCATGGTGAATTATTTTATATCTTGCTTTTATTTGAGGACATGGTTCTATCCCTCCTGTGAGGACTCTCTAGACCCTTTGTGGCATGTGTATGTGAACAGTATATTTGCCTCTAGCACAGCCCATTGATCTGTTAGCTGGAGTTTACTCAGGGCATTCATTGAGTTTCATGCACTTTACTTAGTATGGATCTTTTAAATCACACTTAAATGACAAGACAAAGTTTCTTCTGGTGCATATTAAAGATACCATATCCTTTCTGATACGGGATGCACACTTAGCCAGTACTATATGTTGAAAAGCTATTTACTTTCTGTTGTGATGATGTTGTAAGCACATTATGTGTTTAGCATTTTGAGAACCTTCTGGAGGAAAGGAGGAGCTATATAAAGGAATGAATGTATTGTAAATAAAATGTGGAAAGGAAAACTGTTTCCTTTTTTGTTTCCAGAGGGCATTCATCTTAAATGTCCCTCATTTTGAAGGATGCCTCTTATTTTAGTCCTAAATTCCCTATGTTCCTGACTAAATTGTCTCTCTTCTATAGTTGGGAATCATTTACATCAGAAATAAAGAATCCTTTACATTCAAGGAGTGAACCCCACAGCCTTTAAAATCTCCTGCACGAATAGTTTTTGTGTCCTTCAGTTTGTCACACCTTGCATCCCATGTTTTGGCCTTGGCAGATTGAGCAGAATGATAAGAGTACAGAAATACTATTCTCATAAGCCAAGCTGTTGGTTTGGAAAAGGAAGAATGCCATGTTTTTTGCCAGGTTGACAGTGAATACTTTTACAGGCTTAGCAATATATAATTTCAACATGTAGCTGAAAGGACATATAGTTTGCTCATAAATCTGCCACAGAGAAATCATGCCCAAGTGGACATGCTTAAGTAGCTTAAAAAGCTAATCAATTGCCTATCATACAAAAGCTGAAAATGACAAGTGCCTGAGGAGTACTTGCCATAGTAGTAGATGTCATGGGAGGGAGAACAAATTTCAGAGATTGACATCTTCCAGACTTTCTCCATGATCCTCATCCTGAGGGATAACTGGACTCCAATACCACCTGCCTTTTAGGTATCCCATCACCATGCCTCTGATGAGCAGGTGATTATGGTCCCACTGGTGTGGAACTCAAGTCATTCCTGATATATGTCTCTCCCTCACCATTTAAAAAAACACCACCATGGGCTGAAAGCCAACCTCATTTATTTACTCCTGTAAACAGTGCAATTGAAACCAAGTGCATTTGAGTCTCCAGGATTGAGCCCTACCTGTCTCTGCAGGGAAAAACTAAAATCTGACTTTATAACAAAGTACTGTCAAATGTACAGAGTAATCACACTGGGCAGAAAATGCTTATCTCTTTTGAGTATAGTAATCTTACATGTAATATCTAATAGTACGTGCTTTTTAAATGGATTGTTTTCCTTCAAATGCAACAACCTCATGAGGACTCCAGAAAGATTCAAGTCTTTTACATACTATTGTATATAATCTTTTAATGCCTGTAAGATGAGAAGTGAATGGTGTCTGGCAGCATTTGCTATGTCCAACTCCATCAGAAAGCCCTTATGTTTGTTCTTGCTCAATAGCCACCGTAAGAAGATCTCTCTAAACAAGACTGGGCAATTCTAAAAGATTAAGGAGTCTTAATCTACCAGACCATGGAGCCTAATATTCTTCCTTTTTGTAGCCTCCTGCATTAAATGGTCACTATGAAATTCATCTTACAATGCTGTTGCTTTACAAAAGTATAAAGAAAAGATTTTGAACAGCTCCTTAAGTAGATTGCATGGTATGATTTACTGTAGCTTGTTTGAAGGCACCTCTCATTATACTGAGTTTTATCATCACTATTAATATTATAAATGTGTGCATGCTATGAAGATTACTCTTGTATAATAATGAGTGTGATGAAAGACCTGTTTGTGCCTCTTATATAAAATGCTCCAATGGTAGTTTCAAAACTAGTTACCTTTATGAGACAGCAGCTTGCAAATACAAAGCAATCTAAAAACCGAAGATCATATTTCTTCCTTTATAGGGAAATATTTTCAACAGCAGCCTTAAATTAACTCTGCTTTCATTTCTGTGAATCTGTCCCTCCAGAGTAATTCTTTTTACTTCAGTGGAGCTCTGCGCAAAACCAGGGGTCCTCCCACACAGATCTAATTGCAAAATTGGGGCCTACAATTGAGAGTTCAATCATGCTGATATACCAGTTAACTCTTAGATTTTTGAAGGTTTAGTATTTTGGCTGTTGAACTCGTTCTCAGTATAAATTGCAACAATTACGATAGCACATTTTGGTCTTCACCCTGATCTGACACTGGTCTTACAGTAATGGGTTTTGACCAGGAGTGAAAGTAAGTCGAATGACTTACCGGTGCTCTGGGGCCAGCTCTGAACCCCGAAAGGGGCAGGGCCTAGGGCAGAATGGGCGGGGTTGAGGAGGTCAGAGCCAGCCTCAGCCTACCCTGTAAGTTAAGTGCCCCCCCCACCGGGGCAGCAGCCCGGGGCTCCGGGGGCTATTTAAAGGGCCCAGGACTCCCCTCTTCGACTGCTCTGGCCCTTTAAATAGCCGCCGGAGCCCTGGGGAAGCGGTGGGGCTCCAGCGGCTATTTAAAGGATGGGGCGGCAGAGGCAGCTGGAGCCCCGGCCCTTTAAATAGCCCCTGGAGCCCCCGCTACCCCAGGGCTCCAGGGCTATTTAAAGTGCCCATGGCTCCTCTGCTTCTACCGCCCCGGTCCTTTAAATAGCCGCCAGAGCCCTGGAGTAGCGGCGGCGTGGCTCCAGCAGCTATTTAAAGGGCCCGGGTGGTAGAAGCAGGGGAGCCCCAGGCCCTTTAAATAGCTGCCGGAGCCCTGCAGCCGCTACCCCAGGGCTCCAGCAGCAGGGCTCTGGAGGCAATTTAAAGGGCCTGGGGCTGGGAGCCACTGTTGGGAGCCCCAGGTCCTTTAAATTGCCCCCTGGGGAAGCCGGGCTGCCCCAGTATGGTGCACTGGCTCTTACCAGCTTACTTTCACCTCTGGTTTTGATGTAAATGAAGTATGTAGGCATGTGTGTGTGTGTGCATGGCTGTCCCTCACTGTCAATCTCAGAGGGAGGCCACGCCTCTTTGTCGTCACACACCTAGAACAGCAATCTGTAAAAGGGGTTAGCTGTGTCTAGGGCTCAAACCCACAGGCAGGGCAGAGCAGTGAGTATTCTAGGAGCCCAGACCGTCAGGCAGGCTGTCACCAAACAGTCTCAGGGTTCAGGCCTCAGGCTCAGAAGGGGATTTCTCTGACCTCTGCGGTGGAGCAGAGCAGTAGACAATCTATTACCTGATGTCTTGGCTCAGGTAGACGGCAGACAAATGCAGGCCTCTTGGCCTATCGTGGGGAGGCTGCTACCCCAGGGAGTAAGGTGACCTGGTCCCATATGACTCCAGCGGGTCACAGCCCAGGGCCCTAACAGTGGTGAAGTGTTCCGCCACTGGGTCAACAGGGATCCAGCTGCAACATGCTAACCTTGGTTCAGACACTAACGCAGCCAGACTATATTTGGGTGTCCCTGGGCTACTTCCTCTCCTCCCCTCGGGATGCACCTGCATCTTGGGGTTGTCCCCCGTCTCCATGGGATACACTGCCAGTGGCAATCCCAGCAGCTTCTTGGCATTAGCTGGGTCTGGTAACTTGGGAGAGTCCTCAGAGTGCAGAAGTCTTCTGCAGGCTCCTGCCGCAGCAGCAAGGTGGAAGTGCCTGTCTCCCTGAGTGGCTCCAGCCCAACTGAGCTACAGGGCCCTTCTTTTATATTTCCTGTTCTGGTCCCAACCCTCTGCTTCTGGCATGGTGGGCGTGGACTTCCATTGTGGGAGTCTGGCATCCCTCGCTGTCAATCTCTGAGGTAAGCCACACCTCTTTGCTACAGGTAAAATTGTTATTTTATCATTTGTATCACAGTAGCATCCAGAAGACCCAACTCAGATTGTACAAGGAAGGGGGCAAACATAAAGAAGACATGGTCTTTTCCCTGAAGTGTGTACAATGTAATTTAAGACAAGGCAATATACATGGATTGTGAGCAGGTGGCTTCACCACCCTGCTCTAAACATGAGTCACACATGTTGCAGAAAGTCAAAACTTACCTTCCTTCCTAGGTTTTGTTTTACAAAAGGAACTTCAGATTAAACAAATACACAAAAATCCAGCTCAAGTTGTCTCCTCAGGTTTGACTGCTCACAGATTTTTCTCAGAGCAATGTTCAGTGCAGATCCTAGGTCATAGAATAATAAAATATTAGGGTTGGAAGAGATCTCAGGAGGTCATCTAGCCAAATCCCCAGCTCAAATCAGGACCAACATCAAATAAATCATCCCAGCCAAGGCTTTGTCATGCCAGGATTTAAAAACCTCAAAGGATGGAGATTCCTCTACCTCCCTAGGTAACCCATTCCAGTGCTTCACCAGCCTCCTAGTGAAATAGTGTTTCCTAATATCCAACCTAGATGTCCCCCACTTCAACTTGAGACCATTGCTTCTTTTTCTGGCCTTTCTGTCTAAGGAGCTACACCTTCCTCCCTTATGGTGAACTATCAGTAATAATGAGTCAGCAACACACACAATATTTCCCAATGGAATTGTTTTGCTGACAGATGTGGTTTTCAGTCAAGCGCTGCCAGTGTTACATGGGTGCAACAAACAAAAGGAGGGAATGGGGGAGGGCAGACTGAGGATAACAATGATAGGAGTGGCCGTAGACTTCAGAGTAGCAGTCGTATTAGTCTGTATCTGCAAAAAAACCCAGGAGTACTTGTGGCACCTTAGAGACTAACAAATTTATTAGAGCATAAGCTTTCGTGAGCTACAGCCCACTTCATCAGATGCATTGAATGGAACATACAGTAAGAAGATATATATAGAGAAGGTGGAATTTGTCATACAAACTATAGAAGGCTAATTAATTAAGATGAGCTACTATCAGCAGTAGAAAAAAACTTTTGTAGTGATAATCAAGATGGCTCATTTAGACAGTTGACAAGAAGATATGAAGATATTTAACATGTGGAAATAGATTCAATATGTGTAATGACCCAGCCACTCCCCAGTCTCTATTCAAACCCAAGTTAATGGTATCTAGTTTGCATATTAATTCAAGTTCAGCAGTTTCTCATTGGAATCTGTTTGTGAAGCTTTTCTGTTGCAGAATTGCCACCCTTAAGTCTTTTACTGAGTGGCCAGAGAGGTTGAAGTGTTCTCTTACTGGTTTTTGAATGTTATGATTCCTGATGTCAGATTTGTGTCCATTTATTCTTTTGCGGAGAGACTGTCCGGTTTGGCCAATGTACATGGCAGAGGGGCATTGCTGGCACATGATGGCATATATCACATTGGTAGATGTGTAGGTGAGCCTCTGATGGCATGGCTAATGTGATTAGGTCCTATGATGGTGTAGACTAGCTGTGTATAGCTTCATGATTCTGTTCATGATCAAAATATTTCATGATCAAAATATTTTTTGTTTCTTTGTTTAAATTATAAAAATAAGATATCAGCAATCCTCACTGGCTAGTTACCTAGTCACTGCCATCTGGCAATTTTCGGTAAGCATCATGGCAGAAGTAGATATCAATGAAGAATATAAATGCATTCCTTGCAACAAGGGCACAGGGTTAATGAAAACACAATGATGATAGTGGAAATGGTCATACAGGCAGGAGAGGATGGCACTGTTCTCAGGAAATGACTCAACAAGATATAAATTCAGAGAAACAGAGATGGAACTGTAAAGAGCCTTAAATATTAAGAGAAGAAACCAAAAACTGATTAGGTGGAGAAGGGGAAGCCACTGGGAAGCTAAATTTGGGGGAAGGTATATGTGTAAGGAGAAACGAAAAGGTTGTGATAGTTAAGATAGAAGATGATGAGGGCCCTGAGAAGAGTTTTAGCTGTGCAGACACTGAGAAAAGGCCAGGTCTTGGAAATTACTTGGAGAACACTGAAAGGCTTGTTTGGCTAGTGAACTGGGTGCAAGATGAGAGATATGATGATGATCACCAAGGTTATGGGCCTGAATGACAGGGAAGATGACAGTATTGTTGGCAGTGACAGAAAATGTGGAGACAGCAGATTAAGACAGGGCCGGATTTCCAGTTAGGCCCAGTAGGCTCTTGCCTAGGGGTGCCGGTGTTCTAAGGATACCTTACCTCTCTAAAACTGTGCAATAAGAAGGTCAGCTGTAGGCAGGGGGACTGCTGAAGATGCTGTGCCTAGAGGCCTGTAAGGTGTAAATCCGGCCCTGGATGAAGAAATCTGTTTCTGCCATGATAATTTTGAGTTTATGGTGAGATACACAGTAGATGATGTCAGAGAGACAGGCCATTATGTGGGATAGGGTATAGGGAGACAGGTGAAGAATGCAGAGGTAATTTTGTGAGTCAAAAAGTAAGCAGAGAAGATTGTCAAGAGAATGCATATACAAGGAGAAAAGGAAAAGGCTAAGGACAAAGCCCTATGGCTGAGACACTAAAGGAACCACCTGAGATGCTGGAAGAGAAACAGGAGGAGGGAATGACAAAAGGACATGATTTTAAGGTGTGTGTGACTGGCAGTGTCAAAAATAGCTGATAAGTCAAGGAGGGTGAGGATGGAGTGGGAGCGGAGGCTTTGACATATGGCAATGAAGAAGCAATCTGAGACCTTGGTGAGAGCAATTTTTTAAGAATAGGGGAGACTACCATGATCTGCATTGTTGGGAAAAGGTACCAAATGACAATAAGAGGTTAAGGAGAAAGATAGGAAGTCACTGAGCTGGGGCAGACAGATCACTAGAAGAGAAGAGCAGGTGAGACACCTCACTGTCAGTGAGAAGGGAGGAAGAGAGAGATGGGGGATGTCATATCAGATCCTGATCAATATTCAAGGAGAAGATTGACAAGACACTGCAGAGAGGAGGAAGGGGAGGGCAAAGAAGAGCAGCAGGTGGCTAAGAAGGTGTCAAAGGTGGCTCTTTCTTCTTTTATGTAACCTTAGCACATCCTTTTTCATTGCACAGATTCAATCATATCAAGTCTTCATTTTAGACTTTGCTTCAATTCTATGAACACATTCAACACACTCCAGCACTGAAGTATTGAATAAAAATTGCCTTATTGCTTTCAATTAACAGCACATAGGGTTGTTCACACAGCTTATGTCAAAGCAAGTCAGAACTCATTATGAATTAAAAGACATGCTTGCACTGTTTTCTTTAAACACTCAATTAAAGGCAGGTGTCTGGCTCCTCATCAGTAGTAGGTGGTCTGTTCCTTCCGAGCTGTTTTTCTTTGCTTGGTGAGGGTGCAATTTTTTTTTTCGCTTTTGAAATCTGAAAAAAATCCCAACCCACAATCATGTCTTAATATTCTCCCTGGTTACATGTGCAAATGTTTCCAAGTTAAAGTCATTCCTCCTTGGTGCACACTTCATTGCAGAGTCATAACAGTGGTTAGAGATTGCAAAAGAAACTGAATAACAGATGTAAAAGCATAGATGGCAAGACTGCTGAATTTCCATAAGCACTGCTTACTGTCAGCGGAACACGGAAATGGAATATATGATACAGAGACGCTTTTCCTGTTTTGTTTTATAAGATTAGGAATTTAACCCTCCTCCACCTCTACACATAGACTGAGAGGTACTTGGATGTAGCTGTTTCAGAGTCTAAGTGCCCTAAACTGTCATCGACTTCTTTTCCATCCCAGGGATCGGTGGTAGGGTGGACGCTGACAGAAGTCAGCATAGACCTTGGGCTGATGCAGAGCCTAAGTTTTCTCCAGTCAGCACTGCTTTACATTATATAGAATAATAGAAAGGTGTTGTTAACTAGTGACCTGAGCACCAAACTGGGGGGTCAGGAATTCCTGAGATCTAAGCTGGCTCTAACTTCAATAAGGATTGGG
Organism: Dermochelys coriacea; assembly: GCF_009764565.3. Taxonomy (NCBI): domain Eukaryota; kingdom Metazoa; phylum Chordata; order Testudines; family Dermochelyidae; genus Dermochelys; species Dermochelys coriacea. Next base: position 168,494,141 of record NC_050068.2, on the reverse strand, counting down.
GGTGCTCAGCACAACAGAGAAGATGCTCAACACCTGGTAAGATGGGGCTCTTGAAGGAGAGTGATTATTAAAAAGAACCCTCAGCTTGATGCAGAACTAGGGGAAAGAATTTCCCTTTTAAAATGGATCCCCAGGTGACACAACCCTTTACTAAAGGAGACTCAGTGCTTTTAAACACCAAAGTGCTAGCTCAGCCACAGCTTCTGTTTTGCTTCGCCTGCACTTGAGCCACTTCACATTTTTATCTTCAGCTGAAAATGCCAATACCAGCCATAGCTTTTTAGGTTCTTTTTTTAATTAAAGGGGCAGGAGCACCTTGTAAGGGAGGCACAAGAAGCCCTTCCCCCACCTTTGCACAGCTCATGTATCAGCCAAGCACAGTGGCGGTTCCATCACTTGGGAGAGTGCAAAGACTGTCCTTTCCAACTCCTCTATGGGCGTACAGCAACTTAAAAGGAATGGGGAGAGAAGGAGTTGGGTTCAGGGCTTAGCCCCCTCCATACCAGTCTGCACAGCAAGACCCACTCAGGAGACATAAACTGAGCTTCCTGGATGGGTGTAGCAAAAGGTCTCTCCGTGAAGCCCAGGGAAGAAAGCTCCACAGAGCATAGTTCATCCCAGAGTTCACCCAGGAGCAGAGCAGCTCTGCACAACTCTGGCTGGTGCCTACATGGTACCACTAAGAGACCCAGTAAATATGGAGTTCAAGTTCAGAGTGGTTCAGCTGTGGATGAAACAGTACTGAGAAGGATGGCCAGAAATGCAATTCTAGCATTCCATTCCATCCCCCAGGAGAGAAAGGTGGGGGCTTATTCTGATCTCCCTTACACTTGTTTTACAGCAGCAGAGCTCCACTGACTTTAAGGAGCTATTCCTGAGTTTTAACAGCATGTGGAGGATCAGAATCAGTCCCAACATGTTGGCCTCAAACTTTGCTAGGCCACCAGTGTGAAGCATGAAGTATTTCCATGTCAGAGAGATAGTATAAACGTTTTCCAGTGACAGCTTAACAATGGAAATACTTGAAGCATGTGAGTAATAAAATTGGTTGTTAAGTTTTGCCCACAAAATATGGCTGCCCATGAAAGCAGGTAATTGTGAATGCCAATCAGATCACCCATCTGGGCAAACAAAAGTAACCCTATGCTTTCCCTATTACCTTTTTTGTGTACCCGATTACCTCTACTTTCCCAGACAAATTTAGGCTCCTATTGTAAAATATTAGCCTTGCATCTCCTCATTTTGTTATATGGTTTTAAGAAAATGTCAGCAAAGCATGACTAAACTGGACATTTGTAGGTTGAATCAGAAAACAACTGATAAAATACCACTCATTGCCATTCTTCAAGAACTGATTTTATTCACAAAAAATGATCAGGAGTCTATTAAAGAAGGAATTTTCAGTGAAATTAACATCCTGTTCACATTCTTCTCTGTGAATTCGTCTGTATCACTCTGTTCATGTTCTCTCACTGAGGAGTAGCTTGGGAATTTGCTGGGGTTTGTGTATGTTACACACAGGACCTGGTTCTCCTTACTTTTAGCCAATGGAGCATACAGTGACGTAGGTGATCAGAGAATAAGAACAAGGCCCACAGTTTGGGAACACAGAGTACAATCAACAAATGAGACAGTTCAAAACTTTTAGTTTTTTTTACAATGGTTTCTCTGATATAGCTAATTTGTGCACTAGCTACTATCTACAGCCAATGAACTTCATGTTCATGAAGAAGGGGTGACCTGGGTTCAAATACTGTTCTGTCACAGACTTCCTGTGTGACCTTAGGCAAGTCACGCAGCTTCTCTTGTACCTTAGTTCCCCCACCTGTAAAACAGGGATGATAGGTCACCAGGGTGTTCTGAGGAGAAACACATTAAAGATTGTGAGGGGCTCAGGTACTACAGGAAGATGCAAGGATCTTAGATAAAGAGATGTTTCTTAAGGACAGAACTTGTAGAGGTACACACACATTTTCAAAAGGTACACATGGCAGTTAGGGACCTAACTAACTGAAAGTCACTGGGAGTTAGGCACTTAGCTACCATTTGTGTCTTTGAAAATCCTTTCCCCCCCCCAAGTCAAGATCTTCTGAGAATCATTTGGTCTTTATCCTTGAGGGATGGTGGTAAGTACATGAGGCTTTTTGCTGTTCTGATCACCAATAAAATTGTCACACATCTCAATATTTTCAAGACAGTGCTGGTTTTCATCGAACTGTTTGGCAACCTTCAAGCCACAGTAGGCTTTCAGGGCAGCTGGCGATCCATGTTTATTTTGGGTTTCATAACTGTGTGCCTATGCAACATTCCAATGGAATGACCTTGTGTCTCCTACTGATTATGTAGCATCAGTATGGTGTGACTGTGCATCAGCACATCCTAACTCAATGTCAGCATGTGAAGATGCAAATGTTGCAATATAAACTTTTTTTTGTCTTTTAAAATAAATTCAAATGAATTTGCCCTAAATTAATTTCTTCTACCTATGAAACCTGTGTGTGGAAAATGCAAAATTCTGAAATAACCTCACAGCTGCATTCTGGCACTACTGTCCTATAGATCCCATTTTGTCTGAAATATCTGCAACAAGCTGCAAATTGTCTTTTCATGACACTTTTTAGAACAGTACTAATTTACATTTTTCACAAGACAAACTCCAGTCATATGAATCTTTGATTTTTCTAGATATTCTTGTGCTCTTAACAGTCCATAACAAAATATTTCCCCAAAGGAAAACGTAATGATTTTTGGGGGCACCTGTGTTGTATGCATGAAAAAAATATTTGTTCTACTTCCAACACGGATAACAGCAATGAAACTGCTTATGGTATCATATAATGAGACAGGACAACAGTGACTTTCCTCATTGGTCCACATTACATTAGTGCTGCTACCTGAGATATAGTGGCAATTACGGAAGAAGATACACTCTAGACCCATTGGGAACTGTTTTGAGTGGGAACCCATTGGGTAAATATAGAGGCTCCATGGGGTCTAGCAGTAAGATTCTGGCACGTATAGAGCATCGGCAGCTAACAGAACTCTAGCTGATCTAAAGAAATAGGAGAAGGGAGAGAATTTTTTTCTCTTCAAGGGTCCACCTATGAAAAATTTTGTGAAAAAACCTGATGCAATCAGGAAATACTGCAAAGCCAGAAAGAAGTCTGACACTATTTTTATTGTATTTGGAAGAACAGTAAGAATCTGGAAGCAAATTATATATATATAAACAATCCTACTTGTTTATTAGGACAACTGACCCAGCTGCATAAGCAGCGGAGATGGAGTGATCTGTTCCCGTTCAAAATTCCACACCCACACATGAGTTCACTGCAGGATACAGAGAGACAACACACACAACCAATAAAACACTACACAGAGAATCATAACATCTTCAGAACCATTCTCACTGGCTGATCAGTAATATTGAGCACAAGACCGAGTAGCTTCTGAGAGCCAGTTAACTCTCTTGTGGATTTCACTTTCCTCTTCACCTTCTGCCTTTAGATTTTCAAAATAAGGTTAGATGATCAGATCCTTGGCTATCACTCCCATAATTCCTGAAGCCTGAATTGACTCTTATTGAAGCAGGGTTTCCTGTCAGTAACAAAGCAGAGGCCCTGCAGCTGGCAAGGTAGTTTTCTCCATCTCCTTCATCCTTCTATCAGTCTTTCCTTCTGTCTTTATCTTTTATTTTCTGTTTCCTCATATTATCTGTCTCGTATTCATTCCTCTCATCTTCCCCAGGTGACTGTCTGATCTCTCCCTTCTTGCTTTCCATTCTAATCTCTCCCTTTCTTCTCCATTCTGTCTCTTCACCCTTCCTCACTCCTGTCTTCCAAACAGGTTATCATTATTCTTTCTATTACCCTTTATTTTATGTTTGTCTCCCGCTCTTACCCTCACCTAGCCCACTCCTACTCTCCCTACTTACCCCTAATTTTTGCTTTACCCTATGTCCCTATCTCCATTACCCTCCTTCTTCCTTTGTTTTACTTTCCCCCTCCTTCTTTGCCTTTCTCCGGCCTCTCCCCCTTATATGACGTGCTTCCTCTGCTAGTCTTCTGGAGGAGATGGAGGAGATTTGCGTGGAGGTCCACTTCCTGTACTGGCTAAACATATGCATCAGGCAAAACCCCAATCAAAGGCACTGCAGTACTCAGAAGGGGAGTTGATGATTTGTGAGCAACTGCTCCTATACAATAGGCAGAAATGTGAAGCACTGTTCTGTTTTTCCCACAAAAAGTCTTGAAGCACAGCTCTGGCCTATCCCAGTCCGACTGCAACTATGGGTCAACACTCAGCTAAAGTCAAAATGAAGAACACTCTTACTACATGGCAGCATCAACCACCACAGCATCATCTGCTCTCTCACACCTATTCCTTCATTTCCTTTTGGCTGAGTTGAGGTACTGAGGTGAACAGAACTTATCATAGCGAGAGCAAGTGTGACTAAGCTGTTCGTGTCACAAGGTTTCAGTTTTGCTCAGATACTCAGCAGCTGAGTCAAGGAGGGAAAAGTTCAAAGGAGGACAGTTTTGACAATCAGAAACATATTTTGGGCCTGAGGACTAGAAGAGTTAAAAATAGGAATATCTGGGCCTAATTATAGAACAAAGGAAAAGGGGGTAGAAGACAGAACAATTTGGGGAAATTAGGAACAGTTGATCACCCAGTGCCTTGCAAGCAATGCCAATAGCTGCTCCTGCTTTCTTTGCAAAGAAGACCTAAATAATAAATGCTGTATGCTAGCTGAGAATATCGTTAATTTTCAGTCAAACTGCCTCCCAGTCCTGTAAGTATATTTCAGCAAATTTTTGGTGTAGCAGAAACTCCAGCTTGTTCTTGATCCATTTTCATAGCTGGCCAAACACCTCCCATTCAGCAATATGTAGATTGTATGTAGATATATAGACCACTAGCAGAAACATCAGTCTGGCACAGATATCCAGATCTCCTCTATAGGACTGGAAAGCCACCTCTCTTTTGCATTCTGGTACCTTGAAAACTGCTATGTTCTCCAAATGATGGCCAGTCTTTAAGTCTTACAAGACACTGAAAAATTGTAACATAGCCCCTGAAAGGAACTGAATCCCTGCCTCCCTCAAGAAACTGTAAATCTTTCAATTAAAAAAAATAATGTATCTTACCATTATTAGTCTCTACTTGTTCTTCAGGTCCTGCAAAAGTTGTCTGAGAATCAAGAGTACTCTAACGGTTGCATTCTTGAAATGCTGAAAAGTATCAATATTGTGGCCTTCTACAGCAAAGTTATATTATGTGAGGGGATTTCTTTGCTTCTTCCAATGGGAAAAAATATAATGCTACCCTTGTCTTTGAATTGGCCGGATCTTCAGCTCCCAAGAGGGAAGCCATTCCTCTGGGAGGGCAGGAGCAGCGCCCCAGCAGAAAGCAGATGGAGGAGAACTCTGGGAGCATGCCCTAATGGAGTCACTAATAAAACTGGTGGCCAAACGAGTTCAGGGCCTGCCTTCTGCTGTGGCCACTGCACCTATCTGGGAACCAGCACAACCTGCTTCCTCCTCCTCCAGTGGCTGCTAAGGGTGCTGCAGAGGAGGGGGACCCAATCCCACTGAGTGGTGGGGAGACACCTGCAGGACACCTTCCACCATCCGCCAAAACACCTCAAAGGGTGTCCACTTTGAGCGTGCAGGAGGGGAACAATGAGCCTGAGGCAGCCCCTGAAGCCCAGAAAACATCTGGCCTCCAAACCTTGCGTAGGAGACATCCCTGGTTATTTCCCTGAAAATTTTTTCACAGTTGTTTCCCCCCCCCATTAGAGGTATGGTGAGGGGAAAAGCAAGGAGAAGGAGTCAGAGACATTAACATTTGGACATTGTTTACAAAGTCAGACCTGTTGTCTCTTGATTTACATTCCTTTTTAAAGTTTCAATTTCACATTCCACATACCACTTTTAAGAAATATTCTGGTTTCCTTGACTTGCTTGTGGACCCTCCTTCCTCAGTATGATGGACATAATGTTTTCAAGTTGAGGATTTGGCCCACAATTCAAAGCACACAACTTTGATTTGTGTAACTCTCTAATTTGATAATCCCTCCCATACTCACTTCCTCACACCCAGGTACCCATAAATATCAAAATTCTAAAGAATACACCAGAGGGATGGGGAAAGTGCATTGTTATGTGCTTAAAAAGCATTGGTAATTACAACACAGAAAATGGGTAGATAAGTGCCTTAGATTCATTTACAGAACATGGAAACATAATTAAAGTAACAGCAAAGGCAGCTGCCACAGAACAGTGATTAAATGCCCCCTCCTCCTCACCTCCACCACAACTTGACCAGTTTCAACCTTGGGCATAGTGATGCATAAAACCAGTAAGTGCACTTATCACTGCCGACAAGGAATAGTGAAAAGAATGTGTTAGAACCCCGTTCTCTCCCCATTAAGGAAGTGTTGATAAGATTGTTTAAACAGATTGTGTACTTCTAGTAACAATGTTAACACCTGTTTGCAAGACTAACACAAAAGCATTACACAATGATCGCAATATAGCTTGGTTGTCACGCTCCATAGCACAAACCTAACCCATAAGGTGTAAAACAAATCAGTGGAGGTGCACAGCAATAAATGTCTGTAATGGGTGAATAGTCACAGGAACGAACAGCTATTGCCCATCAGCTATTGACCATACAGCTATCCGTGGCCACACGAAGTTGTGAGACCTCTTCGTCAACCTCCTCCTGGGCCTGGCCAAGGTCACCACTTACAATACCAGGAAGAGGATGCTGGACGAGAGGGTGCTCTGTGACTGTGGAGCCTATTTCCGGTCTTCCCTAGTCTCAAGCCTCCAGACAGAGTTCCACTGGGCAGCGTCTGCTGGCTCCCTAGACAGCTTTGAGGAGCAGTGGGCGCTGTCCAGGTTCCTCTGCTTGGTGTCCCCATCTATTCCTCATTTTGAACCTCTGACTACCACTCCTGACCCTGTTTTTTCATTAGTTGTCCCAAGTACTCACTTGGAATCCGGGTCCAGGGTCCTTCCCGTGCCTTCAGAAGGGCCTCCCAGGTTTTTCCAATAAGGCCTCACTACAGTGACTGGACTGTCTGCTCTGGCTGCCTTGCTGGCTGGAGCTCCCTTCCTTGTGCTGCTGCTGGCTGGAGCTCTCCCGGCCCTGGGCTGCTGGCTGGCCAGAGCCTCCTTCTTTGGAGGACTGCTGCTGCTGGCTGGTTGGAGGTCCCTTCCCTGCTGCTGCTGTTGTTGTGTGGAAGACGGGGTCCTGCCGGCCTGCCCCCTGCTTCCCCACCCCTCCAGAGGGAGAAGCAAGGACCCCTTTACCACCACCACTGCCACCTTCCCTGCCTGGGGCCTCACCTGGCTGGCTGCCACCTGCTTGCTGCTGCTGCTGCTCTTGAGCCTGCGGCCCTCATCAAGGAGGAGGAAGACTGCTGCAAGCCACTGTGGAGGGGATCTGTGGCTGCTGTTGGACTGAGTGACTAACACCTGTGCTCCTGGGGTGGTGGTAGCCTCTGCTGCTGTGGGAGTCTGGGGGAGAGGCGCGGAGCCCTTCCCCTAGTCCAGCTGTTGTCCCCCACTTTTCCACCATCACCGCTGCCACCTCCATGACCCAGCTTACCACCAGGACCTTCTCTTTGCCCCTCAATGGGGCTGCTTGCTCCTCTCCCACCAACACCTGGGATTGTTTGCAGTAGCGAGCAAGAGACTGAGCCTCACAAGCACTCGTGGGTGCACTTGCCCTCCCCTTCCTTTGGACTTGGCCCCCCTCCCCCAGTTGCATTTGGCTGCCCCCCCCCACTACTTCCCCCCCTTAGCAGCTTGCCCCTTTATCCTTTGTGGCTTGCCCAACCGCTCTCTGCAGCTAAGTTTGTTTTCCTCCCCTCCATACCCTGGACCCCTGGACATTTTTCCCCCCTATTGTTTGCCTGACCTGCCCTGACCCCGCCCTACATTCCTGACTTTGTTAGTTTGCCTGCCCCGCCCCAGCCCTCTAGTGTCTGTTGCTTTGCCTGCCCTGCCCCAGAACCTGAAAGTTTGTTGCTTTGCCTGCCCTGCCCTTCCCCAGTAGTTTGGTTCCCCCTTGTGTCCACCTGCCCCACCCTCAGCTGTTTCTTGTCCCCCCTGCCTCCTGCTGGCCCCTGCCCTGCCCAGCACACAGTTTGATGTGCCCACATCCTTTCCCTGAGCCCCTGTGTCCCCAACCCTTGACTTTATATACCCTGAACACTGCTCCCCCCCACCCCCGATGCTGTTCTAGACCTTCCCTATCCAAGTGCAGCCGGAGGAGCTGGCCCCCCTGTCCTGTCCCTGTGACTGTGCCCCCACTTTTGCCCCGCATCCCCCCACCACTGGTACCCTCCTCCCCTGCCTGCAGCCTAGTGGGGAGGAGTGGTTGCTTCTTCCCTCCCCCACCAGTTTTAAAAAAAAAAGCTACAGGGGAACAAAACCTTTACAGAGTTATGAAGCCCCACAACTACGTGCCAATGTTCCTTCTTGTGCCTTTCCAGCAGCCACACAGGGTGAAGATGTCCCTCAGCACAGGCAGATGTCATGCGCTGCCTCCCTGCTTTTCCAGTAGGCAGGCACATATGGCAACCCTGATTTCCTTTGCCCATTGGGAATCAAGACCATTGTGGATGTGGGTGGGATCCAGTTGTCTGTATAGAGTTTGTAAACCATATCTATCCATGCCCACTCTAGATGGAAGTACTCCCCACTTACTCACAAACTTTGTGGAGGGTGCAACGGGTGACAATTACACCAGTAGTGTTGGTCATATTGGCATCCCAATAGGTGCACGCAGGCATTGCCAACAGGCTTTCAGCCTACCAAACGTACATTCACACCATTCTCTAGCTACAAACTTAGTAATTAAATTTCCTTTTTCCAGGGTCATTGATGTCAGGGTGTGGTTTCATGAACTAAGTTGGGAGCAAATTTGCAGGGTACGCCAAAGCAACTGGTGGCACAGACACACCATAGAGAACTATGTCATTTCTGGGGAATAAAGTATCTTCTTCCATGATCTCCTCAGCACCCTGGCATCATGAATGTGTTTCCCACATTGGTATTCCTGACCCTAACTCTGTGGTCCACCAAGCTTTGCAAAATGAGCGAACACAAAAAATGGGTAGATAAATGTCCTTTTCGGGTTACATATTCACTTACCTCTTTTTATTGGGCTAAGTATTGGGATGCAGGCACTGTTGATGGCCCCTGCACAGTTCAGAAAATGCATCTTCTCAAATCCAGCTATTATTTTCAGAACTTTGTTTATCACAGCCACATATGGGAAGATTACACTGTTAATTGCCTAGCAAACCCAACCATGACCAAAACAGTGGACTTTCCAATTCCAAAGTGGTTTGCAACTGACAGGTTACTGTCTGGTGTTGCCAGCTTCCACAGGGAAATAGCCAGCCAGTTCTGCACTGGTATGGCTTTCTTGAATCAAGTGTTCTGATGCTAGAAGTGTGGTGCAAGCTCCTGAGACAGCTCCATGAAGGTCTGTTTCTCCATTTGGAAGTTCTGAAGCCACTGCTGGTCATCCCAGTTTTCCAAAACGATGTGATTCTACCACACTGTGCTAGTTTTCCTACACCAGAACTGACAGTCCACTGATGGGCACACTGTGGCATTCTGGAACCATATCTATTCCAAGAGACCCAAATTCAATCTCACAGCAAGTTGTCTTCAGTGTGTTGGAAAGTTCTTCCCAGATTCCTTCCAGCATCTCACAGATCATCTACTCCACTGTATAAATATTTGTCCGGCAAGAAGGATCAGAAACAGAACACAACATCCAGTTGCTCCATATCTTCCACCCACTTTGGCAGGAGAGAAAGATAAGCAGGAACTGTCATTGGTAAATGTGGGAAGGTGGTGGACAGTACCAAAAACACACAGCACGACAGTTCCTTAAATATTTCCAGTGACATATAGAATCCTGGGATACCACCCCTAAAATGGTAGTGCTAATGTTGTATCACAAAAGAGAGAGCGTGGACAAAGGTAAATGCATATACACAATTTATACCTATCTTGAGCACAGCATATGTGGACATTTGGTGCACAGTATGGGGAATATGTGCAAGCACATACATATCAACTCCCTGAGTCCGCATGCAAGTGCAGACATAGCCAAAGACATCCTACTTCTTATTTTCCATAGAAGCAGCAAAGTTCCACCTGCTGAAGTTTTCCAGAAACCACTTCTTAAAACCAGATTGCCTCCACCAAATCTCAGATCCAGCATCGCCGTCTGTGAAAAATCATTTTTCTTTACAGAGAAGTTCATCCACATCAGGAATGTCTCCAGAGCACTTAAGAAACCAAACTCAGGCACAACAAAATCTTCCTTATAAGTATTTTGCCCACTGACACAAATGGAGGCTTGGATGCATGCTCTGTAATTGACCAACAGCTGTGACTCAGCTCTTGCCCCTTCCTAAATGATAAAAGAGAAAAGAAAACATCTGAAACCCTGTAGCAGAGTTCTTCCATAAGTCCATCCTTCTAGCAAGTATTGGAGCTGAACCAAGACAGTGGAAGTCCCTAGATGAAGAGATAAGAATGACCATTAATATCAGCAAGTTCAGAACTAAATTCAAACCTCATCATAACTTCAACTCGCTTTCCCTCAATAGCTCTTCTCACTCACAAAAACAATGCTAACAATCTCTCACTGACCCAATCAAGCTTTTTATTACTCAAATCCACAGTGAAGATAGAGAAAAGGAGAGATGCTGTTCTGTTTTTAATTCTTTGGAGCCATTCAGATCTTACATAGTATGAAGGGCACCCAAAAAGAATCTAGATAGATTTATCTTGCATTGTCAGTCCATTTCCCCTATTTGTGAGGCAAAAAGAACAGAAAAACATTCTTTTAAAATAGTAAAATTTGACTGGAGAATCACAAAAATTGGAAGGGGAACTAAAGGGCAGACATATTACCTGGAACTACAGTTAATTTTTTTCTTTAAATGGCTAGATTTCAATGACGATGTCCTTTAATTAAATATGCCAAACTATTCAGGCTGACATTACAAAAGTAGCCATTGATTTAGGGTGCCTCAGACATTGGATACCTAACTTTGACATACCTGGGATCTGATCTAAAGAGCACCTGCAACTCCCACTGACTTCAGTCCAAGTTGTAAGTACTCAACTTCCCTAAAACCTCTGACCTAAATGTCTGCAGTTGGGCACCCAAAATTAGAGGAAAATTTGAACCTTGTTTTCCATAATTATAGTGTATAACCTATAATATGTAATATGTCATCATTTTTAGGGAAACTTTTTCTAAGGAAGGGTAATCAGTTGACTAGATTCTTCAATTATTGCAATTTCTTTGCTTTTACTCTCTACCACCTTCTATTTTCTGAGCTCATTTGGTTGTTTCATATTTTTCCATGATAAATACCTGGATAATACTAATTGTTATAACTATATTTTTAATTGAATAGAACATGGTTCAGAGAATATACTCCTTTGTTGAACATTGCCCCATAAGTTACATCTATTGTACGCTATCTCAGATTTCTGAAGAAGGTGGGAATTATTAAATACTTTCCTTGTGTCCCAGATGTCCCCCAATTGCTTCATAGCCTATATTAACACATAATATGTGGGAAATTTTACCTTTCCTCCATTTATTTTCTTTCCAAATTATTGAGTTAGCTCTTCTGACTGCCCTATGCTCACACCTCTCTTTCTTATTTAGGGAGAGATAATTCAGTTTTGTATAAGCTGCCTCTCCTCAGGAAACTTATGATCTACAGACACCCATTGAAGATTCTAACTTCTTTACATTCCAGAGATATTCATTATTACTAGAGCTGGTCAGAAAAGAGTATTTTCCATTAAACAATGTGAAAGAAACAAAATTATCCCGTCTCCCACAAAGCAAACAAAATACAAAAACAAGGACAATTTCAAAAGAAGTTTTCAACTTGCAAAAACAGGCCAGGATTGGTAAAAAAAAAAAAACAAAAACAAAAAACAACCCCCCCCCCAAACAAACAAAAAATTTACAATTTTTTCCCCACCAGCTCTGATGATTAAATTTCCTTATCTGTTCATGTGGCTGTTTCATAATGACTGCATTTTTTAATCTACTATCACTGAATGTGAAAAGAAACCACTACGGTTACACAAGCTGTTACATTTATTGTATATTTGGAGAGCTGATTTTAAAAGAAATTAAAGAAAATATTAAAATACATTCAATTAAAGGGAAAAATTAACTGCCAAAATTAGATTGGAGCTTTTATGATTTTAAATGCTGAACTGATTGCATAAGGGAGTGGTAGCTGTGTCTAAATCAGTTACTGAAAAATATAATATTCAATTCATCTGCTTTTCTGAATTATTAAAACATATAAAATAGGGAAAGATTGATTGGATATACAGGCCTGAGCCTTGGGGTATTATTTTAAAATACGATACAATACAAAATGTACATTAACCAGTTAACTGCTACTAAACATACAGTATCAGATATGTTCAGAGGACACATACTAGTGTGGCTAAATGTAGTAATATGGCTTAATTTCAGTTGACCACCTTTTTGTTGTCGTTGTTTCAGAGAGCTGGATTGAGAGAGGTACCAGCTTGATAACACTGGAGACTGAAGTCCATTATTTATCCATAAGACAGTTACAGCATGAGGAGCAGCAGTGCAAGCTTACCACTTCCCCCACAGTCATAGACCTTTAAATCTGATTCAATGGGATCATCTTTAGGAGCAAGAGAGTAGGTCCATTTCCATGCCAATATAATCCTTTGACTTTCTGTTGAGGCTAGGTGCCAACAAGGATGCCAACTGCAATGTGGACATCTGTGGTTAGACCATTTAGACCAAAGAGCCATCAGATGGTAGTGACTTTCCATTACTACTGCCATGGGGTGGATCTGAACTCAAGGGGAGAAAGAGTTAGTTTCCCATTAACAGTTCCCTGACCGTCTGTTTTTAATTGGCAATGTGAAAAGCACAAGCTAAGGAGTTAAAATCTCCAACAAGAACAAAAAAGTAAATGTGCCTAATTTTCAGCCAGGCCTGAACCTGGCCTCTAATTTTGCAAAACTGCATCCACAAAACCATAGTCTACTTCTAAAATAATCAGACTATACCTTTCAGCTTTCCTTCTGTGTTCTGTTTAGGTCCAATCCTGCTCCCAAGCTAAGCTCACTGCAAAACTTTTCCAGGCTTAGATGGAAGCAGGATCAGTCCCATAGTGAACAGTCCTATAGAAAAGCTACAATCCTGCATCTGAATCAATTATCAAGGCCCCCTTTGTCTGTGTGGAACCCCATTTACTTCAGTTTGTCTTTGCATAGGGTCATGGATCCAATCACAGGATCAAGGCTAAAAGGAGTTTAAATTGAAAGAGGTCTCAGATTTCAAGAACATACTGCATGTGTGCACTCACTCAACCCACTTACATATTTCTCTTGCAATTTATAGTTGTAACCAGAACTCCCTTTGTCAATAACTAAAAATCTTGAAAAGGTATTTAGACAACTGAACATTTCCAATATTAATAAATAAATAACAGATACTGTGTTAGTGACAAGTCTCATGAAATAAAATTATTAGTGTTTAAAACAGTATAAAGAGAATTTGGGGAGAAATCATACAGTTCTATAATAGGTCTGTGTGCTAGATAAAAAGAGTCACGTAAGCATGTTACCCCTCCAGAAGCTAAGAGGACAAGTATCTTTCTGTGCACACCAAGTTATAGGTTTTCCATAATTCTACACATTTTTTTTCTGTATGCTTATACATTTAGGGACCTATTTTTACTCTCAGAAATGTACTTTTTTTAAAATTACATTTTGTTTCACCACAGAATATCTTGCAACTCAAATATTAAATCAGAAATAAATACTACAGACTACATTAACAGAGATAACTAATCCGCCTCAACCATGGAAATACTTGCAATTAACTAAATCAACAAATGTTATATGAGAAGGCTGGGATTTCTTTAGGAACTGGAGTGAAAAGAACATCTATGTGAGAATCTGTATTCTTTCCCTGTTATAGGTAATGCCTGTTGTTACTCTAACTCAGGAATTGGCAACCTTTGGCATGCGGCCCACCAGGGTAAGCTCCCTGCTGGGTTGGGCTGGTTTGTTTACCTGCCGTGTCCACAGGTTCGGCCGATCGCAGCTCCCACTGGCCGCGGTTCACCGCTCCAGGCCAACGGGGGCTGCGGGAAGCGGCGCGGGCCGAGAGATGTCACTTTGGCACTTTCAGATATTTTACCAGTTTCTCATTTATAGTGTGGGGATAGGTTTCAGAGTAGCAGCCGTGTTAGTCTGTATTCACAAAAAGAAATCTCGGGGCCTCTCCTTTTGCCCCTCCACCCCCACGAACATGATACAGTTCTGTGGTGACTTAGAATCCTATTTTCGACGTCTCAGACTCAAGGAATATTTCCAACACACCTCTGACCAACATATTAACCCACAGAGACCTTCCTGCCAACACTACAAAAAGAAGGATTCTGGGTGGACTCCTCCTGAAGGTCGAAACAGCAGCCTGGATTTCTACATAGACTGCTTCCGCCGACGTGCACGAGCTGAAATTGTGGAAAAGCAGCATTGCTTACCCCATAACCTCAGCCATGCAGAACACAGTGCCATCCACAGCCTCAGAAACAACTCTGACATCATAATCAAAAAGGCTGACAAAGGAGGTGCTGTCGTCATCATGAATAGGTCGGAGTATGAACAAGAGGCTACTAGGCAGCTCTCCAACACCACTTTCTACAAGCCATTACCCTCTGATCCCACTGAGAGTTACCAAAAGAAACTACAGCATTTGCTCAAGAAACTCCCTGAAAAAGCACAAGAACAAATCCACACAGACACACCCCTAGAACCCCGACCTGGGGTATTCTATGTGCTACCCAAGATCCATAAACCTGGAAATCCTGGATGCCCCATCATCTCAGGCATTGGCACCCTGACATCAGGATTGTCTGGCTATGTAGACTCCCTCCTCAGGCCCTTCGTTACCAGCACTCCCAGCTATCTTCGAGACACCACTGACTTCCTCAGGAAACTATAGTCCATTGGTGATCTTCCTAAAAACACCATCCTAGCCACTATGGATGTAGAAGCCCTCTACACCAACATTCCACACAAAGATGGACTACAAGCCGTCAGGAACAGTATCCCCGATACTGTCACGGCTAACCTGGTGGCTGAAGTTTGTGACTTTGTCCTCACCCATAACTATTTCACATTTGGGGACAATGTATACCTTCAAATCAGCGGCACTGCGATGGGTACCCGCATGGCCCCACAGTATGCCAACATTTTTATGGCTGACTTAGAACAACGCTTCCACAGCTCTCGTCCCCTAATGCCCCTACTCTACTTGCGCTACATTGATGACATCTTCATCATCTGGACCCATGGAAAAGAAGCCCTTGAGGAATTCCACCATGATTTCAACATTTCCATCTCACCATCAACCTCAGCCTGGACCAGTCCACACAAGAGATCCACTTCCTGGACACTACGGCGCTAATAAGCGGTGGTCACATAAACACCACCCTATACCGGAAACCTACTGACTGCTATTCCTACCTACATGCCTCTAGCTTTCATCCAGATCATACCACTCGATCCATTGTCTACAGCCAAGCTCTACGATACAACCGCATTTGCTCCAACCCCTCAGACAGAGACAAACACCTACAAGATCTCGATCAAGCATTCTTACAACTACAATATCCACCTGCTGAAGTGAAGAAACAGATTGACAGAGCCAGAAGAGTACCCAGAAGTCACCTACTACAGGACAGGCCCAACAAAGAAAATAACAGAACGCCACTAGCCATCACCTTCAGCCCCCAACTAAAACCTCTCCAACGCATCATCAGGGATCTACAACCTATCCTGAAGGACGACCCATCACTCTCACAGATCTTGGGAGACAGACCAGTCCTTGCTTACAGACAGCCCCACAATCTGAAGCAAATACTCACCAGCAACCACACACCACACAACAGAACCACTAACCCAGGAACCTATCCTTGCAACAAAGCCTGTTGCCAACTCTGTCCACATATCTATTCAGGGGATACCATCATAGGGCCTAATCACATCAGCCACACTATCAGAGGCTCGTTCACCTGCGCATCTACCAATGTGATATATGCCATCATGTGCCAGCAATGCCCCTCTGCCATGTACATTGGCCAAACTGGACAGTCTCTATGTAAAAGAATGAATGGACACAAATCAGACGTCAAGAATTATAACATTCAAAAACCAGTTGGAGAACACTTCAATCTCTCTGGTCACTCGATTACAGACCTAAGAGTGGCTATCCTTCAACAAAAAAGCTTCAAAAACAGACTCCAACGAGAGACTGCTGAATTGGAATTAATTTGCAAACTGGATACAATTAATTTAGGCTTGAATAGAGACTGGGAATGGATGAGTCATTACACAAAGTAAAACTATTTCCCCATGTTATTTCTCCCCCCCCCCACCCCACCCCCCACTGTTCCTCTGATATTCTTGTTAACTGCTGGAATTAGCCTACCTTGCTTGTCACCATGAAAGGTTTTCCTCCTTTCCCCCCTCCACCCCCCGCTGCTTGTGATGGCTTATCTTAAGTGATTACTCTCCTTACAGTGTGTATGATAAACCCATTGTTTCATGTTCTCTGTGTGTGTATATAAATCTCTCCTCTGTTTTTTCCACCAAATGCATCCGATGAAGTGAGCTGTAGCTCACGAAAGCTTATGCTCTAATATATAAGTGTGGGGATAATAATACTCCCTTTGTCTGTCTGGTCTATTTCATTTGTAAGCTCTTCAGTGGCAGGGATTTTCTCAGACTATGTCTTTTAAATGCTTAGGGCAATGGAGCCCAGCTATCCATTAGAGTTCACAGATGATACACAAACAGGATTAATAAATAACAGAATGCAGGTTAGGTGATCAGATGCTTTGGTGGCTGGCTCAGCGTAAATGACCAGAGAGATGTAGAGATGCGTGAGAAATGTATTTCTGCTTCTAATATCAGTTTGACTTCAGCGAGAGAGGAGGAGCACAGAAGAGGTGCGTTTGCTCTTCTGCCATCCCTGTGCAGTAATTGGCAAAGGACATGTGCTTGGATTCCACACAAAGGGAAGCCTATTGAACCTTTTCCATACTCTGAAATATGTAGAAGGGAAAATTGGTAGTGTTGTTACAAGATTGATGGAGAAATGAAGAAGATCCACAACAGTATTAAATTATAGATCATACGCAAAAAATACAGAATGAGCTGGAAAATGCCAAGAATGAAACCAAGGCTTTAATGAAGGATAGTATTTTCCATTACAGGAAATGCAAAGCATGCTGGAAAATGTTTCTAAAAGCTATCATTTAAAGTATTGGAGTTAGTGGGAAATGTAGAAGGGATCTATACTCGAGTCTCATAACTACATATGAGAATGTGTTCCCTCTTCAGTTTGGTCCTTTTTTAAATGGGGATCCCTTATCCATTCCTATTTTCTATCCACAATTTTGTTGACTGCTTTGAAGAGAAAACTGATATAATCCTCCTTCAGTTTCCATTCCCTTTCCTCCTCACCTCTCTCCTTTGCCTTCTCTCCTTCTTTAATCTGGTTTCTGACTCAGAAGTGTCCATCCCAGTCTTGTTTGTTATCCCCCCAATCCTGTACCCTCTAGCCTCCTCCGCTACCTCTTCCTTAGCCTAAGTCAAGCTTTTCCAACAGGCACCTTTCCTCTGCTTTCATTCTTCCACATTCCCAAACTACCTTCTCTTGATCCCACCAGCTTCTCAAACTGCCACTCCACCCACTTCATTCCTCCTGCCTCCAAATCTCTCACATGTGCACTCTATTCCCACTGCCTTATCTTAATTTCCCGTTACCTCTCTCTTGGAACCCCTGCAATCCAGCTTCTCCCCACTCCACTCTTCTCGAACTACACTCCACAGTCACCAGTGATCGTTCTGGCCAAATCACAATGCCTCTTTTACATTCTCCTCTATCAGCCATCTGTGACATGGTGGCTCACTCCTGACTTTTAGATATGCCACACCCTCCTTCATCTTCAGGGACTCTGTGTACTTCTGATTCTCTTTCCACTTCTCCATCTGCTCCTTTGGCAACTCCTTCAGTGACTCCCCTTCCAATTTACTCCTCCCTTTCTGACAGTCCTTTAGGGCTCAGTCCTTGATCCGCTCCTCTTTCTCCTCCACACTTTATCCCAGAGTGACCTCATCCAAACACAGTACTTCAGTTACCATCAGCTGTTTGCAGATTTTCCTCTCCACCCCAAACTTTTCCCTCTCTCCTCAGTGTTTCATCTTCTGAAGTAATCTTAAGCTTTTGCAAGCTCAGGTTCATTGTGGTTAAAACTGAACTCCATTGTTCATGCTTCTTTCTCTTTGGCCTTCCCTCCTCTTACTGTAAATTCCTCCAACCTATCCTGTCTCCACCTGAGCACTATTGAAAACCCCATCCTTAAAAAGAATAATATGTACATTTTCTTGGAGAAGCAGGCAGTTTTTGCTTAACATGTACTGTCACACTTCAAAATGCATGTCATTTTAAATTCTGCTTGACTAACTTCTTTATAATCTGTACTTTAAATGAAAAACAAATTTCAATTTAGCTCAATTCAATGTTGTAAAAATGGCTGGCCTTTTCTCATTGGCAGTCACAAAAGTGCATGAAGTATTTCAAGCAGCCTGACCTCTGAATTACATAAACAGAAAGAAATTCAATTGCTTGGAACATATGAAAAACAGCTTTTGATCTTATATTGGAGACACACTTGAAAGACTAATTATTCAATGTTCCACCTTGAAAATGTTCTGAGAGAGAAAAGAGACTGATCATTCAATATCATTAGGATATGATAAAAATTACTAATTTTTGTAATTCCTAGTTTTTCTAATAAATGTTGTTGGTTCTTTTTCATTTGGTTTGATTTGAAATATATATCTCAAAATGCTTCTGCCTATGTTTTTTAGAATGTTCAGTAACAAGCAGAATTTACTTCTTCAAAAATCAGAGGGGTAGCCGTGTTAGTCTGTATCCACAAAAACAACAAGGAATCCAGTGGCACCTTAAAGACTAACAGATTTATTTGGGCATCAGCTTTCATGGGTAAAAAAACCACTTCTTCAGATGCATGGAGTGAAAATTACAGATACAGGCATAAATATACTGACACATGAAGAGAAATTACCTCACAAGTGGAGAACCAGTGATGACATGGCCAATTCAGTCAGGGTGGATGTGGTCCACTCCCAATAATTGATGAGGAGGTGTCAATACCAAGAAAGGGAAAATTGCTTTTGTAGTGAGCCAGCTACTCCCAGTCCCTGTTCAAACCCAAATTAATGGTGTTAAGTTTGCAAATGAATTGTAGCTCTGCAGTTTCTCTTTGAAGTCTGTTTTTGAAGTTTTTTTTTGTTGTAGGATGGCTACTTTTAAATCTATTATTGAATGTCCAGGGAGATTGAAGCATTCTCCTACTGGCTTTTGTATGTTACCGTTCCTGATGTCTGATTTGTGTCCATTTATTCTTTTATGTGGAGACTGTCACATAAAATTTGACAATGTACATGGCAGAGGGGCATTGCTGGCACATGATGGCATATATCACATTAGTAGATGTGCAGATGAATGAGCCTCTGATGGAGTGACTGATGTGGTTGGGTCCTATGATGCTAGAGTTGCTAGAGTAGATATGGGGACAGAGTCAGCAACGGGGTTTGTTACAGGGATTGGTTCCTAGGTTAGTGTTTCTGTAGTATGGTGTGTAGTTGCTTGTGAGTATTTGCTTCAGGTTGTGGGGCAGTATATTTATGCCTGTATCTGTAATTTTCACTCCATGCATCTGAAGAAGTGACTTTTTACCGATGAAAGCTGATGCCCAAATAAATCTATTAGTCTTTAAGGTGCCACCAGATTTCTCTTCTTCAAAAAAAGCTCTAGACCTACAAGTCATAGGTCTCCACACACTAATTATAAACTTACAAGGGACATAATCTCTCAAACTTTAGGGCATGAAGCCCTAAAGTCACTGACTGTCTGAGGTTAGAAGAAATTTTCCATATATTCAGGTGTTTGCAAATTGTCCAGTAGGGGACTACTTGCCTATATTATTTGGAATAGTTTCAGGCTCTTTTATTACTAAGATTTTTTCTTACATTTTACTAGTAAGGAAGATTGGTCATATGCTTAAGGCACTAGATTGAGATTCAGGAGATCTGGGTTAAATTCACAGCCTAGCCACAGACTTCCTTCTCTGACCTTGGGCAGATCACTTAGGCACATGCTGAACTTTAGCACTGGTGAGTTCAATGGGACTGTATTCTCAGTTCAGCCTGTGCATAAAGGTTTGCAGGATCAGGGTCAAAGTCTAATAGGGACTCAGCTCTCCATCTATAAAATTCTTCCTTTCTCCCACCCTTTTTCTGTCACGTCTATTAGACTACATGCTCTCTAGGGCACGGATTCTCTCTTAAGACTTGTCTACACTAGAAAGTTTTACCACTTAAACTATATCGGTATAGTGTATCCCTAGTGTGCATGCAATTATATCAATTTACTAGTGCTTATACTGATATAGCTTTTTCCAGTCCTAGGGGCAGAGTTATGCTATATTGTTTGTATCACAAATTCAAAGTCTGTACATGAGATCATACTTTTAGATTTTAATTCCCTCCACCACTTTTCTTTTAATCTTTATCCGTTAGCTACACAGAACATCTGCCCTATTACCAGAGAGTAAACAAATATTATAAACTGGATCACATTTATACACTTATTAAAGCAAACAGTGGTTGACATTAAGATCTGGGGACCAGAGATTGTAAATCTCTTCTAAGAACTACCATCTTGTTATGAAAAATGCCCCTGGATAACCCCATGCTTTTACATCCAGGAATCTCTGCATTACATATACCCCCTCACCGCCCTTTACTTGTTTATTTTACTTTTTTATTTTGATGATCTCTACTTATTTTGTGCTTATCTTCTCTAAAAGATAAACCACTGATGAATAGACCCAGAGACAGATGGAACGCTGCCCATAAACTGGTTGCTAGCGCTGCTGAAAGTGAAGCAATTGGGTCCCTCCCTTCATTTCTGCTGTGTGCCTAGGAATCCAGATTGATTCATTCGAAAACTGAGGTCTCTGAGTTCACAGTATAATGTGCTGCAGTCATGTCCCTAAACTGGCTTCATCTCAGACTTTTAAGTGAAACAGTATGCTTTTTTTCTTCAGTTCTAGTCTTGCCAGTAATGAGTTCTGCTAACTGAAAACAAAGTGGGGAAAATAATAGAAAGGAAGGGGCCATTTGTGTCCTGTTACCTATCCAATAAGCGGAAGGAATAGCCATTAATAGAGAAATAGAGGATGCACAAACAGAGAGTAAACAATTAATTCAGCTTTTTTCTAATGAAACAAATCACATTTGTTCACTCTTCTGTTGATTATAAATATTTCATGATTACTTTTAGTCCAAAAGCAACACATTTTTTCAGGGATCTTAAAATGAGTTCTAGCTGTTTTTTTCGATCTCTGATTTACTAAATGCTTGAGAGATAATAGCTGACATTCGACATTGCTTGCTTTTAACATGCTACATGTTTTTCAATTTTTGCTTTTATTATGTTTCTGTTTCCTCAAATTCCCTTTGCTGACAAATTAAAGCCAGTAAGGATTTTCTTTGACATTCTAAAGCTTTTCCTCCATCCTTTTTCTGTTTTCCACTTGGGCTACCTATGCAGTGCTATGAATCAAAGATATTTCAGATCGCACAGTATTAGTCAAGTGTTGGAATCTCAGGCTACTGAGTACCACTGGTGTTATTCTTAAATTAGACCAATTCAAATTTTTACCCTGCCAGCAAATGCCAACCAGTAATAGAGAATTGTTTTAGGCACTTTTAAAACTTTAGAACAGATAATGATCAGATAATAATAATGATAATAAGAACAAATAATGATCAGATAATGATAATATCAAACAAGTCTAACTCATCTCCACCCATTACTTCCATATGCGACTGGTTCCTACAGAGGTAAAATCTCATTCCCATACCATACAATATACAATGGTGTGTATTAGCTCTCATTGAAAAATCTGGTTCTGTGAGAATTCAGGAAACACACTATGTGAATTTCCCCAGTGTTAGAAACAAAATGCGCAATATATATTAATTTAGTGTTGTGGTTGTGATTTTAAGTGCACTGAAGTTGGGAAATTCATATTTTTTTATTAACACACCAGCTTTAACGGAGTTCTTTTGTGCCCATATATTGTCACATTTTCAAGTGTACCTAAGAAGTATTGGGTGCAGCTGAGGAGAAGGAAGTTGGGGAGACACAAAGGAGCCACTTGTGCCCTTAATTCCTGGTGCCAGTTCAGCACTGGCCTCCAGACTGCACTAAACTATGCTGACTGCCAACTGTCTTAAGAGTTCTGGACACAATCTATTCCCCATGGAATACTTCCTGTGCTTAGAGATGCTGGGGAATCCTCTGTTAGGTTTAACTCTACTTTATGCCATGGAACTGGTACAAGAAAGCCTTAAAAAAATCTGAAAATATATTTTACATTAAATTTTGTGAGCCAGATATTCAATTGATGCAAAACATGTAACTTCTTTGAAGACAACAGAGCCTTGGGTCTTTACCCTAGGGAGCGCGGGGCTGCTCCGCCCCCTAGGCACCCTCTCTTGCTGAGCCACCTCTGTGGCTGGGTTTGCTGAAGCCCTTGGAGTCAGGTTCCCTGGGCCCTGGTGCACAATGCATCCTTAGAGATTAACCCCTTCGTGTGTGCGCTGTAGTTGGGGGACAGGAGGCCGCTGAGTTATGTAAATGGCCAGCAGCAGCCTGGAGGTGTTAGCTGCCTTTCGACAATGTGCAGGCAGTAATGGACAAGCTGCTTCCAGCCCCAGAACAGAGGAGAGGATGGAAGAGATGAGCTCTGCAAAGACACAGGCCAGGTCATCCTTTCCCCTGCCCTCCTCCCCTGCGGCTGGAAGCAGCTCCCATCCCTTCCCTCCCACACAGTGCCAAAAGGCTGCTGCTGGCCACATTCTGGTGTGAATCCTGGCAGAAATCTGGGGAGGGGAGGCATATGACCCTCTTTGCCCCCCGCCATGTTGCCTCAGGAAGACACGGCGCCAGGTCCCAGGAGACGCAGGTCCATCCTGGGGGCCTAGCCAGGTCTGAAGTGTGGAGAGCGTCAGGCAGGGAGGGCTGGGTCAGTCAGTCTTCCCCCCACCCCCCACGTGAGAGAAGTGTTTGATAGTTTGTGTGTGTCACCTCTCCCTGTGTTAATCCTAAATCCTTAAAGATAAGAAGGTAAATTAAAAGAATCCAACTACGCAGTATTTCTTTTAACAGGGGCTCAGTCAACTTGATGTTAATTTGAACGTTTGTACTGCATAGTTCTGATTGATTGCCATTGAACTCACTTGAACATGAGTAATTTTACCAGGTGTCCCGTATAGAGCATAGGGAAATATGGTCACCCAATGCATAGTTGAGATGTCTGACAGCATGAGAATTCCTCAGGTTTGATCAGAGTCAAAGAAAATCTCCAGCTAACCGTTTGGTTTGCCAAGAAGGCATCAGTCCCATCTTTTGATGCCTGGGTCACCAAAGCCACTTATGTAGTCAATACAGGCAACAGGCAAAATCATACTGCCAATCTGAAGCGGATGTTGTCTAACAGACCTGAATAAGTGTGTGTCCCTTACCATTTTATATAAAAATCATCATACAGTTCAACACTTTAAAATACAAATATATATCAATGAAATATAGTCTCTCTAAATCCTATACAGAATCATCTGAGTCCTCATTCTGATTACTTTTCATAGCACACATTCACTTTGGCTTTTTGTGCAGCTCTTCTATATGGCTCAGTGGATGGATATGTTACCAGACTTCTTTGTTGGTTCGTTTGGAAGCCACATGCTGGCTTAAGGATGTGATTTGTGGAAGTATGTAAATGATCAAGAGTTGTACTGTGCATATGGTTGCTGGGATACTTGTGTTTGTGTATATGAGATATTAGTGACATGTATGCTCTCTCTCCTCTTGCCATTTCACAAAAGTACATTGAGAACAAGGAACATGCATTCTCTCCATTCACTGTTGATTTCTCCATCTCAGGGTCTGATTCTGATCCCACTTATACAAGTTTCAGATGGATGTAACTCTTCTGGCATCAGAGAAGTCCCAGTGTAGGATTTAATGCACAAATTATGGCAAAACCACTACATAAATTAAACTGAAACATATGAATGGCCATGACACCAACTGGTGGTGGCAGCGGTGGAGGAGGAGGAGGAGGAGGAGAAGAAAAGGATGAAGGAGGAGAAGAAGAAGAAAAGACAGTTTTAGAATTTGACACACAGAGAGGAAAACCAGGGCAGAAGAAAAGCCTGGAGTATAGGAGGGAGGACTTATGTCAGGCCTCATTTAATATCTTGACCTTTCCCACTTCCTCCAGAAAGAACATCCAATAACATGTTTTTATTTACTTATTTATTCAATTTACTTATTTATTCAATTACTAGGAATGCTCGGGGGAGGGCATAAGGAGCACATCCCTCCCTTCAGCCCCTCTGCAACAGTCAAGTGATATGTCTCCTCCTATTCATTAAAAGGTTCCTTTAGTTACACAAAACTGAAAACAAATCAAAAAACAAACATAAATCCCCCAAATCCAAACTGTCTTCTGGTATGACATGTCAGAGCTCCATTGACTTCAACTGATTTATGATATTCATACAAATGGAGGATCTGGCCCTGTTTTCTAAAATTAAGATTGCTGAACAAAACAAAAAGAAAAGGAGTACTTGTGGCACCTGCGAATACAGACTAACACGGCTGCTACTCTGAAACCTGAACAAAACAGACCCACAATACCCATGTTTATGAGATGTAACTCAAGAAACTGATGGACTCCTCATTGAAACTGAGGAGTAGCTGTATGTTTCCCTCATCACAATCTTATGAATATAATCATTAAAAAACACACCAAAAAGCTGTTTCAAAAACCAAATGAGGTTGGAGAGTGAAGGCTTATCTATATGGGGACATTGACCAGAATAGCTATTGTGGAAAAAGCTGAAAGCAAGAGCTCCCCAGGTGGATGATCTGTTGTGGAATACTTTATTCTGGAATAATTAGTGCATTTCCAAAGCGGAGTACTTATTCTGAAATAAAATCACTTTTATTCTGGAACAATGCCCACAGGCTGTTGAAAATAGCTTATTCTGCACTAGTTATGCCAGTCAATTTCCCCAGTTAGACAACCCCAGAAAAAAATGGATTACCTGTCACATAATTTACAAAATATAAGCATTTAAAAGTATGGAAATGTATAGTTAAGGCCATCATACATCCTATTCTGCCTACATAAAAAACTATTTTCATAAAGTACAAAGTAATGTATATTTCACCATATCACAACCCTCACTCTGACCCAAAATAAATATTATTCATTTACCAATAATTCCAAAATATAAATTCAGTTCAAAACCCTTTTAGAAAAGAAATATAGAAGTTGTATAATGCTCAGATACTATATATACACCATTAAAATGAGCATATGTAATATTTTTTAGATATTTAAAAAATTAGTGATGGTCAAAAAGGGTAAACCAATTTGCAGGACGTTTGAAAAAACAGTTTCGATTTTGCACGATGTGAAAGTTTTCTCCACAAAAGTTTCTGAGAAAAATGTATCAATATTTTATGTTAGCAATGATAAGTATTTCAAATGTGATTTCATTAAAAATTCTGATCAAAAGATATAAATAGAAATGTGGAAACTTTCATGAAAAATTTCAAAGATGTCCACATTTTTTCATGAAAACTTCCATTTTTTTAAAGGCCATTTTTTGTCAGAAAAGCTTTTTGTGTAATTTTGACAAGTTCCATAAAAATAAAAAAAGTTGCAGGCAGCATTATAGGAGAGCCAATTTCTTCACAGGAATTAAATTACAGCAAACTCTACTTCAAGGACACTGTGAAATGTAAAATTGTCTTGCTCACCATCACACACTGGTATCTTTAACACTCCTCAGTGATTCAGTTTTATCACACTCCAGAGACTAATTTGCATCCTTTGTGTTAGGAATCCCTTATTAACTACAGATTGCATTTTCAAAAACACATGATGCACCGTCTTTTATAATAGTCTGTCCTTTGTAGCAGTGGTAAGCCCCCAAGAATACTTACATGTTAAAAGAAACACTATAATCAATCACTGGGGGCAGAGTACTAATTAGATTATGTTATCTGATCCTGTTTCCTGATCCTTTGTGGTGGTGCCAATAACACAACCTATGGTAACAATAATGAGAGCTTTGTAGGAAATTACCATGGGAAGAGAATGAGATTTTGTTTCCAGTACCTACTTCTTTAATTCTCTCACACAGAAGTCACTACAGAAGTC
Source organism: Dermochelys coriacea (assembly GCF_009764565.3). Lineage (NCBI taxonomy): Eukaryota > Metazoa > Chordata > Testudines > Dermochelyidae > Dermochelys > Dermochelys coriacea. The sequence continues at coordinate 168,467,668 of NC_050068.2, read as the reverse complement.
ACTGAAGCTGAGCCAAACATGACAATATGCTGAATAAGTGTAAAATTAAAGGCTGAGAGATGAATTATTTGATAAAGAAAATGAGAATTTATAATGGAGAAATATTAGTGACTTTTAATCATTCTGTTATGCTTTCTCGGGCTGGGCGGGGGGGAGAGGAGGGAAGAAAGGAGACCTCCCAATCTAAAGGGCATTATTCCTTCAATTATTTTGCAAGCGCTGCATGAGAGAGGAACAAACAAACACATCCTATTTCCCAGACAGAGGTGCAAAAACTACTGCTGTGACTTTAGATCCATCATTGCATCTGGATTTGAAGACCTGGCCTGAAGCTGAAGATTGAGATTGGGTAGACATAACCGCCAAACAGGACAGACACAACATCAACAAATCCCGTATGGAGCTTTTCCCATCCATCATTTTTAACCATTAATTACAGCTGTTTGGGAAATGATATTTTTTCCTGTGAATAATTTTGACTATTTTGGGATGGAGGGATCATAAAAATATAATTTCTTACTTTTCTTACTATAATTTTTGATTATTATTGATGGAAATATTTTTAGTCGAATTGTGTGTGTATGGCAAAGTTGACATTTATTGACACTTAGTGATAAATATTTAATCTTTCCAAGACTACCCATACCGTAGAAAGGCTAGGCTGCCTGCAACAGGAATTCTAGTTGCACTGAAACAAAGACAAAACTCACCCCGAGCAGATTCTTTACATAGAAGGAATCAGTAAAATTGGGAAAGTGATCTAGTGGCCATGCTCTGCCATAGAGGGGATCCAAGTTCTGCTCCAAGTTGAGCTGGGATTGATTAGATAGTGCCTTCCTTCAGCCCTTCTGTAGAGGAAATATCCTCTTTGGCCTTTGAGCCATGGAAAGAGTCAGATGATCTGCAGCCAGAACCAGGGCATCTGGAGAGAGGGGAACATGCATGAGAAAACAGTGTGATTGTGTGTGAGAGACAGAGAAATTGATGTACACAAAATGTATTTTATATGAATAAATAACAAATGTTTAAAAATCACTTTAAAGTTGCTTTGGCTCTATCACTTACAAGATAGGATATTACAGATGTACAATAAGTTTCTCCCATCAACAGTTTAATTGGGATTTTTAGCATACGGTTTTGCTGCTCCTCTACACTATTGACTGATCATAAACAGACCATTTGTAAACAGATTCATAGATTCATAGATACTAAGGTTAGAAGGGACCATTCTGATCATCTAGTCCGACCTCCTACACAACGCAGGCCACAGAATCTCACCCACCCACTCCTATGAAAAACCTCACCTATGTCTGAGCTATTGAAGTCCTCAAATCGTGGTTTAAAGACTTCAAGAAGCAGAGAAGCCTCCCTCAAGTGATCCGTGCCCCATGCTACAGAGGAAGGCGAAAAACCTCCAGGGCCTCTTCCAATCTGCCCTGGAGGAAAATTCCTTCCCAACCCCAAATATGGTGATCAGCTAAACCCTGAGCATATGGGTTTATACCAGCCAGATACTACAGAAAATTCTTTCCTGGGTAACTCAGATCCCATCCATCTAATATCCCATCTCAGGGGATTAGGCCTATTTACCTTGAATATTTAAAGATCAATTAATGACCAAAATCACATTATCCCATCATACCATCTCCTCCATAAACTTATTGAGTAGAATCTTAAAGCCAGATAGATCTTTTGCCCCCACTGCTTCCCTTGGAAGGCTATTCCAAAACTTCACTCCTCTGATGGTTAGAAACCTTCATCTAATTTCAAGTCTAAACTTCCTGGTGGCCAGTTTATACCCATTTGTTCTTGTGTCCACATTGGTGCTGAGTTTAAATAATTCCTCTCCCTCTCCTGTATTTATCCCTCTGATATATTTATAGAGAGCATTCATATCTCCCCTCAACCTTCTTTTAGTTAGGCTAAACAAGCCAAGCGCCTTAAGTCTCCTTTCATAAGAGAAGTTTTCCATTCCTCGGATCATCCTAGTAGCTCTTCTCTGTACCTGTTCCAGTTTGAATTCATCCTTTTTAAAAATGGGAGACCAGAACTGCACACAGTATTCCAGGTGAGGTCTCACCAGTGCCTTGTATAATGGTACTAAAACCTCCTTATCCCTACTTGAAATGCCTCTCCTGATGCATCCCAAAACCGCATTAGCTTTTTTCACAGCCATATCACATTGGCAGCTCATAGTCATCCTATGATTAACCAATACTCCAAGGTCCTTCTCCTCTTCCATTACTTCTAATTGATGCGTCCCCAGCTTATAACTAAAATTCTTGTTATTAATCCCTAAATGCATAAACTTACACTTCTCACTATTAAATTTCATCCTATTACTCCAGTTTACAAGGTCATCCAGATCCTCTTGTATAATATCCCGATCCATCTCTGAATTGGCAATACCTCCCAGCTTTGTATCATCTGCAAACTTTATTAGCACACTCCCACTTTTTGTGCCAAGGTCAGTAATAAAAAGATTAAATAAGATTGGTCCCAAAACTGATCCCTGAGGAACTCCACTGGTAACCTTCCTCCAGCCTGACAGTTCGCCTTTCACTAGGACCCATTGTAGTCTCCTCTTTAACCAATTCATTATCCACCTTTTGATGTTCATATTGATCCCCATCTTTTCCAATTTAACTAATAATTCCCCATGTGGCATGGGATCAAACGCCTTACTGAAATCGAGATAAATTAGATCTACTGCATTTCCTTTGTCTAAAAAATCTGTTACTTTCTCAAAGAAGGAGATCAGGTTGGCTTGGAATGACCTACCTTTTGTAAAACCATGTTGTATTTTGTCCCATTTACCATTGACTTCAATGTCCTTAACTAATTTCTCCTTCAAAATTTTTTCCAGGACCTTGCATACTACAGATGTCAAACTAACTGGCCTGTAGTTACCCGGATCACTTTTTTTTCCTTTCTTAAAAATAGGAACTATATTAGCTATTCTCCAATCATACGGTACAACTCCTGAGTTTACAGGTTCATTAAAAATTCTTGCTAATGGGCTTGCAATTTCAGGTGCCAATTCCTTTAATATTCTTGGATAAAGATTATCTGGGCCCCCTGATTTAGTCCCATTAAGCTGGTTGAGTTTTGCTTCTATCTCAGATATGGTAATATCTACCTCCATATCCTCATTCCCATTTGTCATGCTACCATTATCCCCAAGATCTTCTTTAGCCTTATTAAAGACTGAGGCAAAGTATTTGTTTAGATATTGGGCCATGCCTAGATTATCTTTAACCTCCACTCCATCCTCAGTGTTTAGCGGTCCCACTTCTTCTTTCTTAGCTTTCTTCTTATTTATATGGCTATAGAACCTTTTACTATTGTAATAACTATATAAAAGCTACATTTAAACAACATAACACTACACTAAAGTGATTTAAGACTATAGAAATAAATTACATAAAAGAAATTTAAATAGGGCTTGATCAACTCCCACTGAAATCCAATGGGAGTTTTCTCTGGACTTCAATAAGAACTGGATTACGTCCATATAGCTTAACCATCCAGGCTGACATCATGATCTTATCTCACCCCAGTGAGGAAATGTTTCTAGAAGCGAGTGAGTGGAACAACAACCACTGATCTGAATTTCCTGGCCTTTGCTAGTTTAAGTTAGGCCCTTAGGGGTAAATTTCCAACTAGATGCACAAAGCTATGTCAGATTACTTTAACATTCAGAAAAGTTACACTATCAGAAAAGTAACATTCCAAAGTGAATTTCTGGCAGCATCTGCTGGGGATAAGATCTGCAACTCCCATTATTTAGCTTACTAGTCTGTCATATCTAATCCATTGCTTACTGAAGTGAATATTTACCCTAGTATTATGACTAAAATAGAGAGGAAGCAGAATGAAATCACCCACTGTCCATTTGCACATGACCCAATTATTTACCAAACTGCAATACTGTGGTATTGATCCTTGAGGTGTCACTAGCAGAAGTGGCACCACTGAACTAGTAAATTATACATTGCCAACAATGCCATTCCTGGATAATCACATAGACAATAGCACAGCCAACAGCTATTTGAAAGGGAGGTCAGAAATGAAACCCCAGTCATTTGTAACCTGAGGCGCCAATTGTAATTTTCCAAACATGTTCAGCCTATCAGAAAATGAAATTCTCACAAACCTGATAATGGTTTCCAAGGTATGCTCCCATGATTTTGCTATTTTCAAAACCTGAAGTGTAGCAACAGTTTAAGTCCTGAGGTCTCACTTGGCTCAGTCTTGACAGTTTTGGTATGTTAAGTTTCATTCTGAACTTTATCTTCACCGCTACAGCACCAAGCTAGTCATATCCGTTTCCCCTCTGAAACTCTGCTTTGGTGTTTAAATCCAAGGTCATAAGTATCATGATGTGACATGCCCAGTTGGCATGATGCTGCCAATCTGAAGCTGACAGGCACTCAAAGAGATTGGCAGCTTTTCTCAAAGGAATTAAGTCTAGTATAGGACAGAGACTAAACAACCCTCAATTCTTATTGATATGGCCAAATTCCACATTGACCTATCAAATTATGCTAACATCATTTGAAATACTTGGCTGCAGATATCACAACATTTACAAATCAAAGTGTAACTTCTGAATGATAAAAGAATAATTAGATCAGTATACAGTGTTAGATGCAATGATTTAGCCTACCAAGGATAATTTATTCCTCCATCTTTAAACACAAATGCAGTTCCCTTGGAGAACTCACAAGCAAAACTGGTTCACACATCATCATACTTTAATATCATCCGGTATGTTATTGCAATATTTTGACACCATGCAATGTTTTTGTTTGCTTGCATGGCTATATCCTGTCAGCAGTTCAATACCTGTCAGCCAAAAACCCTATCTACACTAGGGACATTTTCCTAAAAAATATCATGATGGGTAAAACCATTACAGATCCACTAACATTAGCAACATTGGGCACCCTAGTATAGAAGGTCACCAGCCACTGTAGACATTTTCAACACTGCATCAATCCTGAGCAGGGTTGGAAGACATGGGTTTAAATCCTGACCCCATTAAGTCAATGGCAAAACTCCCATTCACTTAATGGGGCCAGGATTTCATCCTATGTCTTCAAAATATAAGGAATACCTGGTGATCCATCTGCACTTAGACTCCCAGTGTTGCTAATACTAGTGGAATTGAAATGGTGTAAGCAAATAATGTGAAATTTTGAGAAATGTCCCTTGTCCTCCCCCAAAAGGGACTCAGGCAGAGAAAAAATCAATGTTACTGGTGATAAGATCAGGGTTTGAAAAGAATTCCACTTCACCTAACAATCAACATTCCTCTCAGGTCTAATTCCTATAAAATTGGTTAAATGAAACATATAAAACCACCTACCAGAGAGTCATGAGATAACTCCCAATGTTATTACACCCCTTGTTACAGAAAAAAAATAATGTTTAATATTAAATAGTTGCTGAAACCTATTTGATGTCAAATGTTTACAGATTCAATTAGGTGGTTTTACCACACAGCCAAGACACACAACATGATGGTTGTCTGTGTCTTTGGTTTCTTTGTGGATTTTGGGGGAAAACAAAAAGGTGTGGTCAAAAGTGTCATCAAATCCTCCTGGTGAATGAAACTGTTTTGCACTTTGGAAATATTACTTTGTACAAAATGGAAATCAGCACCACTTGGATTAATTTTTTTGCAGCTGGAGCCAATGTTTTTGATTATGTCAAGACAGGCTGTTGGTAGTGTGCAATTTGCCTTTGACATTGCCAGACTGTCACTGACAGTTATGATTTTGCACAAATACCCTCTTTTCTCTTTTTCCTGGGGAAGAGGTAGGACTTTAGTGTTCCTGTGGTTATGTCTGGAATAACCCTACTTGTTTAGCTTTATGTTTGCCCTGAGCTATAACAGGACTGATCACTTTTTTAAAATTAAGCTCAGCAAACTGATTTATAAACCTTTCATGGACTTTCAGAAAATTTGTGCCAAACACTATCCTGTCCTTAGTCATTTAATCTATTCCTATAGGGTTATAGTGAATGAAAACTTTGAGTCCCTCTAAGTTGTTTCAAAACCTGAGAAACTAAAATCACTAGACATTTTTGAAAATCTTGGCCACCTCTGTCTATCTGTGCATTTATGCCATGTTCATCACCCTTATAACAAGCTGTGTTCTAGTATGCTGACTCATGTGAACTTCAGAGTGTTTTTCTTTCTCTTGGAAAAAAACTACTTTATTTACCCCAGGCTCTGACTGAGACTCTTGGTTGGTTTTTCAGATGCAACAGAATGTGCTAGGAAAAGGACTGCAGCAATGGGGAACAAAGAGAAGTCTGGCAGACAGGTTTCTTCGAGCATGCTCTTGAACTTTGTGAACACGGTTATTTCATTTTAGAACAATGTAACTTTTTCAAAAGGGATTTTAAAGAAAACTCAGTATCCACTGCTTGAAAACATATACACCATTTAGTTATCACTGCTATTGAAAAAAAGAAATTATTTCTCCAGGCAAAAACACACACTTTCCTTCATCTGAAGACATTAGCTCTGAAACTTGTGATATTACCTTTCTAGCTCAATAATGGGAGGGAGGGGGAGAGGAAGTACACAGCATATAGGATTTTTGGAGCCTACGGTTAATGTGAAACTGGCAATACACAATATCTACTGCTGGAAAGCTTCATTGCTCTTTGCTGCTAAAAAGGCCTATCCCAGCTTGCCAGACTGAATGCTGTCTCCTTCTTACAGATATACTGCATTAGTAAAGAGGATTTTTTTTTCCAGTGGAAGTTTCATAGAATACACAAACTATACATGAGTTTCAATCCAGCTTCAATTTTGCTAGGAGAGTTGAGCTCACAAGGCAGTGCACAGATCTGAGACATCTGCTATATAATACAAACACTGAGTTGACTGAAGTCACAACAGAGTTTTCTTGCCAACATTAAATCCCTAACATGTCATCTAAACAATGAGGGTTCAGTTATGGAAAACAAGAGTAGAGAACAGCCTTGTAAGCCTGTGTGCTCCAGCTCCCACCAGTTGATCACCTACCACCCCATGTAAATCACCCCTGGACTACATGGTATTGCCTTAATCGAGTCCACACTGGAATTGGATGATCTAGAAATGTGATAATCAAGTGATGCTACATCACTGGCCCCAGTACCTGTGACCAAAGCAAGCGCCTCAAAATATGAAACATCTCCTGTGATGCCAGCTGTTTGAGTGTGAATGCTCTTTCAGTGACCTGGAGCAGTGGCTCTCAACCTTTCCAGATTACTGTACCCCTTTCAGGAGTCTGATTTGTCTTCCATATCTCAAGTTTCACCTCACTTAAAAATGTCTTGCTTACAAAATCAAACATAAAAATACAAAAGTGTCACAGCACACTGTTACTGAAAAATTGCTTACTTTCTAATGTTTACCATATAATTATAAAATAAATCAATTGGAATATAAATATTATACTCATGTTTCAGTGTATAGTATATAGAGCAGTATAAACCAGTTATTTGTCTGTATGAAATTCTAGTTTGTACTGACTTCGCTAGTGCTTTTTATGCAGCCTATTGTAAAACTAGGCAAATATCTAGATGGGTTGATGTACCTCCTGGAAGACCTCTGCATACTCCCAGGGATACATGTACCCTGGTTGAGAACCACTGACCTGGAAGAGCGTAATGACTGGGCAATTGCACATGCACAGATGTGGCAGGAAGCAGTATGAGGACACAACAAGAAGAATTCAGCTTCAGCAAATTTCTCCTCCATTACAGAAAATATTTTAGCCTGAACATGTCACATTTAAATAATGCTGAAATTTTCATATCTGAAGTTGTATCTTATGCAAAAAAAGACAGACTCAAAACTTTTAGTTTGTAATGCAATACACTGTTATTTTACTTTAAAGAAATAAGCGAAAGAACGAGCCCAAATAGGAAAGTATAAAAAGATCAGTTGAATCCTAATGAATGAAATGAATCTCATATGTTACTCTGAAAAACCTAACAATATTGTTTTCTAACAGAATTAGTAATTTCTTAATTCTTGTCTTGTTCATGACAGACAGAAGACTCCTGCTGTAAGGGAATATGCTTCAAGGAGGAAGCTACTCCAATCAAATCAAAAGGGTATGAGAACAGTTGGAAGTCCCAGATGTTATTTGGATAACCGTTTATGCAGTTCACCTAGGAAAGGCTGAAAACAATGGGCAGGACTATGCCCTACCCTTACAATGCTATTCAGGAGTATAAGAGGGAAAAGCCCCTTCTTACTCCGTACATTAGCTACCTGCATTTCAGGGAAGGTAGTAGTCTCTGTAGGGCTGCTTCTCCCCCTCCTGTGCAGGTGGCTGGGGAACTGGCAGGTGTGGCTGGAGCCTTTGCTCTTCCCCTCTAACATGATGGCCAGCAATTTATTTCACCCCCAGAACAATGAGAGATTACTTCTTTTTGAGGCTCACAATGCCCTCCCTAGTCTTATCATGGGATGACACAGCTACATGCCTTACTCAAGACAGATTGTAATGTCATTACCTAGTCCAAAGAGGGAATGTTATTTAAACGTAAAGCATTCTGAAAGCCTTTAAGGGTCAGCATATAATGTTTTATACCAGATTGCATTTTTGCCAGTCACTTATTTAAATTCATTACCCAAAAAAGTACAAAAACATGTAGAAATAAACCCTTTCAGGCATCAGCTATTCAAAGACCATAGAACCTGAGACTTTATGAATAGATCCATTTCTGATCAGCCGTAATGACCTGAGTGGAAGAACACGCCGCATAACACTGTCGTTTCGGTCTTCATTTTTGAGACGGGGAATCCAGGAAGCTGTTGGGCTTTTCTTTTAAATGGGGTATAACATTACATTAATGGACTAGGAACTTACGGTCCAATAATGCTTTACAACTTCTGAAATGAACATCTTGGCTTTGTCAGTAGTAGGCACAAACTGTATTCCATTAATTTTATCAGCATGGAAAGATGAACTTTTTAGAGCATGATAGTAATGTTCCAGCAGCTTAATGCAGATTGAAGAGGCTGAATAATGACTGAAAGGAAAGCCTGCAGGCAATCCAGCAGAGTCTTTTGCCTAATGTGATATAAAAGTTGTTAACACAGTCAGATTATGTTGTTAAACTTGCAGAATTTGATATTTAACTTACTAATAAGATGTTATCTAACTTTAATATGCAGTAAAGCGCATTAAATTTGTAGAAGAACTCATGTCCCCAGGAGACCCTAGCAGCGAGAATAAGTAATTTTGCACCTTTGCATCATATTGGGGACCATTTAAAAGGCTATCACATGAACAACTAGGTAGTGTAAGATGAAAGCTGCTAATATCGCCAAGAGACACTTACATAATACAAGAATGGAATTAGTGAAAGAACAATCATCAAATGTCTTTCAAGTTACAAGATTAATTTAGCACTATTTGTGGTTTGTGACTAGACAGATTAATAACAGGAGATCCAAATCCAATTTCCATTGATGTTAACAGGAGAAGGTTCAGGCCCTTTGAGAGACTTGGGCTATGAAAATTGAGTGATGGGCTTTATTTATAAAGAAGTTGTCTGGGGTTGCTGAGCATTTAGCTTCATGTGGCTACACTGGCTCATGAAACCAAGAGCTCAAAGTTGTTTTGCACTACTGGCCACAGAATTCAAAGTAAGATATGCTTATGTGTATTTTAGAAGCACCATTTGAAGCACCATACTCAAGACTGAAATGAGTTTTATACTTAAAGCAGGGATTCATCTCCTTTATTATGTATGACATATACAGTATATATCTTCCCCAGAATGACAGTACTTACTCTTTCAGTATAGAGTGGCTATCTTGAGAATTTACAAGTAAATTTGTTAATATAAAGAAGATGATGCACGCCAATGTAAGACCCAGACACTGACAGACACACTGGGAGAGGGCTCAGTCAGAGAAGGGCAAGTCCTTTAATGTACACAATGGCTGAGAGTGTTATCTGAATGCTATTATGTACCTAAAAGGCAGTGGGTAACAGGAAACTGACAATGAACACAAAGACATGGGCCTACCAGACATATGTTCTGAGCTTGCTGCTATATGGTGGTGTGGGTGGACCACCTACAGCTCAACACCTTCCACACCCACTGTCTTTTTCATATTTTAAATATCGAGTGGGAAGCCAAAGTTCCAGAACTACTTGAGAAAGCTAGTAATGTGCTGATTTCATCTTCTGGCCCTGCACCTTAGGCCTGCATTATCTGTGGCAAGAACTCGTCCCTCAAGAATTGGACTTTTTAGACACTTTAGACGCTGCAACAGGACACACAGTAAATGATCTGCTTTGGCACTTACACCATCATCTTTCAAGATGGATGGCTTCAGTATCCACCTAAATGTAGCAGCCCAGATCACCACCTACTACATAAATACCACAAAAGGAGAGCTGAATGGTGGGGAAAAGTGGCTCCAAATGAGTCCTCTACAATGAGTGAAAGGACATCTCAAACCTCTTTTGCACCCTTTTATGTTTATTCACCAGGACTATACTAACAAAAGTTGGGGTGTGCACCTCAATGACTCACTTTGTTTTAGTGCAGACTGAGTAAGTCACGGGCCACAATACATTCACACACTATGTACAGCCAAAAATTTACCCTCTTGTTGGGTACTGGCTTTATTAACAAAGAAATTAACAATAACATGACAAAGTTCAGCTCAAGCTTTCTGCCCAGGGTTGACTGCTTTTAGGATTCTTCCCTCTGATCTGCACAGACCACCCTCTAAAGCCTCTCTCTCTACAAACACTCTCACTTCTATTATAACCAGTGGGGGTACAACCACCAGCCTCAGTGTGTCAGCAGAACCTACCCCACCCTTTCCAAGCAGGTTCAATACATGCTAACAGCCTGAGGCGTTTCAGGGGAAAACTAGCCTGTAAAACCTCGGGCGTGTCTACACTGGTCTGCAGTTCGGACTAAGTGGGTATGAATAGCAGGTGAACTTGGGAGCTTTAAGTTCACACCTATGGCCTCCACACAGTGGGGAAGGGAGGGCATCATAACATAGCTTTTTGATGTGCACTGCCATCCACACCACCTTAGTCCAAATTGCTTGGCAATGTAAAATTGCTTCCCTGCCCTCTCTTTGGCTTTATGTATATTACCAGGCAGGACTATCTTGGTGGACATGTAGCAGCATTCTCATGAATAGAGGGAGCTGTGAACATAGAGGTGGGAATGTGGGAGTACAGAAGGGGAGAGTGAAGAAGAGGAGCAGCAGAAGAAGGGGGATGGAGGAAGCAGGGGTTCAAGAAAAGGCGAATGAGTGAAAGAAGGATGGTTAAATAGCAATAAGGATGGATGGTCAGAGCAATTAAAGGGCAGTGGCAATAAAGATGGAACAATTAATTGGCAATTGCAATAGTACCTGTATCCAAGAGAGAGAGAGTAAAAGCAGTCTGGTGGGACGAATGGATGACATCAGCGAGTGAAGCAGTGAGATGTCAAGACAGTGTGGAGTGAGTATGTATGGGCAGGCCCCTTCACTCATCTACTTTTCTGTTCCTGCTGCTGCTGCTCTTCTTCTTTAGCCTTCCTTGCCCTTCAGCATTATATACGACACAGTTTTTCAGCTGTTACTTACAGTGACTACACCTTCCAAACAAATGCCAAACCCTGGCTAGACTCAAAAAATTATTTGTCACTTTGTTTTGATTGGAAAACCACAGTATAAATATTGTACTTACAGGGCAGAACCACAGGTTTCTTGTTTAGTGTGTGTATGTATACAAATTTGTATTTGGGTCCATGTCATGCTGGTGTCAAAGCAGACAGAGGGTATAGTAGTTCTAGATCAATTACATCTTTTCATTTTTAAATGCCAGTAAACATGAGCTGAAAACCAAACCTATAATAAGTGCCACTTACAACAAAATCAAGGAAAATGAATGATCTAAACCACAAGTAGAGGAAAAAAAAAAGAGCAGATGCTGAGACTCCAGCCATACAGCATAAACCTTCTCTCAGCTAGACTAGACTTGGGCTCCAGTAACCTGATTCTCCATACTCTAGGTCTATCTTGGTATATTTCCACTGATTTCAATAGAGTTACTTTTGATTTAAAGTACACTGCTGTGAATGAAAAGAGATTCAGGCTCACTAACTCTATAAATGTTTTACTGCTAATCCAGCACCAAATTGCCAATAGAATAGAATTCAGAGCTCAAAACTTTACTCGGCAGAAGCAATTACTTAGTTTAAGGTGCTCTGAATTTTGGGCTAGATTCCCTCCAGTACTGAGACCCATTCAGGATGCACTGGGGGTGAGGAAGAAGGAGTGTGTTGCAGTTTTCTGATTCTCAAGTCACATCTGCTCTCATTCTGGCTCGTCCATATGCTGTGCTAGGGGTCAGGAGCTATCTGAAAGCTCCCTCTGGAGAAGAAATTCTCAGCTAACCAGTTTCAGCCAGCATCTGGATTCTTGGTGCTACATGAGTAATGCAAAGAAAGCAGTTTCCTGCGAAGAACATAGGCCTTTACATCTTGACTAATCAAGACTAATGTAAATGTCGAGAGAGACAAGGTGAGTGAGGTAATGTCTTTTATTGGATGGACTTCTGTTGATGAAAGAAACAAGCTTGCAAGCTCAACAGTAGTTAAACTGACTGAATTTAGTGTAGATCAGGCCTTAATGGGTTACAGATTGTTGTGATGAGACTTAAAACCATTGTCTCTATTGAATCCATGATTTCTGGTGTCTAGCAGAGTTATGAATTTAAGCTCTCAGGCTTGTCTTTTGAAGATGTTGTGCAGATTTCCTCTGAAGACTCTACCAATAGATGGGCCACCCCAGTTCCCTGAGAAAACCTGCTTCTACACAGGAAAACAAAACCACTGACTACACATCCCTAGTTGTCACCTACCAGCCCACACTGGAACTCATGTGGGGTATCATCAAACAATTACAACTGTACTTAATAGGGACCACATCCTGAAAGAAACCTTTCAGAAACCTCTTCTTATGGTCTTCAAATAACCCTCCAACCTTGCCAAGCTTATCATAAAAAGAAAGCACAGACCAAGACACACCAACTCAAAGCAGCACCAGACCCTGCCATAACAACAGATGCAAAACCTGCAGGCATATCTCCACTGCTATGATAATCACACAACACACATTTCAATATACCTGGGTCTTATACGTGCCTATCACAACATTGGGTTTACCTCATCCAGTGCATCAAATGCCCCAACAAAAACTATATGGGTGAACCTAGATAATCTCTATGCTCTTGAATTAACTCAGAAAGAAAAATGATAAAAGGCAGAAACACCCCATCACCCATGGACAAGCAATTTCACAAAATGATCACTCTGTATCTGACCTCTCAGTTCTTGTCCTCAAACCACCACCTTCCAAAGATGAGCCTGGGTGCTTAAATTCACAACTCCGCTAAGCACCAAAAGTCATGGACTCAGATACATTGGTTGTTTTTCTCATTACAACAAGCTGCCATCCACTAAGGGCTGGTCTACATTAGAAAATTAGATCAACAAAGCTACTTCGCTCAGGGGGGTGAAAAATCAACACTCTTGAGTGATGTAGTTAAGCTGACATAACCCTTGGTGTAAGACAGTGCTAGATCAACAGAAGAATCCCTCTTGTTGCTGTAGGTAGTGTCTACACTGAAGTGCTACAGCAGCACACCACTTGTCTTCAAGTGTAGACAAGCCCTAAATACCCCTGAGAATTCTTCCATTGACCTAGCTACTGCCTCTTGGGGAAGTGGTTTTAATACAGCGATGGAAGAACCTCTCCCATCACTGTAGTAAGTATCTGCACTGAAGCACTGCAGTTGTGCTGCTGTAATATTTAAGTGTAGACACAGACTAAGGCCAGGACTACAATACAGACCTAGACCGGTATAACTAAGTCACTCAGGGGTGTGAAAAATCCACATCCCTGAGTGACAGTTATACCAACCTAATCCCCAGTGAAGAGAGCCTCTCAGGAAGGTGGATTAACTACGTTGATTGGAGACGCGCTCCCGTTGGCATAGAAGCATCTTCACTAAAATGTTACAACTGTGCTGCAGTAGCGCTGTATGTGAAGACAAGCCCTAACTCTCCTCTGTCCTATGATTGCAAAGGTGTTAATTGCCCACTTCACCTGAAATAGTCTCTTGCAACATGTGTTAACTCCTTATGCTTAACAATCTGTTCCACATTGTATTTAGCTGTGACATTCTGATTACCTTTCCCAGCCTTGAGAAAGAGCTCTGACTAGCTTGAAAGCTTTTCTCTTTCACCAACAGATCTTGGTCCAATAATAAATATTACCTCACCCAACTTGCATCTCTCATATCCTGGGACCAACATGGCTACAACAACATAGCAAACATTAATGCACATGTTATTTTGACCATCTTGTTTGTGCTCTACCAACTAATCCATCACTTCTGGGACTATTTCTACCTTTCCAAATGTCTAAAATGACTTCAAATAGCCACAATTAAAGAAAACAGCACACCAAAGGAAATATTTGCTTCTCGTCTACTCAGAAGCAAAAGTGGACTTTTCCTACCAGGATTAAACTGGGTCAAAGGCTGAATAACATTCAGTCTTAAATCAATAACAGTTTAAATTCTGATATCTTACTAAACATTCAAAACTAGAATTATGAGCTTTATATTAGAGGTGATTGGCCTTTTTCCATAACGTAAAACTTTTCTGTGGGAAAATTGTATTGCCAATATTTTTCCCACTTTTCATTGGGAACATCAAAACAAAATATTTTGTTTTGGGTTTGATTGACCCAAACTGAAACAGTTCAATCTGTCAAGTGGAATTAAAATATTTCATACTGGGACGCATTAACATTAATGTGTGTTCATCTGAGCTGCTGTGGTGAGTCACTGGGTATTATAGTTCAGGCATCTCATTCCTCCATTCTTCCCAATAGGGCATGCTCCAGTCTGGACTATCTTTGTCATGATGCGCCATGACCCCTCTCTAACTGAATTGCCATGTTGCATCATAAGAACCATATGACCGTGGTACATCATGAGATATGTAGTACAACTGGAAAACCCAGACTATTAAGGAGAATGGGGTCATGAGTTATACAAACTACAACTTCCATGAGGCACCACAGCAGCTCAGTGGGACATAGATTAATGTTCAACTGAGCTAAAAAGAAACATTTCAACATTTACATATCCAAATGTTTTGGAATTTTACGATCTGCAAAACAATTCTGGCATTTCATTTTTTTTGGTCCTGATTCAGGGTGAAAAGAAAATGTAAAAATATTGTAATTTCCTATAGGATGGAAATTTTGATTTTTGATGGATTCTGCTTTATCACATTGGGAATGGCTGATACTCAGCTTTCTAGTGGGACACAGCATTCACTTGTAGCCCAGGAAGATTCCAAGAAATCGAGCTATACATTTGTAACATTGTTATATAGCTACTATGTAATTTTTAGAGGTTTGTGAAATGCTGTTTTTCTCTTTGAGTCCTGTATAGTTACACCTGGTTTTATAGCGGAAAGAGACTAAAAAATAGTGCCAATAATATTTGTTAAAACAAACATTTCTAAAATAATAGTTCTGTGAATTCTGTGGCATAAACAGATGGTGTACTGTGGCATAAAGATTTATGGACACTTGTTTGGAATGACTTGCACAAACCAGTCACGGCTGAGTCACTCACTGATGCATCTCCAGTCCAAGTAGTTTAAATCTTTATGAATCCATAGCATCATGTATTCTCTCTGTACATATAGGGGGGCTTTTCATTGCCCAAACAAAACAAATGTATGGAAAGTTCTCTGTCCTTCTGTAGCCTAGTGGTTGTGCGTACAGCTATTCTATGCTTTGCATTATATTTTGCTTTATTATATTTAGCAGTAATGCAAGGAACCTACAGGCTTCTATCCTGTAAGACATTGGCTTCAGCAGTTAGCCTGAGGCTTGAGGCCTACAAACTTTGGCATAGATAAGCTTAGGTAACTCATAAGTTTTGGGGAACTGGAAGTAGAGTGTAAGGGAGGATTTTTGTCTCTAATGACATCAGCCAACCACAGAACATGAAATGACACCAGCTTCTGGAAGGTTTTGGATGGAACATCTGACCTCAAGAGTGCCATGGCAAAGAATTGACCTATATGATAATGGGGTGAAATAATAAATTCACTAACCTATAGAAGAAGGACACCTTAACATTGGTAAGGGGAGGAAATACAAATAAGGAAGAAGGGAGAAACCCCTATTGAATATGCATTAAACATGGTAACATCCGTGTAACATATTATAAAAATGGCATCCCAGCCTGGGGGCAGTAGGAGAGACATAGAGAGATGTAGCCATTGGGGGCCAGAATGATGACTACTGGTGAAGATGAGGAAGGTGATGATGATGAAGAAGATAATGGCTAACATTTCAGGTTGTTCTGCAAGGGATGGTATGAGTATGGATGTTCAGATATACTTTCTGTATTATCTCTATCTACCTTACTGAGTTAGAGTGTGTGTGACTTTGCTAATTGTATTATTACAATACATTATTTATTTGTAAATATAAAAAAGTTCCTATGGTGTGTGTTTTGCAACAGTGCACATTGGGGTTCCCAACTATATAATAATTTTAATAATACTGAACCTGATCTTGGGACAAGAAGCTGTCAACTCCCAAAGTAATAACTAATAATTTTTATTCATAATCTATAGATCAGGCTACACTTCTCTTCACGTAAATACTTTCAATTTCTCCAGTGTGCCAGCAATCTCATGAATTTAACCACCTAATCTCCATAGTGGGAAGGACAAAGGGAATTGTTATAAGGGTAGGCCTGGGTGGAGCATGCTCACTGGCCTTAAACCTATGTATCGTCTATAAATCCAGGTCAATCTTTTGGTCTAAATTGGCAATTGCTGAGTTGGCTGCTGTCCCAGGAAACCACTATTTCAAATGAATCCTGATGGAAGAGAAAAAAAAATCTGTTTTTCTTTTAAAAATAACAAAAACTACTGCTACTGCAGCATAACAAGGCAAAGGTTTTAGGTGATGGTAGTAAGAATGTGTTCAAATTTAAACCAGAGTATAAAAAACTTTCCAGTTTCCCATTTAAAATTCAGTGGGACAGGTCCCCAGCTGATGCAAAATTGTCAGAACTCCTTTGGAGGATCTGCCGCTGAATGTATACTTGACTTAAAAGATTTGTCTCCATCTGTATACTATGAAGGGCAACAAGATGGGAAGAGTCCTTGCCCGGCCGCCACACCTTCACTGCCCAATAATTTGATTTAAGATCATAACAAAAGAATGGCCATACTGAGTCAGATCAATGGTCCACCTAGTCCAGTATGCTGTCTTCGGACAGTGGCCAATGCCAGGTCCTTCAGAGGGAATGAACAGAACAGGTAATCAAGATTCGTTTAACATCAGCCAGTGCTAATTGCAAAATGAAACTGAGAAACTTTAATTAATCTCACAGAAAATGCTCTAGGTATGATTGGAAATATTTTATGTACAGTGTACACTTCAGTAAGTATTTCATAGCTTTTAATGGCCCTTTTAATTTATGTTTGCTATAGATTTAAAATAACAATTATAGCCAGATGCCGCCCTTAACTCTTTCAAAGACTTTCCATCAAAAGCATTGATAAAGGGAAATAAGGGACCCTAGTTTTGCACAAGGGAAAATGAATCTGTCAGAGGTACAACAACTCCCTATTGGCTCAAGAGAGTGTAATTTGCATACCAGCAGGAGTGAACTGAGTCCATGAAATTAATAAAATACACATGAGCTAATTACGTTTATTGAACAGAAAGATGCAACTATCAAAGTAGCAAGTGAAGTGGATGGATGTTTGAGTCTCACTTACAAATTCTATATTCCTAATAGAAATTTGGCAGATTGTGTTGGTTTATGGGTCTGTACTGCAAACGGTCTAGTGAAGCTTAATCTTGAAAAACAGCATTGAACTGAGAGAAGGATTAAAATGTGGCATTGGTACAAACTGAGACATGTTAATAAAGCCTGTGGATTATCTTTAACTATATCACATCGTGCCAACTTCTTTCTGAAGGCCTTTAATGATGCTACACCCTTTTTGAAACACATCAATTTTCACAAGGCGAACTTTCCACTTTTGAATGTTACCTCCTCTT
Source organism: Dermochelys coriacea (assembly GCF_009764565.3). Classification (NCBI taxonomy): domain Eukaryota; kingdom Metazoa; phylum Chordata; order Testudines; family Dermochelyidae; genus Dermochelys; species Dermochelys coriacea. Next base: position 168,449,511 of record NC_050068.2, on the reverse strand, counting down.
TTTTCTTTTTTGGAAGATGGTAGTCTCCTTTCTAGCATCTATACCCCACATGTGTATAGAGGAACATATATGCCTGAAGGAGGTTTAATTGGAAGAAAAATCATCAATGGTAGTTATTATTTTTACATCTGTTATAGGTCAAGTCTGCAGATAATTTGGAATAGGCCTATAGCTTACTTATGAAATAATAAGACAAGATAGAAATGTGCTGTGCTGTTGCAAGTTGCAAAACTGAACAAAACTGTCCATAAGGTATTAAATGGACATTAAACAACATAGTTTTTTTAAAAGTCAGTTTGAAGCTCTGTGTTATACAGAATGAGGTATGACAGAAACAAGGTATTTTCCTATATTGAATCCCAAGTCTGCAAAGTGCTGAAATTTCAATGAGTTGGGTGTTCAGTGCCTGGAAGACCAAGGCCCCACTAGGAAATCATGTTCAGTTGGAGAGTTAAAGTCCAACATGGATCTTAACAGCTCCCCATTCTTACTAAACTATAGTACCCACAGAAATTGCTACAGCTTGCTCTTAGGAAATACTCATAAACACAGCATGCCATCACCTAGTTTATGAGGTCTTTTCCTGAGGAAAAGTTAAATCACTTCACTACATAAAGTAGACTGAAAGGTACACAAATTATGCAAGAGTTGGATGTGTGTGAAGTGAAATATGAAACTGATATGCCATTGGAAAGGAGACACTCTAGCAAAACACTGAAATATTCTAAAGGAACATAATAACGGACATAAGGACTAGTAGCCTCAATCTTGATGACTTGAAAGGTTACAAAGAATTTCAGCAACTTATAGGGCTCAAATCTTCCCCAGAAGGTAATTTTGATCATCTGTGTTTACTCTAAAGCGATCGTAATAATAATATGACTCTTCTGGGAAAAAAAAGCAACAACTGGAAACTGCTACTGATTTGGAAATTCCATGTTTACAAGCCAATCTAAACATTTCCTGGAGTCAAGGAGTTTCTACATGAGTTCAGTTCTTGGTTGTGTTTTACTTTTAGTTACAAAGATGTAGTGATTGGAGGAATAATTGGGTATATGTTTTTTCCATTGCTCCCTTTATTGTAACAAGTGTGAGGGTTTTAAGAAATGGGCTCAAAAGCTGTGTCCAGAAGGACTATTTTCATGTGCCATCATGCAATTGAACATTCAGATGCAGAGTTACAGTTACATAAGGAACTACAGCTGAGTCACCTCAGTTCCTATCAACTGCAGAAGCAACCTAGTTAGGACTTTAATTTAGTCACTTAAAAGTATGTTTTGTTTTGTTTGCAACCATACCCATCTTTTTTAGTCTTGCTTAAATCTCTATTCTTTGTTAATACATTTATTTTAGTTTTATTATAAAACCATCTCAGTGAGGTGTATTAAAGTGAAGTATGTCAGCTAAATCAATGGGCTTGTTTATGTTCTGTCTCTTTGGAGGCAGCAAACGAGTATTTCTGTGAGTGTCACAGTGAGAGGGACTAGAGACACCGCAGAGATGTGTCTCTTGGGAGTTAGGGTTCACTGATTTGTTACATGCAAGGCAAGGTTTGGACTAGCAGAGTCCTGAAGAATTTGCTAGCTAGACAAGGCAGACAGGCTGGTATCTCAGGGAGCTGACACACAGTTTAGCAACAGCAAAACTCTCACTTGCTGGGTCAGAGAGGGGGTAACAGTGGCTCACTTCTGAAGAAGAGCTGTATGTAGCTGGAAAGCTTGTCTGTTTCTCCAACAGAAGTTCATCCAACAAAACATTAAATTACTTCACCCACCTTCTCTAATATATAGATTTGACATTAAATATATATTTACTACTACTGTATCTATATCATATGTAAAGAAAAAAGACTATAAATAGTAAACATTGGAATATATACCCAGAACAAAAAGAAAAGGAGTACCGGTGGCACCTTAGAGACTAACAAATTTATTAGAGCATAAGCTTTCGTGAGCTACAGCTCACTTCATCGGATGCATTTGCAATCTAAGGTGCCACCGGTACTCCTTTTCTTTTTGCGAATACAGACTAACACGGCTGCTACTCTGATACCCAGAACAGTAACATAATGTAGACAATGATATTTTTTTTACTGCTCAGAGAGGTTGCAGATTGACAGAATGTTCTGCAACAAGCCATGAAGCAGACATCTTGTCTATTGTGTGTGTGTGTGTGTTTGTGTGTTTATATGTGTGTGTATATATATACACACACATAAACACACATGTCTATATATATTTATATAAAATGTTCCATACTGATTGTCTTTTAGTATATCTGTTTAAAGCATGTAATGGCACTAAGTAGTTAATATTTTCTGCTTGTGGTATACATGGTATTTCCCCTCATTTATTTTCTTTGATGGTTACAGAGGTTTCATTTTCTAAAGTTTGGAATTTTTTGTTGGTTCTCCTTTTGGGTCAGGCTCAAGCTTTGCAGCTAGGGTCATCAGTGAAATGTAACTGGTAAAATATTCTTGCACAAGGAATGCTCAGTTCTTAACCCACTAATTTTAGGGTAGGACTATTTCTGGACATGCTATGAGCCTGTGTACTGATTAATCTCTTAGTCTGTCAGTGCAAATGCTTTGGTTCAAATGGTCTATATACAGATGTTTTCCATACACTGGATGAGGTGGCTTGGGGTTCCTAGAATTGTGAGTAACTAATATGTTACCTTTCTCAGTCTCAGCAAGTGCTAAGCTGTGTGACAACTCCCTGAGACCCCAGTCTGTCTGCCTTGCCAAACAAACTCCTCAGGACTCTTCCAGTCCAAACCATGCCTCGCAGGAAACAGAAATTTCTTCCTGCAGTGTCCAGCCCTCTCCAGGAACACTAACTGAAGATATTAATTTTCCTCCTCCTTTAAAGAGACAGTAACAGTAGGTTTACTAATTTAACTGGGGTTTGACAAATGTTCTTAAATCAGCCACAGCACTGAATTTGTTTATAGTAAACATAAAACATGTTTATTAAACAAAAAGTCATGGGTTTAAAGTGATACCAAGTATAAGAAATAAAGACAGAAATAGTTACAAACAAACAAAAATAAAAATACGCTTCTAATTTCAGCAAGTTATAATCTTTGCCTACGCAAGTTTCTCACCTATGTTCAGGTCCCCCTTGGCTGAACAACCCAACATACTGTGATATCAAGAGCTCTGGCCCCTTGAATCCCCAAAGTGACGGACAGTTATGGGGTTCTCTCCTTTTTCTTTTATAGTCCAGTAAACCTTTGAAATGTATTCTTTGAAAAGTAAGCACAGAGAAAGCTTCTCTCTCTCTGTTAGGCTGCAGACGAAGCATGGGGACAATGTTGATAATATTGTCTGTCTTCTGAGATGGTTTAGCAGACCTCAGTGGTTCTCAACCTGTGGCCCACGTGCCACTTGCAGCCCAATCGGCACAGAGCTGCAGCCCATGAGACTCCTCAGGGCCATACAGGTAGTATTGGATGCGGCCCACAATGGAAAATAGGTTGAGACCCAAGCTGAACCTGAAAGCTATAACAAGGGATGATGTTTGTGGAGCAATCGAAGAGAGAAGGCTGAGGCCTGAACGTTCCTTGGCAAAAGGGCAGTTCAGTTCAATGAGCAGACAAACCACAGGAACAAGGGAATTAATCAGATCTGCTTGAAAAATGGATTTTTCAGTTTGTTGGCAATTTTAACGATATTAAAAAAAATCAGTCTGGTTTTGACCAAAATTGAAATTTCTGGCAAATCAAAAATTCAAAACAAAACTTATGTCTACAAAATTGAAATGTTTTGTTTAGATTGAACCATTTTACATTTTTTAAAAAATTTAAGGTAAATACAAGTAAAGAGAAATTTTAAACAAGGTCATTTTAAACCAAGTAAAACAAAATATTTTCTTTCAGAAATGTCAGACCTGGCCAGCTCTATTAAACATCTCTTATGCTGAGTTCCTGTCTGTGAAGTTTTGTTTTCCTCTCTCAAATTGCTGCCCCAGTTGCTGTCCTCTTTGCTCTCAAACTCCTCTAACGTGGTAGAGGCAGGAGGAGAACAAAGATACACAGAGCAGCATCACAATTCAGGCAGCAAAAAGAGAAGTGTTAAGTTGTGTTTTGGACACCACCTCATCTTGAGCTCTGTGCGTTCTGGACATACCTCAGGAACTGATCCTTAAATATAAAGGGTTTCTTTTCTTTTACAGTTTTATAGAACATATGGAGAAAACCAAGTCATTTGCAAAAAAAGCTAAAGAACAGAATACTGTCATTCAGTTTTAGTCTAATTGCCGGATATAAGGAGCCTAACGCTGTATATTTTTGGACTTGCACATTTTAAAAGAGGATTTAGAGCTTGTGAAAGGTGTTAGACTGACAGCCCTAGAAACAGAACCACCCCCTCAAATAAGATTTGCATACCACCCTTTACAAAAACGTTACGGCACTCTGTAAAACTAAACTAAAGCCCCCGATTTGCCCACAGATAAAATACATTACAAGCCAGGGAAGTTCAACCTTTCCTACACCACCCTGCAAAAGTGCTTCAACCTGAATGTACAAGCTTTCCTCTAAGACTGAGAGGATAATGCCATTCCATCTCCCGGCCCCTATAGTTCTTGATCTCATGTCTTAAGACTGCTGACACAAAAGTTCCCCCAGATAGTACTAGTTATGATGGTGGGGTTTATTATATAGACATCTATTAAATGGGAATTGGACTGAGATCAGTTTGCATCTGAAGAGCCATGCAATGGTAAGAACTAGTCACTAGTATCTTATGTTGTATTTGAACTAGAGATATAAAAGGGAAAAGGTTACATATCCTATAAAGGATTGCCTGAACTATTCAATCCCTCTCATTTTGCACAGACTTTGAAGGCAATGTTAGTAATGTGTCATTTTACCCAGTACTACAGATATGATGATGGAAGAAGCAGAAAAGTGAAACCAACAATTTTATTGTTAAATAAGTTATTTTCTTAGAAGAAATGAAGATAATATGCAACACATATTGACCTTACTTTAAAAAATAGAAATGCCACTGATGGTTAGGATTAATCATTAAGATTAAAAATGGAACGGAAAAAGCAGATCTGACAGGTGATGAACGATCACTCGATGGAAACAACAGACTGTGGCTTTGCCACTGCATTTTTTTAAACCATCCTAGATTAGAACATTTACTCTCACATTTTTGCTTATATTCTTCAAACATAGTTTTGTACCCATTTGTATACTCTGTTAATGCCTCTTAGGGAGGCAAGCGGCAGCCCTGGAACACTCTGTGGTCTGGCCCTTACTAAGAAAGCAACTTTGTACACTCAAAGCAAGCAGCCCCAACCTACCTTTTTCTTGGAACAACATCTGAAATCCTCATGTTCCTTGGACCCCTTCAGACGGGAGCAGTGCATGGGAACAGCATTCATCTCATTTGACTGTGATCTTATGGCCAAATTTTCTTACTACTTTACCTTTCTTTGACCTTTGAATTCAATGGAGTGTGTGATGATGTTGGTATTAACTCAGTTGCAGATCCTGGCTGAGGTAGATAGAATCCCCAGAGCATGGTTCTGCTCGTTCCTTTCAGAGTGATTCTAGAGGCTGGGGATGAACAACAGCTTCTCCTCCCTAAGGGCTCTCAGCTGTTGAGTCCTGCTTGCCTCAGCTCTATCACCCCTTTTGTGTATCATCTGTGTGAAGTCCCTGGTGGGTTACTGTGAGGCAGTATGAGGTATAGTGCTATCCGTACGCTGATGACACTCATCCCTCAGTCTGCTTTTTGTTACACCCGGATGTAGCTGTTTCCATATTCTCCCAGTGTCTGGCAAAAGTCTAGGATCTGGATGAAAGTCAGTTTGGATTAAAATCAACGTAGATAAAATGGAGGTAATGACGGTTAGCTGGGGAAGCATTTTGGCAAAATCTTTACATCTGCATTCAATTCAAGGTATCTATCCAATCATTATAAAAAAGATTTGCAATTTCAGTGTCCTACCAGGCTTACCACTGAATCTAGGAGTGACATCAATGAAAGTTTCACCATTGACTTCACCTGGGCCAAGATATCACTTGCATCTGGGCCTGAAGTACAAGCCCAGTTGTAATCAAAAGACAACTGCTCTCTTTTTATGTTCTGTGTAGCCTTATTTACATACAGTAATTTAATAACTTCAGTTGGATCAAACGCATAATGTACTACACTAATATGCCAATCTTGCAAATGCGTGAGTAAAGTTAAGCATATGCACAAGAATCTGCATGATGGGAGCCTGAATGACCTCTGACTTGTAAAGACTTGTGCACATACTTAAACTTATATTTTATGAGATGTCCGATAGACATCAATGGGGCTGCTAGTCTGATTAAAGTTAAACACATATGTAAGTCTTTGTGGGATCAGGGCCTAGGTTTGTTGAGGACAATGGCATTTTCAATTTAAGCCTAAACAGGACAACAAACTAGGAAGATGCTTTCCATGCTATGGCAGATTATAGTGATACAGAAATGGTGATGAAAAAGAACTGGCCTATTTGCATATTCTCATTTATAAACTCTTCAATAACCTGGTGTACAGGACAAAAATGGAGGAATTTTTCTAACTGGTTAAATTTAATAAACCAGAGAAAAAATGTATAAGGGAAAAAAAATAATGATTTCCTGCCTTTGAGTTAGCTTCAAGTTAGGTAAATAACAGTCAGCTACTACAGCTATATAATTTACAATTCTGTCAGGAATAGAAGGTTGTTTTTTTAAAAAAATGTTAATTCACAACATACTTTCTTTGGAAAAAGGTTGGTAACCACCATCATGTTTCTGTTATTCGGTTGTCTCATAAATCTGTTCCATTCAACAGAAATACAGAAAGTTCTAAAATAAGGAAATAATTAGTTATGAAAATTTAAAAAGAAAAAATAAATTTGACTGATTACACACTGTATAAATTCTAGATGCCCTATGATTGTGTCAATCAAATATTAAGGCAGAGTTAACAGATGAGAGGAAAACAAACAATGAATATTCTTAAGGACCATTATAACTTCACATGCTATATTACATTCACGAGCATATTACAAAATGTGCACCAATAATATAATAGAATAAGACAAAAAATAAAAGAAATCAGCAAACACTATTAGAACACAGAGCACGCCATGGTAATTCCTCTAAAATAAGATAATGCAACAGGAAATTCTGCTTTTATAAGGGGCTCAGCACTTTAAATGCAGCCCATATCCTTTTGTAGGTGAGAAGGAACATACTGTTTGAATCTGTAAAGTCAGGCTTCAATTCTAAAAACAGAAGTGGTGGAATATATGGGTTCAGCTGAAGATACCAGCATGGAAACAACAGAAGTCTCCTAGTATGGGACTGGAAACGTAAACTCCCATATGTTTAAAAGAGGGACCTTGGCTCAGAAAGAACCTAATGTGGTGAAAAGTTTTATGGATCATAAACTTCCTTGTTAAGAAGCAGTCTGTCTGAAGACTTTTGCCTAGTTTGGGACCCCATATGCCTACTATTTTATTGTTCTGTCAATTATATTTGTAGAGACTGCAATCAAAACATTTTTTTAAACTTAAATCTAATAGATTTTGTTGGAGAAAAAGAGCTCTTTTGAAAGAAACACTGAAATTCTTAGGAAAGTAAAAGATTGAGGAAAGGAAGGGGAATTAATGGAATTTGATTCACTGGAATTTTGTGAGCTGTACAAACATTTGTCACTATTGACAAAACAGACAGTTACAAGGGAGAAAAAAAATCCAGGACTAAATCCTGAGCCACTGAAGCCAACGTGAGCTTGTTCATATATTTCAAAGGGATCCAGATTGAACCTTACATTTGTGGGTTTGCTGAAAAACAAAAATACTTGATTTCACCACAGATCTTTTGTGAAAAGGAAAGAATTTTCTGCTCAAGTTTATTTTGCTGTATAACGCAGTTTTTGCTATGAATATAATGGATTGCCACTGGCAAGAATTCAGGCCCGATTCTCCACTGCCTCACTCCTTGTGCAGTCATACACACCTAAGCAAAGTGGCTACAAAATGTTACCAAATCAGAAATGCTAGTGTTTTTGCACACACTTTGCATAGGTGCAAGGCAGTGGGGTTTCAGGCCTCACCATTTCCAGCTAGGTTTCAGAGTAGCAGCCGTGTTAGTCTGTATTTGCAAAAAGAAAAGGAGTACTTGTGGCACCTTAGAGACTAACAAATTTATTTGAGCATAAGCTTTCGTGAGCTACAGCTCATTTCATCGGATGCATTTAGTGGAAAATACCGTGGGGAGATTTATATACATAGAGAACATGAAACAATGGGTGTTACCATACACACTTCAGAGTAGCAGCTGTGTTAGTCTGTATCTACAAAAAAGAAAAGGAGTATTTGTGGCACCTTAGAGACTAACAAATTTATTTGAGCATAAGCTTTCGTGAGCTACAGCTCACTTCATTGGATGAAGTGAGCTGTAGCTCACGAAATCTTATGCTCAAATAAATTAGTTAGTCTCTAAGGTGCCACAAGTATTCCTTTTCTTTTTTATCATACATACTGTAACAAGAGTGATCACTTAAGGTGAGGTATTGCCAGCAGGAGAGCGGAGGGGAAGGGGGGAGGACCTTTTGTCGTGATAATCAAGGTGGGCCATTTCCAGCAGTTGACAAGAACGTCTGAGGAACAGCGGGGGGGGGGGGTATAAACAAGGAGAAATAGTTTTACTTTGTGTAATGACTCATCCATTCCCAGTCTCTATTCAAGCCTAAGTTAATTGTATCCAGTTTGCAAATTAATTCCAATACAGCAGTTTCTTGTTGGAGTCTGTTTTTGAAGCTTTTTTTTGAAGAATTGCATCTTTTAGGTCTGTTTCGAGTGACCAAAGAGATTGAAGTGTTCTCTAACTGGTTTTTTAATGTTATAATTATTCTGATGTGTCCATTTATTCTTTTACGTAGAAACTGTCCAGTTAGACCAATGTACATGGCGGTAGGGCATTGCTGGCACATGATGGCATATATCACATTGGTAGATGTGCAGGTGAACGAGCCTCTCGTAGTGTGGCTGATGTGATTAGGCCCTATGATGGTGTCCCCTGAATAGAAATGTGGACACAGTTGGCAACGGGCTTGGTTGCAAGGATTGGTTCCTGGGTTAGTGGTTCTGTTGTGTGGTGTGTGGTTGCTGGTGAGTATTTGCTTCAGGTTGGGGGGCTGTCTGTAAGCAAGGACTGGTCTGTCTCCCAAGATCTGTGAGAGTGATGGCTCGTCCTTCAGGATAGGTTGTAGATCCTTGATGATGCGCTGGAGAGGTTTTAGTTGGGGGCTGAAGGTGATGGCTAGTGGCGTTCTGTTATTTTCTTTGTTGGGCCTGTCCTGTAGTAGGTGACTTCTGGGTACTCTTCTGGCTCTGTCAATCTGTTTCTTCATTTCAGCAGGTGAGTATTGTAGTTGTAAGAATGCATGGTAGAGATCTTATAGTGTTTGTCTCTGTCTGAGGGTTTGAAGCAAATGTGATTGTATCGTAGAGCTTGGCTATAGACAATGGATCGTGTGGTGTGGTCTGGATGAAAGCTGGAGGCATATAGATAGGAATAGCGGTCAGTAGGTTTCCAGTATAGGGTGGTGTTTATGTGACCTTCGCTTATTAGCACCATAGTGTCCAGGAAGTGGATCTCTTGTGTTGACTGGTTTAGGCTGAGGTTGATGGTGGGATAGAAATTGTTGATATCATAGTGGAATTTCTCAAGGGCTTCTTTTCCATGGGTCCAGATGATGAAGATGTCATCAATGTAGCTCAAGTAAAATAGGGGTATTAGGTGACGAGAGCTGAGGAAGTGTTGTTTTAAGTCAGTCATAAAAATGTTGGCATACTGTGGGGACATGCGGGTACCCATAGCAGTGCTGCTGATTTTAAGGTATACATTGTCACCAAATGTGAAATAGTTATGGGTCAGGACAAAGTCACAAAGTTCAGCCACCAGGTTAGCCTGACATTATCAGGGATACTGTTCCTGACTGCTTGTAGTCAATCTTTGTTGGTGTAGAGGGCTACTACATCCATAGTGGCCAGGATGGTGTTTTCAGGAATATCACCAATGGATTGTAATTTCCTCAGGAAGTCAATGGTGTCCTGAAGATAGCTGAGAGCGCTGGTAGCGTAGGGCCTGAGGAGGAAGTCTACATAGCCAGACAATCCTGCTGTCAGGGTGCCAATGCCTGAGATGATGGGGCGTCCAGGATTTCCAGGTTTATGGATCTTCAGTAGCAGATAGAACACCCCTGGTCGGGGTTCTAGGGGTGTGTCTGTGTGGATTTGTTCTAGTGCTTTTTCAGGGAGTTTTTTGAGCAGATGATGTAGTTTCTTTTGGTAACCCTCAGTGGGATCAGAGGGTAATGGCTTGTAGAAAGTGGTGTTGGAGAGCTGCCTAGCAGCCTCTTGTTCATATTCCAACCTATTCATGATGACGACAGCACCTCCTTTGTCAGCCTTTTTGATTATGATGTCAGAGTTGTTTCTGAGGCTGTGGATGGCATTGTGTTCTGCATGGCTGAGGTTATGGGGCAAGTGATGTTGCTTTTCCACAATTTCAGCCCGTGCACGTCGGCAGAAGCACTCTATGTAGAATCCAGTCTGCTGTTTCGACCTTAGGAGGAGTCCACTCAAAATCCTTCTTTTTGTAGACTTGGTAGGAAGGTCTCTGTGGGTTAGTATGTTGTTCAGGAGGTGTGTTGGAAATATTCCTTGAGTTGGAGACGTCAAAAATAGGATTCTAAGTCACCACAGAACTGTATCATGTTCGTGGGGGTGGAGGGGCAGAAGGAGAGCCTCCGAGATAGGACAGGTTCTTCTGCTGTGCTAAGAGTATAGTTGGATAGATTAACAATATTGCTGAGTGGGTTAAGGGAACCAGTGTTTTGGACCCTTGTGGCATATAGTAGTTTAGATAGCTTAGTGTCCTTTTTCTTTTGTAGAGAATCAAAGTGTGTTTTGTAAATGGCTTCTCTAGTTTTTGTAAAGTCCAGCCACGAGGAAGTTTGTGTGGAAGGTTGTTTTTTTATGAGAGTATCCAGTTTTGAGAGCTCATTCTTAATCTTTCCCTGTTTGCTGTAGAGGATGTTGATCAGGTGGTTTCACAGTTTCTTTGAGAGTGTGTGGCACAAGCTGTCAGCATAGTCTGTGTGGTATGTAGATTGTAATGGATTTTTTACCTTCAGTCCTTTTGGTATGATGTCCATCTGTTTGCATTTGGAGAGGAAGATGATGTCTGTCTGTATCTATATCAGCTTTTTCATGAAGTTGATAGATTTCCACTTCATACAGCTAAATTCAGTGCCTTGCATAATGACAGGTTTCAGAGTAGCAGCAGTGTTAGTCTGTATTCGCAAAAAGAAAAGGAGTACTTGTGGCACCTTAGAGACTAATAAATTTATTTGAGCATAAGCTTTCGTGAGCTACAGCTCACTTCATCAGATGCATTCAGTGGAAAATACAGTGGGGAGATTTATATACATAGAGAACATGAAACAATGGGTGTTTCCCTACACATTGTAACGAGAGTGATCTCTTAAGGTGAGCTATTACCAGCAGAAGAGCGGGAGGGGAGGGCGGGAAACCTTTTGTACTGATAATCAAGGTGGGCCATTTCCAGCAGTTGACAAGAATGTCTGAGGAACAGTGTGTGTGTGTGTGGGGGAAATAAACATGGGGAAATAATTTTACTTTGTGTAATGACCCATCCACTCCCAGTCTTTATTCAAGCCTAAGTTAATTGTATCCAGTTTGCAAATTAATTCCAATTCAGCAGTCTCTCGTTGGAGTCTGTTTCTGAAGTTTTTTTGTTGAAGAATTGCAACTTTTAGGTCTGTAATCAAGTGACCAAAGAGATTGAAGTGTTCTCCAACTGGTTTTTGAATGTTACAATTCTTGACGTCTGATTTGTGTCCATTTATTCTTTTACGTAGAGACTGTCCAGTTTGACCAATGTACATGGCAGAGGGGCATTGCTGGCACATGATGGCATATATCACATTGGTAGATGCGCAGGTGAACGAGCCTCTGATAGTGTGGCTGATGTGATTAGGCCCTATGATGGTGTCCCCTGAATAGATATGTGGATAGTTGGCAATGGGCTTTGTTGCAAGGAAAGGTTCCTGGGTTAGAGGTTCTGTTGTGTGGTGTGTGGTTGCTGGTGAGTATTTGCTTCAGGTTTGGGGGCTGTCTGTAAGCAAGGACTGGCCTGTCTCCCAAGATCTGTGAGAGTGATGGGTCATCCTTCAGGATAGGTTGTAGATCCTTGATGATGCGTTGGAGAACATTAGTAATCACAAGCTTAACTTGAAGCATATGAATAAGTGATTTGATGATTTAGGACCCAAAGCTGTGTTACCTGGCAACAATAGTTAAACGTTGTTTTGGGAAAATTCTTAAAAGGGCAAATTACAAGTTTCCATGATAAAGCTCTGAGATCCTAATGAATCAAGAAAGCTCTTCTGGGAAGTTGCTTGTTTAACTTTTTGGAAAGGAAGGATCTATATAAAAGGAAGATCAGCATCAAGGAAACCAGTTTGTTTGTGCCTATTACATAATTGTTAATAAACACAAAACTTATCATATCATCAGCATTGTGGAATTTATCAGCCTCTATAACAGAGCTGTCCTTTTCCCATCAGAAAATATGACCTAGTTTCAAGGATATCTAGACTAAATTTATGGAATCACAATACATTTTGTCTTAAATATGGGAAGATAATTGGACTTTCCAATATTCCAAGAAAGTTGACCACATTTGTGTGATCAGGAACATGCCTCGGAGAAAACCATTATATGATTCCTATAATTATCCACACTCTTTGGAAGGTCACCATTTTATACTCATATGTTTGGTATTTCTTGGGTTCCTCTAACAATAACATTCATACTCTTTCAATCTGGACAATTGGAATTAAAATATTTTTTCATTAGGACAGTCAAAATTGAGCACTGTGATTTATTGCTTAAAGTGTTGATTCCAGGACAGGCTGTTTTGATTTTTTTTTTGTCCTTTGCTTTTTCAGCCTTTGAATTCCAGTAACACATACACCAAGGAGAGAGCTTATACAATTTGTGAGATGAGTGGGTTGAATTGTATACCTCATGTAATGAAAAAAAAACAAAAATTTATGATTTGTTTAAACAGAATAATTTCCAAACTTAAGGAGTGTCACTGTACAAATCTGTCCAAGAAGTTTAGTTAGTGAGAACTTTGTTTATTATGGGCAAGATTGAGGAGTTACCACAAGCTCTGGGGAAAGGGCAATATAGCATGTGCTTCCCTAGGAGCATTCCAGGAAATGAACTGTGACTCAGTCAAAATGAGGTTCCCTCCTACCCACCTTGTTTCGAGGGTGGGGGGAAGTAGGGGTGGATAGGACTCACTTCTGGACCTCTGCAGGAGAAGATAGAGGAATGGCAGCCTCACAGCAGCTGCTCTTACCCCCTGCTACTCCCAGGACAGACTCTTCATGTGGGTGGGTTATATAGCAGAACAATGGGGCACCCAACAAGTTCAACTCTGCTTTCAGTGTGGCTTTTTTCCTCCAACTATATCTGTCTAGGTGCATAAAGCAGCTCACAGTGAACTATAAGCGGAAAATCCAGACCTTCTAATCCTAATTTGGGGACAGAAGGCCCTGAAAACAGTAACTCCACTGTGGTCATTAGCATGGAGGAAAGAGTTGGTTGAGGGTGTCAATCCTTTTTCTGGGCCTTCACATGTTTTGAGGGTGTACTGAAGGCATTGGAATCAGTGGGTCAATGACTACACAGATTCCCTAGATATTCCCCCCACGTTCACACAAAGGAGCTATAGGGTAACTTTTTTGTAAATGCACAGCCCTGGGGGAGGATATTTCCCCCACCTTGTAAAAAGCTTTTACAGAACTGGGGCTTGACATGAGACAGGACTGCAGGCCTCTCACAGGCAAAACTCTTATCAAAACCAACTGGAGTTTTGCATGAGTAAGACCTTTAGAACGTGATTCTCATTAAATATTTCTTTAAGGATGATGGACAAATGCATTTTACAAAAATATGATTAGTTTTAATTTGATGTGCTCAAGGCCTCAAAGAGATTACAGCAATGACAGTCAAGACTGGATGGGATTTGTCCTTGAAAGGTGGTTTTGAACCATCCACTTTATGTTCTAATTTCTATCATTGACCAAACAAAACAAAAATCCCCCAACACCCCAGGTATAAGCTCTCATGCTCTTTTCTCATGTTTTAAGAAAACTGCTCAATTATGCATACAGTAGAGAATAACCGGAATTATTTTCTTGGCCAGTGTGCGAGAGCATGACTTATTACAAACTAATGCTCTGAAATGGAATAGAATGTATATGGCCTTCACTTACACTGTGAATTGCTTCAGAGTTCCCTTATGATGAATAGGTATATTCTGAGCTACTTTGTACATTGTTTTCCTTGTGTGATTTTGGTGACCAACTTGGACATTTGTTTAAAAGTAAATGCGAGTCCACGTATCTATTGATAAATATGGCTGTACACTCTGACCAACCCATTCCCACTAGTAGCATTTGCGGGTGGATGACAAATTCATATACTCAATTTCTAAGGCCCCAGGCCTCAGATAATAGGGGGCTATCATGATGAAATGCCACAATTTGCTATTATCACAGCAAAGCTTTAACACACAAAACTTCATGAAGTACTAGTTCCCCCCTCCTACCACACCCTTACACTCTGCCCCTCCCCACAATAAACACACTGTGCATTGGTCATCATTTGGATGGAATGTTAAGACCAGACTTTTCACACCAGCTCAATAGCTGTATTCGGGACAAGATTTTCAACAGAACTCTGCTCCCAATATTCTGAGCTCTTTCAAAAATCTGATCTTGTGCTTCATAATGGGATGCTGAATGCCTTAGAAAATCTTGTCCCAGTTGTGGGCACTGAGAACTGAATAATCTGACCCTGGGCTCCTTTGAAAATCTGACACAATCTGTCCAAGATACCCTATGCTCTTTGCTGGTGGCATTTCAAGTAGAAGTTGAAAAACCCATGGCTCTTTTCAAAACAGACTCTCATCTCCAATGATATGCATGAGCTGGTGATGAGCACATAAAGATGATCAGATTTGCTTAGAGAGAGAGAGAGATTGCATTACCAGTATGGATCTCATTGCTCTATTATACATTTTTGGATACCACAGATATGAAAAGTGCTATATAACTACAATCTATTCTGTCACTAAAGCTTTCTTATATCTGAAGGGACAAAATGCGGTTTCCTCATCAGCACTAGTATTTGATTAGTGGTGCAACAGTCACTACGTTCTGGCTTTCTATTAGGAGCTTCTTAAATGTTAGGGCTTAGAGTGAAGCCTAGTGGAAGTTGGCATAAGATAGCATGAGTATTGTGCACTTGACTGAATGATGTAATGATGTGTACTTGACTTAATGTTATAAAATTTAGCAATATGCATCTGTTTAGCAAAATGTATTCTGTGATAAACAGGCAAAGCACAAATAAACAGATGGCAGCAGCTTAGAGGCTTTATACACTAAGATCTAACCTCATTGATGTATCAAGTCTATTGGGAAAAGGACTGAGACAAATGGTTGGGTTAAGTATCAGAAATGTAATTACGGTCAACTGGAATACCACATATGGACGATCAAAACCCTAAAATTGCTCTCCCAGAATACCAAATGTAAATAGGAGGTTGAGATTTGATCAGATATGGTCCCAGATGCATGTGGGTAGAATGGGAAAAATGTATAAAAGGTTATCAAGCACATCCCTAGCTGGAACACCGGGTTGATGGCCTGGGGCAACCGTGTAGGAAGCCTGGCCTAGTGCCTTCCTTTTGTGGTGGGCTCCAATGACTGTTTCCCCCATCTTTGTTTCTAACGATCTCCATAAGGTTGTAGGTATGCACAATGTAAGACTTAAGTATGAACAATGTAGGAAATCACTTCACTGTACTATTTATATTTTTTTTTTGTATTTGCCTGTATTAACTAAAGCTCAAAGTTTCTGTGTGTGCCCCACCAGTCACAGCTTAATTAACCCTAAGTAGTTGCCTGGATAAAGAATCTTTCCACCACAGACTAATCCCAGGCTACAATGGTCTGAGCAATTCTATCACTAAGTCAGTCTGAACAGAAAATTATGTTTAATTTGTACATAAACCATATCTTTGGAATATGCTTTCTGTGTGATGCTGCTATTTATTTGGACAAACTTTTATTGAGACTTACACAAACATTTGCACTGTAGTAAAACTGTACTTAAGTGACAGACACTAGGATGTTGAAAATAATTTACTTACTGTCATTTGATCTCAAATTCTCCTGCATGCAAACCTACCACTGAGTTCAATGACTACAAGATCAGTCTTTAGGTAAACACTGCTCACTGAAAAGGAATAGTTATAATTTCTACTATGATTTAGTTAACTTCATGTAACATGTAGGATTTGATTTATGGCCTTGGGCACATCACTTAGGCTCTATGTGCCTCAGCTTTCCCATCTATAAAGAAGGTAGAGCTGTTTAGAAAATTTCAAATTTGTAGGAAACATGCTCATTTTACAAGCAGCTCTAAACATAGGGATAATTATATCTGCATCACAGGGCTAATGTGTCATCTAATTCCCTTTCTGCTTTACCTGCCCTGATCCTAGAGGCAGATGTGACTCCCTGAGCAATTTAAAGCAGCCTCAGGGCTGTCCTAAGTTACGCTGGCTGATGCTAGGCATGTAACTGGCCCTAGGGGTTATTGTGTAGTGGGGCATGACCACAGTATAAGGAACTCTGGTCACACTCACAGTCTTACCCCCTCCCTTTGTAATGTCTCAATGCTGGGGAAGTGGGAAGCAGTGATAGTGAAGAGCAGGCATCGTTCTACCCCACGTTAGAACTCCCCTATATAAGGAGACTCCCTGGCTTGCAACGAAGCCTGCTTTCTGTCCCCTTTGTGCTGCTGGAGGAGAAATGAACCAACTGACTGAGCCAAAAAACAAAAAATGGAATAGAATGGAATGTACTGGTGCAGCCCAGTGAAGTTGAAAATATTAGAATCACAGCATAGGCTTTGTACTTTTTTTTAAAAGAGTGTAGACTATTACAGACAGACTTTAATGTGGGCTGTAATTTTGGTTTTCTCCTTTTGACTATGCCAAAAACATTTTTGTTTTTCTTCAGGCAGCAATTGAGAATTTTATATTATCAAGCCACAGTGTTGTGACCTTTGGACCCAGAGTGAATATTCTAGGTAATTTGGAGCCAATACATATATTAAATTCTAAGGATGAAGAATTTAAAAAATGTTTTGGAGCCCTGTAGTTCAGTTCTTCACTTCTCCTCAAGATTTATTAATTTTGGTGCATTACTACTGATTTTATAGGGATGTTATATCAAAAACATTCAATTTATTTTGATCAACAGACAATCAGTTAGACTTCTATACAGTTGTATGGAACTGGGTGAACACATAGGCTCAGCATGTCTTTTAAAAAGAAATAATTTTATATCTAAAACACCCTCTCCTCCTGTCCAGGTACTACACAAATAGTAAATGAAATAAAAATACCCACATAAAGTATAATTAAAAACTGGCTGATAGGTCTCAAAGTATAATCATAAATAGGAAATTGTTATCGAGTAGGTGTATTCTTAATGTGGTCCTGCAGGTATCAGTTCTTGGCCCCAAACTATCAATGACTCAGTGGCAAACATAAAATCTATGCTGATCAAGTCTGCAGATGACACAAAGGTTGGGGGAAAGGTAAATAAGAAGAGAACAGGTCACTGAGACAGAGTGATCAGGATCAGTTGATAAGTTGGGCGCAAGCACAGAATACAAGCTTTAAGATAGCCAAATGAAAAGTTAATCAAGGAAAAAAGTGTGCAGGATATACTTATATGATAAGGAATTCTATCCCGAGAACCAGTTACTCTGAAAAAGACTTGGGGATTATGATAGATATTCAGCTGGATATGCACTTCCAGTGCAACACTGGGGCCAAAAGTGCTAATGGAACTCTTGGATATGTCAAAAGGGAAATACCAAGTAAGAGTAGGAAGGTTATATTAAGTCTGTATTTGGCAGTGATGTGACTGCTGCTGGAATACTGTGTGCAGTTCTAGTGTCCACAATTCAAGGATATTGCTAAAATGGAGATGGTCAGAGAAGAGCCACAAGAACAATTAAAGGATTGGAAAACATATCTTAGGGAGAGAGACTCAAGGAGTTAAATCTCTTTTAAAGAGAAAGAGTTAAAGGGTGACTCGATCACAATTTATTAGTACTTATATGGGGAACAAAATTTGATAATGGGCTTTTCAATCAAGCAGACAGAGGTATAACAAGGTCTAGTTAAAGTTGAAGTTAGACCAAGTTGGATTGCAAATAGGTGCATATTTTTAAGAGTGAGGGTTATTAACCAAGGTTTGTGGTGGATGATCCCTCACTAGCACATTTTAAATCAAGACTGGATGCTATTTTAAAAGATATACTCTGGTACAAAGAGGAATTGATTCAGGAAAACCATATGCCCTTTGTTATACAGGAGGCCACTCTAAATGATCACAATGGTCCCATGAGAACTTATAATTTATGAATTGGCCTATTTGTAATCAAGTAGAAATATAAAAATCAAGCAAAACACTGAACAGGATAGCTAAAATGAACTCGAAGGGTAAAAACCAACCTAAAGTCTAAATGAGTAAAAGAGAAAATGTGTCCAAAAGAAGTCTTTAAATGTTGTTTGAAGGCATGCCAAGATTGCTAGGCCTTTTTACTTGCAGCCTTTTAAGGAAATCAAAAATAGAGCAACAAGAAAGGACAAATCTGTGTTTCTTAAATATGCTGTATGAGTCTCAACTTATTTTATAGGGCCAGCTACTACTCCCATTGACTTGGGAAAAAACCTATTGACTTCAATCAGAAGGGGAAGCCCATAAGTAGACCTCTCCTCTTACCTGAGTACCATATGCATCGCCCCTCCCCTTTCCATACTTCTGCTGGGCAACAGTAGCATTCGCAGACATGACACACCCTCTTCCTACCCTTGATAACTGCATCAAACCCGATACTTTGCTTCCAACAGCAGCCAGGGTTTGGTCCTGAGGTTAATAGTTAGAGTTAACATGGTATTTTACAATTCAAAAATACTGAAAATTTTTTACCTGGTTCTCACACAAACTCTAAGAGTAGATGAGTTGGGAAACAGAGGTTAAATAACTTCTCCACAATGACAAAGTGAGTCAGTGGCTGAACGCCTGAGCCAAAATATATCAAATAAAATGAAAGAGTGCCATTGATTTCAGTAGGCTTTGGAGACACCCTGAGACCCGAATGAGAATTTAGGCAATCCTGAATTACAGTCTCAGACTTAGTCCACTAGACCATGCTACATCCCTTTAATGCTTTGCTGAAAACTGAGGAGGAAAACTTTTCACAGTGCAGGAGACAAATGTGCAGTGCCATACCGTACCTAGGGGAATCTTTCCGTTCAGCTACACCCAGGGTTACGTTTATACGCTGACAACATGATGTTTTATTACCCTTATGATAGCTTCGATGCTCCTGAGTAATGTGGCCCTCCCTAACTTAAAAACATGATAGAATCTCATAGCATGACCCAGTCTTTACATATTTATTTGCATTTTGTTTCCTTTGTTTGAACAGAATACAATGTAGGCTAGGAGTTGCACTAAAAAAAACACATTTTGAACTGAATCCATTCCTGTGTACAGTAGGGTTGTTTGACTGCTTTTCTCTGAAATGGGGATAGGGCAGAGCTCTTATTACTTGCAAACTCATCTGATCAGTAATTGCTTATATTTGCAAAGTCACCAAATTTCTTTTGGAATTATTTCAAAACAATCATTTCTTCTGTCCAAACCTGAAACATGCTAATAAAAAGGATTATTGTGAAATAAATGAAATTGTGCCGCAGCGATCACATTCTGAGGATTACTTTAAGGGTGATGTGCACATAGATTTGATTTATCTCCACAGGCAGGCTTCAGTCTGAAGAGAGGTAACAAACATGCATCTGATATCATTAGTGCTGAGACAACTCCATGAGAGAGGGTATGTCAGTGTGTATGTAGGTTCTGCAATTCACAGACCTGAAAACTAAATTCAGATGCACTGAACTACCCTCAAACTTTGATTATGTGGGACATTCAGCACATCACATTACAAGTCACATTTGCGAACAGAACAATACAACTCATCAGCACTAAGGGCCAGACTGAAAGCTCACTGAAGTCAGTGGAAAGATGCCAATTGAAACAAATGGATTTTGGACTGGGCCCCTAAATTGCAATAATAAATTATGTATGCACATATGTATTGGAAATAGGCAAATGCATGGAAAATTGGGTAATTCCAAACTACTTAACATTCAGGTACAATTTAGGTATCTATTGTTAAAACATTTCCCTGAAGTACTCCAGTGGTAAGAGCACTAGCCTAGGATCCAGGAAACCCAGGTTCAATTCCATGCATGACAGATTTCCTGCATGATCTTGGGCAATGCAGTCTCTCTGGGTGTGCCTACACTGCATTGGAGAGATATGATTCCCATTGTGGGTAGGCAGACTCGTGCAAGTTCAGCTTGTGATAGAGCACTAAAAATAAGTGTGGACATTGTGGCACTGGAGGTGGTGCGGCCTAGCTTCCCAAACTTGGACCCAAAGTGTTAGGTGGGCTTTGACTTGAGCCTGCGCCACCATCAGTGCCACAACATCTACATTGCTATTTTTAGCACACTTGCTTGCGTCTGTCTACCGGCGCTTGGAATCTGCCAGCTGCAGTGTAGAAGTCCTTTCTGGGCTTCAGTTCCCAGCCTGTAAAATGGAAATTGAAGTATTGCCCTGCCTCATAGTGAGGATAAATACATCAGAGGTTGTGAACTGCTGAGATACCACGATAATGGAGGCCAGGCAAATACCCTGGATAGAGGTAACATTGTAAAATGTGCCTTTGCTGGTAATCCTATATTGCACATTTTAGCTGTTCCGTCATCTCCTTGGCTTGGAATAGTTTCAATCTTCCAGAAGCCTGGAATGATTTTCTTCATGTTTAGTGAACGTGAATTAGTACTTGTGAAAAGGTACAGGAGCCACAGAACAGGTGCAAGCTGGGGCATGGCATTATAATCTTCCTCACACATCACCATCCATATGGCTTCATCTTGTTTTTGAGGCACCACCTAGATGGCTCAGAGGGCAATTCATTGCCCACTGAAGTGCTTGGCTTGGCAGCTGAGACAGTAAACAAAGAAGGGCTCCAGTTTGTGCCAGTCCTGACTGGTTTGAAGTGACATGAGAGTCAATATTTTTTTTTAACGTGTGTAGACTTGTTCTCCTTTCAGAGCCTGATAGGTGCATTAAAACTGTAGATGAAAGTGAGCCTAACAATCTGAAAGCAGATAAGAACTCAGATAAAATTTGGAGAGCTACGGATAAGAAACCTCAGTGCTTGGAAATTAAAATAAAGCTGTCTTCTTACTATAATCACAGAAATGTACGAAGACATGTTTTCATTAATTCTGAGCTGCCTGTTTTGATGGCGGCTTAGTTGTCTGATAATATAGTGAGACAAATTAAATCCTGCTTCAGGGAGTACACAGATCACATTATTTAAAGAGAGAAATTAAAAATTGCTCAACATCTGTTATTACTGTGTATTAATCTGTAGATCAACTTCATTATTTTAGCTCATATTTTATTTCACTGTTGAAGAGAAGGAAAATATCTAGTGTTGGTTGGGAGACAAAAATTCCAGTTCTTACTTTGGTCTCTACCACTGACTTCCTGAGTAATTTTAAACAAATGAATCTGTGCCTCTGCCTTCCCATCTGTAAAATGGGAACAACAACATTTACTCATCTCATGAGGTGTTGGAAGGATTAATGAATTCTTCATTTTCTTCACCTGGACATGATACTGACTATTAAGCTTTGAGACTTATGGATGAAAAGCGCCATATACAATATAGGTATTATTAATATTTCGACAGGACTTTGAGATCCTGAAATGAAAGCTGCTATCTTTCAACACCTCTTCCAAATTTGAAAGTCAAACCACATATTTCAATCTAACAGATTGGGAGACCTAACCAGAAATTCAATGCCTATTTCAAAAGATACTGATTGCAATGCTATATTTTATTTGCAAACATACTTTACTTTTAATACTACATAATGAATAAAGTTGAACTTTTACCAAACCTTAAACCTAAATTTAACAATTCAGCACCTCAAACTTCTTGCACACATAGCCCATTTACAAACAAAGAACACACCAAAAAAGCCAAAAAACCCCAATCCCCAAACGATGAAGTTTGCTAAGCCAGTGAGAGAATGTAATAATACAGACAATAGTGTAGCACATACAGCACAGAACATATAGACAAACATTTCCTCTCTAGATAAGAAGATGACTTAATTCTCATCACCCCAAAACATGCATTGCTTGCTGCGAAATGATTTTCTCCATAGAACTTTGACTTTTGTCATTCCTTGTTGGCTGCACTTATTTTGTCTTTCAGGTACACTTAGGAACCTCCTAGGATTTATTTGACAATTACTTTGCCCGTCATATCACGTTTGTTAGTTGGATACATTTCAAGAGCAATTTTGAGCCATTTATAAAACTATTAGTTTGCCAGGAAAACTACCAAAGTAACTCAGCTGAAAAATAAAAGAAAATCAAATAGACATTAACAGCAGAGATGCCTAACTGAATATCACTGATTACATTATTGTTCTTTTGACAATACATATAATAGTAAATAAATTAACCAATAATTTGTTTGAAATAAAATAGCCAAAATGAGAAGAGCAGATGTCAAAATCTACTGCAATTTCACCCATATTGCTTCATTGTCAACAAGTGATGCAGCAAGAAGGCAGAATTGTAGGAAAGAGATCTTTAATAAATATGCTGAAAGGCTAGTGTTACATGCTTAGGATCTAGAATTTGTCCGTAAGCTGCTTCTTGCTTTCCTGAGCACCTGTTGTGACAACAAACTAGGTTCCTCCTGAAATCCAACCCTATTTCTCCAGTTCCACTCATCATATTTTACAAAAACCATTATCATTAGATTTGTTTGATGAGTAGCTGAAACTAATCTTGCTCTAGAGATTTATAATTGACCTATTAACAATGGTACCCTACCAGCCTTTGCCGCCCGCCCCCCACCCCCCACCCCCGCTGTCACAGATTCATTTTCCATATATAAAAAGCAAGAACGGATTTGGAGAATTGTGTAGCCAGATACATCAACTTCAATGCTGAGTTGGCCTCAGCAGCTTCCATGTCAGTAGAGTGGTGACTTACTGACAGTGTTAATGCTACACGATCTTTTATGTATTTGGAGAGAAAGTTAAGAGTGACTGACAGTAATTTGGGGAACAGTGTACTGGGTGAAACAGGAGGCGAGAGAAGCTGTTTAATGTGTTCAAACACAGCTGTAGTTTGTTGCATACTGAATGAGGAGTTACTTTCGTGAACTCTGCTGCTGTTTTGCCATCAAGCTCTTTCCCCGAGAGTTTAATTACCAGTGATTAAACTAGACTAGCAACTGTTCACTTATTTCTCTCCAGACAAAGGAATAATCCAACAGCTACAGACCATTCTTTCAGGACCAACCCAAAACCATCCGAAAATCATAGAATCATAGAATCATAGAATATCAGGGTTGGAAGGGACCCCAGAAGGTCATCTAGTCCAACCCCCTGCTCAAAGCAGGACCAAGTCCCAGTTAAATCATCCCAGCCAGGGCTTTGTCAAGCCTGACCTTAAAAACCTCTAAGGAAGGAGATTCTACCACCTCCCTAGGTAACGCATTCCAGTGTTTCACCACCCTCTTAGTGAAAAAGTTTTTCCTAATATCCAATCTAAACCTCCCCCATTGCAACTTGAGACCATTACTCCTCGTTCTGTCATCTGCTACCATTGAGAACAGTCTAGAGCCATCCTCTTTGAAACCCCCTTTCAGGTAGTTGAAAGCAGCTATCAAATCCCCCCTCATTCTTCTCTTCTGCAGACTAAACAATCCCAGCTCCCTCAGCCTCTCCTCATAAGTCATGTGCTCTAGACCCCTAATCATTTTTGTTGCCCTTCGCTGTACTCTTTCCAATTTATCCACATCCTTCTTGTAGTGTGGGGCCCAAAACTGGACACAGTACTCCAGATGAGGCCTCACCAGTGTCGAATAGAGGGGAACGATCACGTCCCTCGATCTGCTCGCTATGCCCCTACTTATACATCCCAAAATGCCATTGGCCTTCTTGGCAACAAGGGCACACTGCTGACTCATATCCAGCTTCTCGTCCACTGTCACCCCTAGGTCCTTTTCCGCAGAACTGCTGCCGAGCCATTCGGTCCCTAGTCTGTAGCGGTGCATTGGATTCTTCCATCCTAAGTGCAGGACCCTGCACTTATCCTTATTGAACCTCATTAGATTTCTTTTGGCCCAGTCTTCCAATTTGTCTAGGTCCTTCTGTATCCTATCCCTCCCCTCCAGCGTATCTACCACTCCTCCCAGTTTAGTATCATCCGCAAATTTGCTGAGAGTGCAATCCACACCATCCTCCAGATCATTTATGAAGATATTGAACAAAACGGGCCCCAGGACCGACCCCTGGGGCACTCCACTTGACACCGGCTGCCAACTAGACACGGAGCCATTGATCACTACCCGTTGAGCCCGACAATCTAGCCAGCTTTCTACCCACCTTATAGTGCATTCATCCAGCCCATACTTCCTTAACTTGCTGACAAGAATGCTGTGGGAGACCGTGTCAAAAGCTTTGCTAAAGTCAAGAAACAATACATCCACTGCTTTCCCTTCATCCACAGAACCAGTAATCTCATCATAAAAGGCGATTAGATTAGTCAGGCATGACCTTCCCTTGGTGAATCCATGCTGACTGTTCCTGATCACTTTCCTCTCCTCTAAGTGCTTCAGGATTGATTCTTTGAGGACCTGCTCCATGATTTTTCCAGGGACTGAGGTGAGGCTGACCGGCCTGTAGTTCCCAGGATCCTCCTTCTTCCCTTTTTTAAAGATGGGCACTACATTAGCCTTTTTCCAGTCATCCGGGACTTCCCCCGTTCGCCACGAGTTTTCAAAGATAATGGCCAAGGGCTCTGCAATCACAGCCGCCAATTCCCTCAGCACTCTCGGATGCAATTCGTCCGGCCCCATGGACTTGTGCACGTCCAGCTTTTCTAAATAGTCCCTAACCACCTCTATCTCTACAGAGGGCTGGCCATCTCTTCCCCATTTTGTGATGCCCAGCACAGCAGTCTGGGAGCTGACCTTGTTAGTGAAAACAGAGGCAAAAAAAGCATTGAGTACATTAGCTTTTTCCACATCCTCTGTCACTAGCTTGCCTCCCTCATTCAGTAAGGGGCCCACACTTTCCTTGGCTTTCTTCTTGTTGCCAACATACCTGAAGAAACCCTTCTTGTTACTCTTGACATCTCTTGCTAGCTGCAGCTCCAGGTGCGATTTGGCCCTCCTGATATCTTTCCTACATGCCCGAGCAATATTTTTATACTCTTCCCTGGTCATATGTCCAACCTTCCACTTCTTGTAAGCTTCTTTTTTATGTTTAAGATCCGTTAGGATTTCACCATTAAGCCAAGCTGGTCGCCTGCCATATTTACTATTCTTTCGACTCATCGGGATGGTTTGTCCCTGTAACCTCAACAGGGATTCCTTGAAATACAGCCAGCTCTCCTGGACTCCCTTCCCTTTCATGTTAGTCCCCCAGGGGATCCTGGCCATCTGTTCCCTGAGGGAGTCAAAGTCTGCTTTCCTGAAGTCCAGGGTCCGTATCCTGCTGCTTACCTTTCTTCCCTGCGTCAGGATCCTGAACTCAACCAACTCATGGTCACTGCCTCCCAGATTCCCATCCACTTTTGCTTCCCCCACTAATTCTACCCGGTTTGTGAGCAGCAGGTCAAGAAAAGCGCTCCCCCTAGTTGGCTCCCCTAGCACTTGCACCAGGAAATTGTCCCCTACGCTTTCCAAAAACTTCCTGGATTGTCTATGCACCGCTGTATTGCTCTCCCAGCAGATATCAGGAAAATTAAAGTCACCCATGAGAATCAGGGCATGCGATCTAGTAGCTTCCGTGAGTTGCCGGAAGAAAGCCTCATCCACCTCATCCCCCTGGTCCGGCGGTCTATAGCAGACTCCCACCATGACATCACTCTTGTTGCACACACTTCTAAACTTAATCCAGAGACACAGGTTTTTCCACAGTTTCGTACCGGAGCTCTGAGCAGTCATACTGCTCCCTTACATACAGTGCTACTCCCCCACCTTTTCTGCCCTGCCTGTCCTTCCTGAACAGTTTATAACCATCCATGACTGTACTCCAGTCATGTGAGTTATCCCACCAAGTCTCTGTTATTCCAATCACGTCATAATTCCTTGACATCACCAGGACCTCCAGTTCTCCCTGCTTGTTTCCAAGGCTTTGTGCATTTGTATATAAGCACTTGAGATAACCTGTGAGGACCAGACCATTTGCTCCCACAGTTAGCAGGATGAAGAGCTTTTAAGAAAGGCTGCACTTGCTTCCCAACTCCTTTCCTTTCACTGCCAACATGTCTTTGGTGGCAGTGAGACCATCCATGAAAAGCTAGTGAAAAGGGCGAGTGCCTGTCATTTGATTCAGGGAAATAGACTAGTCTCCAGTTTTGAGTAGCAGCCGTGTTAGTCTGTATTCGCAAAAAGAAAAGGAGTACTTGTGGCACCTTAGAGACTAACAAATTTATTAGAGCATAAGCTTTCATGAGCTACAGCTCACTTCATCGGATGCATCGGATGCATTTATGCTCTAATAAATTTGTTAGTCTCTAAGGTGCCACAAGTACTCCTTTTCTTTTCTCCAGTTTTGCTGTCACTAATCTTCATTAGAAGGACAAAGGGAAGGGAGAATGGCCTATTGCCCTCAGCAAGAAGGTGGAAGAGGTCAGTTCCCTGTGATCAATCCTATCCGGAACATGTCAGTAGCAATGGTAATTGTAGGAAGAAAGGCAGAGACGGTATTCATAAAGATGTGTCCCATATCTACTGAAACCACTAGCAGTTTCATGACAGCAGCAGAGCTCTGCAGGAGCAGTTCGCCTGCCCCAGTAGGATGTAGGAGCCATCTGGGAAGAAGAAGAGACCCATTAATGCCAGAGCTCTATCTTAGGATTACAATTAATTATGAGAACAAGACAAAAAATGGATGCCAGCTAAACAGATTATATGGTGATATAGTGCATCCCTCCATTGCCGCAGGAGAGTATGCCATCACCCATGCTGTTGTGCTTGAAATGAAAGAAAAAAGTCAACAGCACTATATGTTTCCCCTCACAAGCATACACTTTTCTGAATGGCAGCAGGGAGGAATATGAGTGTGACTGACCTGCCTATTGCTGACCAATTCAAGCATTTCTTCATTGAGTCCACCCACGGCACAGTTGCATATTTCCACTGTTCCACCAAACAGCAAAAGGAAACCCTGCTTTCATCGGAGATATGCAAGTGCGCTCTTTGCCCAAGTGTGAATTAGCAGGGATCTGCCGTATCACCTTATAATGGGATTTTATATGGTCAACTATTGCATTAAAAAGAAAAGCAAAAACATTTGCATAAAAGCATTTAGACATCTGTACGATTCTGGGGAAAAAATACATACTGGACAATTTACAAAGGAATATAAAACTGCACAAATCACCAGTGACTAGATACGAAGAATCTGAATTTCAGCTGCTGGCCAAGTATCACCGATTTTCCCTTTACAGGAAAATATGACTACAAACCTTAGAAAAGTGATGCTTAGGCAGTTAAATAAACTCTTTTTGAACCAAAAATATTTGCTTTTCTAACCACAGCTCTGTAGAACTGATAAAATAATAATCTGTAGTGATTTGCTTCTGCCCTCAATCAAGCTGCTTGTGTGTGTGTGTGTAAGAGTGTGTGTGAGAAAGATTGTGAAATTGAAACTTCTGAGGTTTCACTGGTATCCTCTAAATCCAAGAATGCTGTGGGCTAACCTGCAGTTATGACTGGTTCAGTAGAAATATTGCATTGACCAATGAACTATTTTCTTCTGTATTTGCCTCAGATGTGTTAGAAAAACACAATCAGATTCTTAACAGACAATATTATTGGGACCTGAGTAGACCAGATCACATTGTTTGAGCACATAACATAGAAACTCTGGGGGTTATAATGCCATCTTTCCAATCCTGTCACAGGATGAAGACAGGAAGAGAAATATCAGCTAATTCATACTGTGGGTTGCCCTTTGGTTATCAGAGTAAAATGCAAACCTATACCAGGAAATCAAAGCAACTGCCAGCAACAACAAATTTCAGCAAGTGGAAAAGTGGCTATATATAAAAAAAATATAAATCTGCAACATGAAAACTTTCTGATGTAGGCTTCAGGAAAATATTAGAATTCATAGATTCATAGATACTAAGGTCAGAAGTATCATCATCACCATTATGATGGTGATGGTATCATCACCATTATGATCATCTAGTCTGACCTTCTGCATAATGCAGACCACAGAATCTCACCCACCCACTCCTGCGAAAAACCTCACCTATGTCTGAGCTATTGAAGTCTTCAAATCGTGGTTTAAAGACTTCAAGGAGCAGAGAATTCTGTGGTTACTAATTTGGAGTCATAGAATCAGCTTTGGCTCCGTGAAAAATTCCTGTGGATCTATGAAGTCACTGATTTAATTTTGTAAAAATGATACCAGATTTGCTAAAATGTTCTACTACAAACTTCTAATTCAACAAGATACTGCACACAATAGCTTCTTTGGAATAGAGATCCAAATTTGCACATACAAATCCTAGCTCGCTGTTTACATCTTTGAAAGTTCCTGCAGGTCTGATAAAAACACTTTAAAGGGGTCAGTATTCAATTGGGCCCTCACCCATCCTCCATGGGTGCAGCTGTACAAGTTCAAATGTCTGTATGTGCAAGGTAAATTGTCTGCTACTGTGGATTTACAAATGTTAAAATTTGTATACTCACCCCCCCCTCCCATTGCCTTAGAAAGTTATGCAGATGCAGATTCTAATACTGATCTATGCACAGGACTCAGTTCAGTTACTGTAGGGTTGCCAGGTGTCTGGTTTTTCATCGGAATGCCCGTCAAAAAGGGACCCTGGTGGCTGTGGTCAGCACTGCTGACCGGGCCATTAAAAGTCCGGTCGGTGGTACAGTGGGGCTAAGGTAGGCTCCCTGCCTGCCGTGGCTCTGTGCAGCTCCCATAAGTGGTGGCATGTCCCTTCTCTGGCTCCTCGGTGTAGGGACAGCTAGGGGGCTCTGTGCGCTGCCCCCGCAATAAGCGCCAGTTCCGAAGCTCCTATTGGCTGGGAACCGCGGCCAATGGGATCTGTGGGGGTGGCGCCTGCGGAAAGGGTAGCACATAGAGCCGCCTGGCCATGCCTCTGCATAGGAGTCAGAGGGGGAACATGCCGCTGCTTCTAGGAGCTGCCTGAAGTAAGCACCGCTTGGAGCCTGCACCACCAGCCCCCGTACTCTAAACCCCTGCCCCAGTCCTGATCCCCCTCCCACCCTCCAAACCCCTCAGTCCCAGCCCTAATTCCCCTTCCTGCACCCCAAACTCTTCATCCTCAGTCCCACCTGAGAGACTGCACCCTCCCAACTGGAGCCCTCACCCACACCCCTGTGACCCAACCCTCTGCCACAGCCCTGCTCCTGCTCCTACCTTCTGAACCTCTTGATCTGAGCCCAGAGCCCCCTCCTGCACCCGAAATCCCTCATCCCCACCCCACAGCCCACACCCCCCGCTGGAGCCCTCACTCCCTTACACACCCCCTGAGCAAGCCCGGTGAAAATAAGCGAGTGAATGAGGGTGGGAAGAACGAGTAACAGAGGGAGTGGGGATGGAGTGAGCAGGGGCGGGGCCTCAGATAAGGGGTGGGAGGGCAGGGCAAGGATGTTCGGTTTTGTGCAAGTAGAAAGTTGGCAACCCTAATTTACTGTGCATGCACAGGTCAATGTGTATATGTTTGCACAGCAAGGTTCACGCACAGCATCTGTTTAATTTTGCATGTGCAAAAATGAGGCTGACCTTTGAAAATTTAGGCTTAAGAGACCTGAATAAAGAAAAATGTCACCCAATTCAGCCTCGTGTTTCACAGATACTTTATGGAAGGAAATGGGTATAGGGATCCTCAACTCTCCCAGAGCATACATAGAGCAAAAGGACTGGAAATCCCCTTGGAAACTAGAAGGAGGTCCTTAGAAATGTGTCTAGCAGGGTCCTGGTATCATGGGGGACAAGTCCTGGACTTCTTTCCTTTAGGGCAAATACTGATTTCAGTACCATGTGAACCTTATTATAAAAGTAGGCGCACTTTACAATAAGGATCAGTTCAGTGCAGCTTGCAGAATCAGAGCCTAGACTGCAAATCCCTCAGGAAAGGGACTGTGTCTTTCAATATGTTTATACAGCACCTAGTTAGACCTGGCTGAGAATTGTTAATCAGAATGATTTTCTGATAAACATGCAGTTTCCACACAATCAAAATGTTTCCTAATTGTATTAATTTTCTCTAGGAAAACCGAAGCAAAATTGGTCAGTCAGATACTAATCAAAATATTTCAGTTTGTTGAACTGATCTGAAATGTTTTGTTTTGACTCCGTACAGTGTTAAATTTTATTTCCTTATGGTGGTCCATTGAATTATGGGAACTGTAATACAGAAGCCTAACGCCTCCACTGTCTTTTATCTTCCATGTTCCCTGGCTGTACTACAGCTTCTATGATGCTCTTGCAACCATGTGACTCCCATGGTGCACACTTTAATCTCTTTGGTCACTAGATTACAGACCTAAAAGTTGCAATTCTTAAACAAAAAAAACTTCAAAAACAGACTCCAACGAGAGACTCCTGAACTGGAATTAATTTGCAAACTGGATACAATTAATTTAGGCTTGACTAAAGACTGGTAGTGGATGGGTCATTACACAAAGTAAAACTATTTCCCCATGTTTATTCCCCTCCGTCCCCCACCACCACTCCTCAGATGGTTCTTGTCAACTGCTGGAAATGGCCCACCTTGATTATCACTACAAAAGGCTTTTTCCCCCCACTCTCCTGCTGGTAATAGCTCACCTTACCTGATCACTCTCATTACAGTGTGTATGGTAATACCCATTGTTTCATGTTCTCTATGTATATAAATCTCCCCACTTTATTTTCCACTGAATGCATCCGATGAAGTGAGCTGTAGCTCACAAAAGCTTATGCTCAAATAAATTTGTTAGTCTCTAAGATGCCACAAGTACTCCTTTTCTTTTTGTGGATACAGACTAACATGGCTGCTACTCTGAAACATACCATTTGGGTCCTAGGAGAGATTGCATTTTATTATGGAAGATGTAGTTCAGTCAAGGAGCCCAGCCTATAGCATAGAATGGGGTAATCAGGCTTCTGAATGACAACCCTCATAAAAAGAAAAGGAGTACTTGTGGCACCTTAGAGACTAACAAATTTATTAGAGCATAAGCTTTCGTGAGCTACAGCTCACTTCATCGGATGCATTTGGTGGAAAAAGCAGAGGAGAGATTTATATACACACACACAGAGAACATGAAACAATGGGTTTATCATACACACTGTAAGGAGAGTGATCACTTAAGATAAGCCATCACCAACAGCAGGGGGGGGAAGGAGGAAAACCTTTCATGGTGACAAGCAGGTAGGCTAATTCCAGCAGTTAACAAGAATATCAGAGGAACAGTGGGGGGTGGGGTGGGAGGGAGAAATACCAGAAGATTCTAGGTGGACTCCTCCTGAAGGTCGAAACAGCAGCCTGGATTTCTACATAGACTGCTTCCGCCGACGTGCACGAGCTGAAATTGTGGAAAAGCAGCATCGCTTACCCCATAACCTCAGCCATGCAGAACACAGTGCCATCCACAGCCTCAGAAACAACTCTGACATCATAATCAAAAAGGCTGACAAAGGAGGTGCTGTCGTCATCATGAATAGGTCAGAGTATGAACAAGAGGCTACTAGGCAGCTCTCCAACACCACTTTCTACAAGCCATTACCCTCTGATCCCACTGAGAGTTACCAAAAGAAACTACAGCATTTGCTCAAGAAACTCCCTGAAAAAGCACAAGAACAAATCCGCACAGACACACCCCTGGAGCCAGGACCTGGGGTATTCTATCTGCTACCCAAGATCCATAAACCTGGAAATCCTGGACGCCCCATCATCTCAGGCATTGGCACCCTGACAGCAGGATTGTCTGGCTATGTAGACTCCCTCCTCAGGCCCTTCGTTACCAGCACTCCCAGCTATCTTCGAGACACCACCGATTTCCTGAGGAAACTACAGTCCATTGGTGATCTTCCTAAAAACACCATCCTAGCCACTATGGATGTAGAAGCCCTCTACACCAACATTCCACACAAAGATGGACTACAAGCCGTCAGGAACAGTATCCCCGATACTGTCACGGCTAACCTGGTGGCAGAACTTTGTGACTTTGTCCTGACCCATAACTATTTCACATTTGGTGACAATGTATACCTTCAAATCAGCGGCACTGCGATGGGTACCCGCATGGCCCCACAGTATGCCAACATTTTTATGGCTGACTTAGAACAACGCTTCCTCAGCTCTCGTTCCCTAATGCCCCTACTCTACTTGCGCTACATTGATGACATCTTCATCATCTGGACCCATGGAAAAGAAGCTCTTGAGGAATTCCACCATGATTTCAACAATTTCCATCCCACCATCAACCTCAGCCTGGACCAGTCCACACAAGAGATCCACTTCCTGGACACTACGGTGCTAATAAGCGATGGTCACATAAACACCACCCTATATCGGAAACCTACTGACCGCTATTCCTACCTACATGCCTCTAGCTTTCATCCAGATCATACCACTCGATCCATTGTCTACAGCCAAGCGCTACGATATAACCGCATTTGCTCCAACCCCTCAGACAGAGACAAACACCTACAAGATCTCTATCATGCATTCCTACAACTACAGTACCCACCTGCTGAAGTGAAGAAACAGATTGACAGAGCCAGAAGAGTACCCAGAAGTCACCTACTACAGGACAGGCCCAACAAAGAAAACAACAGAACGCCACTAGCCATCACCTTCAGCCCCCAACTAAAACCCCTCCAACGCATCATCAAGGATCTACAACCTATCCTGAAGGACGAGCCATCGCTCTCTCAGATCTTGGGAGACAGACCAGTCCTTGCTTACAGACAGCCCCCCAATCTGAAGCAAATACTCACCAGCAACCACACACCACACAACAGAACCACTAACCCAGGAACCTATCCTTGCAACAAAGCCCGTTGCCAACTCTGTCCACATATCTATTCAGGGGATACCATCATAGGGCCTAATCACATCAGCCACACCATCAGAGGCTCGTTCACCTGTGCATCTACCAATGTGATATATGCCATCATGTGCCAGCAATGCCCCTCTGCCATGTACATTGGCCAAACTGGACAGTCTCTACGTAAAAGAATGAATGGACACAAATCAGACGTCAAGAATTATAACATTCAAAAACCAGTTGGAGAACACTTCAATCTCTCTGGTCACTCGATCACAGACCTAAGAGTGGCTATACTTCAACAAAAAAGCTTCAAAAACAGACTCCAACGAGAGACTGCTGAATTGGAATTAATTTGCAAACTGGATACAATTAACTTAGGCTTGAATAGAGACTGGGAATGGATGAGTCATTACACAAAGTAAAACTATTTCCCCATGGTATTTCTCCCTCCCACCCCACCCCCCACTGTTCCTCTGATATTCTTGTTAACTGCTGGAATTAGCCTACCTGCTTGTCACCATGAAAGGTTTTCCTCCTTCCCCCCCTGCTGTTGGT
This sequence comes from Dermochelys coriacea, assembly GCF_009764565.3. Lineage (NCBI taxonomy): Eukaryota > Metazoa > Chordata > Testudines > Dermochelyidae > Dermochelys > Dermochelys coriacea. The sequence goes on along the minus strand of NC_050068.2, from coordinate 168,415,582 downwards.
GATGGCTTATCTTAAGTGATCACTCTCCTTACAGTGTGTATGATAAACCCATTGTTTCATGTTCTCTGTGTGTGTGTATATAAATCTCTCCTCTGCTTTTTCCACCAAATGCATCCGATGAAGTGAGCTGTAGCTCACGAAAGCTTATGCTCTAATAAATTTGTTAGTCTCTAAGGTGCCACAAGTACTCCTTTTCTTTTTGCGAATACAGACTAACACGGCTGCTACTCTGAAACCCTCATAAAGTGAGGCACCACTGTAGGGAAATGTAGTATAATGTTGCACCGACTCTAAATGAAACATTTCAGGTCAGTTCAACAAACCAAAATGAAATATTCTGATACAGGAATATCTAAATGTTTTCTTTTGATTGAAAATGTCCAAACTAATATTTCTGAATAAAATCTTTACAGAAATTTTTGTTCCACAAACAAAACAAATTTTGATATTTCAGCTGGTTGTCCTCATTCATGATGAAAGCAAGTGTTGAAATGTGGGATATTCCCATGTTCAGAAATTCTGATTTTCACTACGTTCTACAACTAGCCCAATAAGGCCCCACTTCTGATTGGGGCATCTGGAAGCTACCATAAAACAAATAATAATAATGTTATGGCCAGCTAGACGATATAGAGATTAATTTTTAAAGTACTATGTTTAGCAAAGACTTGATAGCACTTTCATAACAACATAAGAACAGCCATACTGGGTCAGACCAAAGGTCCATCTAGCCTAGTATCCTGTCTTCTCACAGTATCGGGGGTAGCCGTGTTAGTCTGTATCCATAAAAACAACAAGGAGTCTGGTGTCACCTTAAAGACTAACAGATTTATTTGGGCATAAGCTTTCAAGGGTAAAATACCACTTCTTCAGATGCAACCACTTTTTCAGATGTCTTCTCACAGTGGCCAATGCCAGGTGCCCCAGAGGGAATGAACAGAACAAGCAACCATCAAGTGATCCATTCCCTGTCACCCAATCCCACTTCTGGCAAACAAAGGCTAGGGACACGATCCCTGCTTATCCTGGCTAATAGCCATTGATGGGCCTATCCTCCATGAATTTATCTGGTGCTTTGTGAACCGTGTTATAGTCTTGGCCTTCACAACATCCTCTGGCAAAGAGTTCCATAGGTTGACTGTGGGTTATATGAAGAAATACTTCCTTTTGTTTGTTTTAGACCTAAAGAAGTTGCAGATTTATATTTTTGTTTGTTTTAAACCTAAACCTATTAATTTCCTATTTAACAAATTTCCTTTTTGTTTTAAACCTATTAATTTCATTTCGTGACCCCTAGTTCTTGTGTTATGAAAAGGAGTAAATAACACTTCCTTATTTACTTTTTCCACACCAGTCATGATTTTATAGACATCTATCATATCCCCCTATAGTTGTCTCTTTTCCAAGCTGAAAAGTCCCAGTCTTATTAATTGCTCCTCATACGGAAGCCATTATGATACCCCTAATAATTTTTGTTGCTCTCTTCTGAACCTTTTCCAGTTCCTCTATATCTTTTTTGAGATGGGGCGACCACATGTGCACGCAGTATTCAAGCTGTGGGTGTACCATGGATTTATATAGAAGCAATATGATCTTTTCTGTCTGATTATCTATCCCAGGGGTTCTCAAACTGGGGGCTGGGACCCCTCGGGGGTCACGAGGTTATTACATGGAGGGGTCACGAGCTGTCAGCGTCCACCCCAAACCCCGCTTTGTATCCATCATTTATAATAGTGTTAAATATATTTAAAAGTGTTTTTAATTTATAAGGGCGGGTCGCACTCAGAGGCTTCCTATTTGAAAGGGGTCACCAGTACAAAAGTTTGCCAATCACTGATCTATCCCTTTCTTAATGATTCCCAGAATTCTGTTCACTTTTTTGACTGCTGCTGCACATTGAGTGGATGTTTTCAGAGAACTACCCACAATGACTCCAAGATCTTTCTTGAGTGGTAACAGCTAATTTAGACCCCATCATTTTATATGTATAGTTGAGATTATGTTTTCCAATTACTTTGCATTTATCAATATTGAATTTCATCTGCCATTTTGTTGCCAAGTCACCCAGTTTTGAGAGATCCTTTTGTAGCTCTTCGCAGTCTGCCTGGGACTTAACTATCTTGAGTCGATTTGTATCATCTGCAAATTTTGCCACCACACTGCTTACCCCTTTTCCCATTCCCAGAAATTTTTCTCATTCTACCTTATATTTACAGGGGCTACATTTATCGTTAGTTACTCTCTGGATCCAATTTACATCTATTAATACACAATAAAAACCTTTTTTTGTGAAACAGCTAAAGCTTTCATATATATAAGATAACAAAACAAAAGAAAACAAAACCATAACATAAAAGCAAGTAACTGAAAAGTTAAGATATCTAACAGTACATACTCTCTAGTCGTTTGCCAAAAGACACATACCTTAGCACTACCACACCTACTGTGTGTCATAGACCATGCACTACAACAACTCTGTAGGAGGAAGCTTTGGGTGAGGCACTTATGCCTTTACCAAACTACTTTCTCAATGGTATTAGCTAAAGATTTTGGGGGTAGCAGTTTGATGTATATGTAGCAGGGTGGAAGCTTGGTAAAGGGCCAATGCAAAGTTGGCATATGCAACTGCACTTCTCTGGCAGATAAAACCTTTGCTGTCAGCAACCTTTCATGTTGCATCCATCAGCTACCCATTGCACAAGAACTTTTAAAAATGACACTAAATCCCATTTTCCAACTACCTGTTACCCCAGATCTTTTCGAGGTTAATCTCTCCACTAATTTGTATAGCTAGACAGTGGTTTTTTTTTTACAAAGATATGAGTTGACAAATAAAAGAAAGATGGTCACAAACAAATTTCAGTCACTGCCAAATTTCAAACACATCTAATTTCAAAACCATGAACAGAAACTAAAGAAAAACTACATTGAAATTTCTAAGGGAATGCAAACTAATCCTGGGTAAAATTTCACACAGAATGGCCTCCCTGCATATACATAAAAAAGAAAGCAATGCCTCATTTCAAGCCTGTTTCAGAATACAACCTTAACTATAAAGTCACGACCAAGCAGCTCTATAATAAATTCATGTGTAAAATCTGACAATGCTGCAACTTCCCCAAAAGAGTCTCCGACTTGTACCTAGTTAATTGCCCCACCCCTGATGGAAAAGAGTTATTCTATTTCATAATGGCATTGCCATGAATCATAGGGGGATAACCCCGACAGTTTTTATTTTTAAAATGAAGAAAGGCTTGCTATCAAATTTTATGAAAGTATTTCAAGTAGTTTCTGATGAGAGCTATCTTCAGGTAAATTTACTACCAATGGCCAGAACACCTAGGTTACCATGATTTAGCAGCTGTATGAAACATTACATTCTTCAAGACTGGCCAAAACCCAGCAGCAATACTGAACTGATATTTTCCCTCTTTCCCTCCTTGTTTGTGTTGGAAACACTGGTTAATGCTCATTAATACATGTTAACATTGTGACCATGGGAGCCCTCAGTGCCAGCTGGCAGAGGGCACACCATACAGTAACTCATAACAGGCCTGGCACAGTCATTGCCCCTACAACTGTTGTCATAATCTATATGCAACAGATGTCATGTAAGGTGTGTGCAAACTGTGAAAATGCTGGTTATTAATATTATTGCATGAGGTATGTACAAGTAGTACATAAAGACTAATAGTTGTGTGCTGTAAATAAGTTCTTACAATGTGTTAGGCAAGGAGTGCATACACCCAGCCTGTCCTAGACAAAGGAACATTGTGTCACCTGCTTCACTGTGTCTCCAATATGAACTGAGGAAGGCCAGAAATAGTGAAAGTATATTTACATATAAGGTAAACAAAGCCATCAAACAAAGAAGTGGGGGAGATGACCACTTAATGATCAAAGTGGGGGACTGAGGCTGCACCCCCAGGAACCTTTGGTGGCTCTTGAAACAGAGATGATGGACTTTGGGAAACATAAGCAGAAGGCCATTTTGGCATACACCACTTGAGGGACAAAAGAGCCCAGAGCTCTTGAATTCTGGGAGCAGGGCTGGCTCCAGGCACAAGCTTTCCAAGCAGGTGCTTGGGGCGGCATTCAGAATGGGGAGGCAGTCCGTGTCCCACAGCGGCAATTTGGTGGCAGCTCCGCCGCTCTTCCTGCAGCAGCGGCTTTTGGTGGCAGCTCCGCCACTATTGCGGCGGCGGCAATTCAGCGGCGACTGCTTGGGGTGGTAAAATTGGTAGAGCCGCCCCTGTCTGGGAGAGTTGGATCCTTCAGCCAAGGGGGCTGAAGTCTCTAGGAACTGACTATATGTGACAAACCTACTTAGACAAAGATTATAACTTGCTAAAGTTAAGTTTTAGTCACTGGAAAGCATTCTTTGTTTAGTTTGTAACCTTTCATATCTCTCTCTTTCACTCCTGTTTGAAATCACTTAAACCGGTTGTCTTTGTTAATAAACTTATTATTGTTTTATTACAGAACCTTCTCAGTGCTGTTATATTGAAGTGAAGCATGAGTCTGTGCTCTGTCTCTTTGGAGGCCCCAAACTTAACTTCTGAGAGTGTCCAGTGAGCGGGATTGGACACTGCAAAAAGACATCTCTGGGAAACTCAGGAAATGGAGGTCGCTCATTGTTACCTGTCAGGCAAGGTTTGGAGTGGCAGAGTCCTGAAGAGTTTGCTGGCGAGGAAGATAGCATGGGGTATCAGGGAGCTGACACATAACTTAACAGCAGCAGCAAATCTAACTCTTGCTGAGGCAGAGTGGTAACACAATTGCTTATGGTTCTGGGTGACCTGAACAAGATGTCACAGACATATGGGCCCAAATCCTGAAAACACATAACTTCACATGCATAAATGCTTTGCTGAATCAAGGCCACATTAAGTATCTTCATAATGAACAGATTGTTGTAAGGGGAGTGCTGAAAGGATAAGAGAAAGGAGGAGTGGGAGCTGGGAAATGTAAGGTAGGATGACAAGATAAAAGAAAGGTTACCAATGAGTAGAAGAAGAAAAGGAAACTCCGGGGGGGGGGGGAGAGGAATAGATTAAGAAAGAAAGAAGAATTGGTGAATTTTAAATAAAGGAGGGTAATTAATCATTAGAACAACTTATTTAAGGACATGGTATATTCTCCCTTACTTAAAGACTTTAAATCTTGACTGGATGTATTTCTAAAAGATATGCTATAGCTCATTCAGAAGTTATGGGCTGGGCTGTGATGTTGGAATCACTTCGTAAAAATCTCTGGACCATTTTATACAGGAGATCAGATTAGATTATCATAATGGTCCTTTCTGGCCTTAATATATATATGACTATTTAAAGAAAAATTTCTAAAAAATGTATAAATAACTAAACTCTAATTTGAAATGGTGATTGTTACAGTCGCCACTAGAATTATACTTCCTCACAAAATCCTTAGCATATAAAAGTGAATAAAAAAAGGAAGTTTGGATACACCTTATGGTTAACATGGCCAAGGAAGTTAATTTGATTGAATTGTTAAATGCATTGAGAAAAGCCAGTTCCAGCCATAACACTGGGATTCTGAATAACTATCAGAATTTTTATTCAAGGCAGTTGTAATAGTTACTGAAGCTTGAGTCCTCTTTTTTGTTTGTTTGTTTTTAAAACAGAAAAAGGCTGTTTACTCATGGAAGGAACCATGATGTTTGATAAGGATTGTTTTCATTAGGACTATACTCTTGCACACTCCCATTTACACTTGGCCAAACCTGCTACCAACCTGGAGAGAGAGAATGGCCATGACCCCATCATGCACATTCCCTTCCCCATCCTTTCTGGGGAAACAAAGTCCTAGTCTATGGTATGTGCAGCTACATGCAGCAGAGAAAAGCAGGCTGCTTTCACACTGCAGTGTGAGGCAGGCTCCAGACCCATCTGTATGAATAGCCACTTCAAAAAGATCACTAGGAATAAGCAGAGAGCCTGTAGGGAATGGAAAAAGGGGGTGATTAGCAAAGAAAGCTACATCATGGAGGTTAGAAAATGTAGGAATAAAGTGAGAATTGCTAAAAGTCAAACTGAATTAGCTCTTGCAAAGGAAATTAAAATGAATAAGAGGTTTTTTGGTTATATAAATAAAAAGAGATTGAGGTTGGGCCACTATGCACTGTGGATGGAAGCAGATTAAAGATAATCTAGGTATAAATGAATGAATGAATGCTTTGCCTCAGTTTTCAGTAAGGATTATAATATGGAACATGGGCAATAAAGACAGAACAGCTGCTGGAAATGAGTGTTTAGAAATGGAAACTATCACATCTGAGGTGGATGAAAAGTTTAAAGAGCTTCATGTTCTCAGGTCGGGGGGCCAGATAACTTCTATCCCAGAATACTGAAGGAACTAGCATGCGAGGTTGCTAGTCTGGTAGCAAGGATTTTTAATAAATGCATCTCTTCAGGAGTGGTACCATGACTGAAGAATAGCTAATGTCATACCTGTATTTAAGAAAGGGAAAAACGTGATCCGGACACTTACAAACCTGAGGCCAGACTAACAGTAGTATGCAAGGTTTTGGAACAAATTGTGAATCCTTACATTCATAGACGTAAATGGTAAAGGGGATGTAATGCAACATGGGTTTACCAAAAGTAGATCATGCCAGACTAACCTGATTTCATTCTTTGAGAATATAACTTTTTTTTTAGAAAAGGGAAGTGCAGTAGATCTAATATTTTTGGACATCAGTAAAGCATTACACATGGGAAATTATTTGTTAAATTAGGGAAGAGGAAGATTAATATAAGCATGGTAAGGAGGATAAGGAATTGTCTAAAGGGGAGAAGGCAAAGTTGTGCTGAAAGGCTCACAAAAAGAAAGCTAAGAGGGGATATGATTGCTCTCTATAGGTGCATTGCAGGTAAATATCAGGGAGGGTAAAGAGCTATTTAAGTTAAAAGACAATGTTGACACAAGAACTAAAGGATATAAACTGGCCATGAACAAATACAGGCTGAAAATTAGAAGAAGAAGGAGTGAGGTTCTGGAACAGCTTCCCAATAAGATTTGTGGGTTCAAACAGTTAAATTAGTTTTGAGAGAGTTGGATGAATTTATGAGTGCAATCATATTATGGGGTTGCTTGTGATGGTGGGGTGCAGGGCTCATCAGCCCTTGGGCTCACTTCCCATTTATACCTTATGTTCTTAAACCTCATGTTTCACGGTTTCAGCCAGCCACTGTCAGGTCTGGAAGGGATTTTTCTCCCCCGGTGTGGTCTGGGAGCATTTTCTATCTTCTTCTTCTGAATCATCTGGGATGGCCAAGGTTGGAGATGGGTCGCTGGGTGGGGTGGACCAGGGCTGTGAGGTGGCACCAAGCATTCTCTCTCAGGTGCTTGGTTGACTGGTTCTTGCTGTCATTCTCAGAGTCGCAACTGATGGCCACATGCAGGGTCAGGAAGGAATTTTCCCTCAGGTCAGATTGGCAGTGATCTTGGGGGGAGGATTTGCCTTCCTCTGCAGCGGGTGGGTGCAGGTTGTTGCCAGGATTATCTGGGTATATCTCTCACTTAATCATTTCCCTGCCATTGTGGGGGCTTCAGGCACTGGTGCACTTCCATCCCTCCTATTCTCAGCTTGTAGCACATAATAGTCTAGTTTCCTGGGGGGTCTCATTCACTTTGGTCCCATTTCGGTTGTTAGGTTTAGTGTGCAGATGCTGGGTGATGGCCTGTGATATACAGGAAGTCAGACTAGGTAATCTGGTGGTCTCTTCTGGCCTTAAACTCTGATTCTGTGGCAGTGAAAGGCTCTGGACTTGGGAGGCAGCAGGAAAGGCCATCCCTGCTGCCTCCCCATGCCAGAGCCTTTCCCCAGTGCCTCCACCCTGCCAGAGTCTTTCCCTGCATCAAGGAAAAATAGCAGTGTAGATAGGGGAGGAACTGCTTGGACTGCATGTAGAGAGCACTGTAGGGTACATACCCTAAGGTTCTGGCATGTCTCTACTCGATTTGCCTAAGCTGTGCCTCACCACCTACTCCTATGTATATCCTTGCTGGAGGGTAGGGGAGCATGCAGTGTTACATACCCTTATGTGCTGTCATAAGGACCATGCTATGTAAACATAGCTTAAAAGAAAGCAGTGTTTGCACTCCTTGTGCCTTGTCCCTGAGCAGAGGCACAAAAGGCCATATCCGGAGTTCATAGTAATCCATGGACTTCACTGGGCTTTGAATCTGGCCCCAAAGCCTTCCCCAGCTTGTGCACCCATGCTAGGCAAATGTTACGAGTTACATTTTTCAAAAGCAACTATGTGCCAATGAAAATCAATGGGACTTGGGCCGCGATGTGACTTAGGAGTTTTGTAAAATATTACCCAATATAAATAGGGATACAACATCAAAGGAGAAAGGAAAATGAAGTTTCTCTTATATTTCAGAGACCAGTCCAGTCTAAATCACACAATTTCCAAATTCATTTAAACAACAAAGTCTATTTTTCTCTACACATCACCGTAAATAAAGTCCCCCTGGTCTGGTAACATTTGTGTATAAATACAGTTGAAAGAGAGACTTTTGGGAAGTTCAGGTGTAATGGCAGCCAAGGGCTATGTAAGTAGGGCCCTATTTCCCACCATACTCCTAACAAGCTCCAGCTCCTTCAAGTCTTAACCAAATTCATACACGTACCTGAGGTGCTAGAACACTCTGTATAGTGGGAGGTTTCAGAGTAGCAGCCGTGTTAGTCTGTATTCGCAAAAAGAAAAGGAGTACTTGTGGCACCTTAGAGACTAACAAATTTATTAGAGCATAAGCTTTTGTGAGCTACAGCTCACTTCATCGGATGCATTTGGTGGAAAATACAGAGGGGAGATATCTCACAATATGAGATATCTCACAATATATGCCACAAGTACTCCTTTTCTTTCTGTATAGTGGGGGTGCTGAGAGCCATTGAACCAAACTGTAAACCCTGTATATGATGGAAACCACTTCAAACCAGCACCCCTAGTTCCAACACTTACGCACATACCCAACCTCCCCTCCCCGGGCTCCATTTTAGTCACAAACAACACCACAGTCTCTGACACAATCCCTTCTCGTGGTTTCTAGTATGTTTACTCATATTACTTCCCACAAACAAAGTCATCCTTCCTTGGGTTTCTTGTCTCTCCGGGTTCTCAACTCTCGCATACTTAGTGTTTTTCTCACAACCCTAGCTATTGGAATCAAGTTACATATTAGTCAAAAATCTCAGCTCTCATAAAAAAACCCTCAACAGATAAGTTTCCACCCCTCATGTTTGTGGAGAAAAACCTAAAATTGTGAACTCTAAATGCGCTAATACCAGGAGGCAAATAAGATTTCCCCCAATTTCTCATATACATTTTTAAATCACCCATTATTTTGGAGCCCTGACTTGATGTTTGAATGCTTTGGGGTCTGGTTTCCAGTTGTTGTTCACATGTTCTCTATGATTTTCCCTTTTATTCACAATCTAGATACAGTAAAGTTGCAGCCAGGATCTTTAGGCTACATCTACACTTGGAACTAAGGATGTGATTTGCAGCTTGAGTGCACATACTTGCACTAGCTCTCACTGAGCTAGCCTGGTAAAAATAGCTGCACTGCTGGGGAAGCATGGGCAGTAGCAACTGGCCGCACGGGCCACCTGACCCTGGTATGTGCCCTTAGGCTTCAGATGGGTTTTATTCAGGGTAGCTAGTGAGTGCTACAGCAGCCCATGCTACCACAGATACACTACTAATTAATTTTTGAATTTGGGAATTCAATGTGAGCTAGAATAAGAATGTCTACATGAACTGGTTTCAGAGTAGCAGCCGTGTTAGTCTGTATTCGCAAAAAGAAAAGGAGTACTTGTGGCACCTTAGAGACTAACAAATTTATTAGAGCATAAGCTTTCGTGAGCTACAGCTCACTTCATCGGATGCATCCGATGAAGTGAGCTGTAGCTCACGAAAGCTTATGCTCTAATAAATTTGTTAGTCTCTAAGGTGCCACAAGTACTCCTTTTCTTTTTACATGAACTGGGAATCACATCCCCAGCTCCAAATATAGACATATTCTTAATCAGATGCATTCTAGATGTTGAGCAATGCATAACAGCTTTCAGACACACACGCTGTATAACTAGAGATTGGAAAATGTACTGGTGATCAGATTTTATAGTGTTTGCAGGTCAGTTCATCACGTTCCTGGATTTTCTCGTGCTTTATAGCATACTTATGCAGAGTTTAAGCTTGTGACAAGTAGCATTTAATAACTTACATCTGTCTGCTTTAGCTAATCTTCTAATAAATTATTATTCCACTTAATTTTATTCTCTTGGCTAAAGTAACTGCTGATGGAGTGTACCACCCAAAACATATTTTTAGCATTCTGTTTATCCTGAAAAGAGATGTGATGCAACATTAAGTAATGTGCAAAGTATGGTATGTACTTGCAGTTGCTACTCGGTACATTGCTCTCTTGATACACATGGCAGCTGATAACATCTGAAAAATGGGTAGATAAAGCTGCAAGTCTCACAGTGGAGTCCTGCCAAATTAACTTTCTTGGTTGATCTGTCAAGCCTGTTTTATCTATCTGCTTGATAAACAGATCCTGTCCTTAAAATGAGAAACATACTGGTCAGAAAGGCCTCAATCTAGAGAAGAGTTTCAGAGACTTTGAAGAAAAAATGTACGAACTGAAAGCAACAGGTATGAACTCAGAGATAAAGTGAGGGGCTGGAGCTAGGTGAGAGGCCAGGAGACTTCAATAGCTAGGTAAGATTGACATGAAGTGCTTTGTAAACTTAGAGAGATACAATCCTATGTGCTTGTCCACCTTCCTCACCAGAAGGTGGAATTGTCAGCCATGCCTAAATCTGTCTCTAGCTCTTGCCTCCAGGCTCTCTTTATTGTCCAAACAACCAGCTTTTTCTATCCAGCCACAACTCCCTGGGGTCTCCTTCAGGGACTACTGCTAGAGACTGTCCCTTGCAGCTTCTCTCTGCAACCCTCCCCCCGCTGCCTTTCTTGCAGCTCTTTATAGGGAACACCTGTCCCCTCATCAGCTGCATGTGATTAATGAACAGGGCTGAGTGGCCCCAGCCTCTGCTCCTTAAAGGGACAGCCCACCCTATTACAGAAACCTGTATATTAGGGATCAGCAACCTTTGGCATGCGGCCCGCCAGGGTACCACCCCTTTACCGGTAACACCCAGTTTGTTTACCTGCCACGCCCATCCGCAGGTTCGGCCGTTCGCAGCTCCCACTGGCTGCAGTTCACCGCTCCAGGCCAATGGGGGCTGCGGGAAGTGGTGCAGGCCGTGGGATGTATTGGCCGTCGCTTCCCGCAGCCCACATTGGCCTGGAACAGCTGACCGCGATCAGCTGAACCTGTGGACGCGGCAGGCAAACAAACCGCCCCGGCCCGCCAGGGGGCTTGCGGGCTGCAGGCCAAAGGTTGTCGATCCCTGCTGTATATAGATTAGAATAGCTGGGTCTCATTCGCCACTGCATTACCCCATTAATTTCAATAGAGTTACACTGAGAAACCTGGAGTTAACACAGCAGTGTATCAGGCCCATTATTTTAGTTACATTATAAAAATATATTTCATTGACATTAAACCTGGCACTACTTTTGCTTATGCTGTCTATCCTGTTGAATCAGCAGTGGTTGGTACAGACCCAGTATGATTAACCAAACAAAATATTTAGGGTAATCACATGCCAGATTGTATAGTTGCAACTTTTTTGATTATGCTGATTGCATTGTGAACTTTTTCAAAACATATTATTGTTTCTTTTTCTTCTGCCCTGCCTTTTTAAATCAACAGATTGGACACTGCAGTGGCTCCATTACATTGTTTTCTTTTGATTCCAACTTGTGTTTTTTATATATATAAAACAAGAACAAACATCATTCGACTGAGAAGTGCTGACATATGGTAACTGCTCAAAAAGACACTTTTGATGTCCAGGGAATTTTTTAAGGCAATGGATACACACATTGCAAAACTACAATTTATGCAGTGCTGGCTATCTATTCTGTTAATCCACCAGTGTACAATGCTGATCACATCAAAGTCATTTTCTCCCACAATCTCTGGTTAATCTTACACTAGGCTCCCAAAGAAATTTAGGAAACTCTTTCTCTAGTTTTCCTAGAACTATACCAGACTGGGATTTAAACCAATACAGTCAGAAAATTGCCTAATTTAAGGAATAACTGTCAGCAAGCGCCTTGGGTCAAATACAATCCTTACACACTATGAGAGCATGCGTTCTTCTGTGTGTAGTTCATTGCAGGATCAAGGCCTATGGATCCAGTCTTTCAAACACCACTAGTGAGAGTGCTCACTACCAGAAGTACCAATTTATTATACTAGATAAAATTAACAGGATATAAAAGTAGTGCCTGGAAAATACAACTCTGAAATTTTAAATATCTTAACACTTTTTAGAAAAAAATATTTTGTACACTGTAAATCTAGTAGTCAAAAGAGAAAAGTAAGTTTAACAATCCAGTGTCACTCATGTTTTCCTGGTGGTATCAAATCTAATATTTTTAAAGCAAATTAATTAGATTTGCCTTTGCAGACACCAGAGTCTTTTCCCCACTCTATCATTCTACTAAAGTAGACATACAAATAAAGGTGAAATTAAAACATGATATAATCTGTAACATCAAGTGTGGGGCTGCTGGATATAAAATTAACTTGAAACACAATTAGACATAATTTTCTCTGAGATAGTTGGAAGTGTTTTCTTAGAGTTATTTTGAAAAGGACATTTTGTTATGCTAGCTCTACTGAAGGTATAACATAGAGAAGAGGAATAGTTGTTAAAGTTGATGATAGTTTTAGTTCACAGGTCAATATTTCAGGTGAGGTAACACCTGCCAAGTTTCTGAATAATAAATATTTCATTTTGATAAACAGGATTAGAAGAATATTAATACAATGCTTCTGTGTATGAACTCACATGAAACAAACATTACCAATAACTAAATCAATATGGGGAAAACTTTATTTCCTAGAAGAACTATTTAAGAATGTAAATTCTACTTCAGTGACTTTTGCCTGCATAAGATTGACTAGAAATCCATTAGGACTTCAGGATTTACCCTATGTTGTATTTCATGTTTATTTAGGGCTTGATTCCGTAAACCCATATTCACAAGGAGTAATACTTAATCGCTGAGTAGTACCAAATTATTAGTAAATGTTGCCTTGATTTAGCAAACCAACCCTATTCAGAAAAAGACTTGAGAATATACTTGGCTGTAAAAGTATGATTAAATCATGCTGACTTCAATGGGATTTAAGCATGTGCTTAAAGACATGTATGTGCTTAACTGCTTTGCAATAGGGCAGGGATTTCAAATTATGTCATTGATTTAACAACAGGATTTCATCTGACAGTAAATTTGAGTATTAAATACTCAGGTCCTAAAACTTATTACTAGAGCTGAACAAAATCTTTTGGATTAACCATTTTTCAATGAAAAAAGTATATTCAGCAACACCAAAACATTTTGTGAATTCGTGTTGGTTTAACCAAATTGTTTCATTTGAAAATAGCTAAAAAACTCTTTAAAAAAAATCAACACTTCATTTTAACATTTCTTAAATGAAACATCTTGATTTTTTTCATTCAAACCAACTTTTCATTTCAAAATTCCCTTTAACTTTATTTTAAAAAAATCAAAATATTTTAAAAATAGCTGAAATTAAAACGAAACGTTTGTCATTATGTCAAAACAAACACTTCATTTGACCCCAAATGTTTTTTTTTATTCTAAATTTGCCTACAAATTTTGAAAAATGTCATTTTTAATTTGACCCAAAGATCCCCCAGACCCAATTTTTTGGGATTGAACAGAAATTGAAAAAACTGTTATTTGCACAGCTCTACTTACCACATGCTTAGTTTACACACACTGACTTTCCATTCACACCGGTCAAACTACTCAAAGTGTCTAAAGCAAATCAAATGCTTAAATCTTTCCAGGATAGTGGTGCCTCACTGTTGACCCAAGATGCACAAGTAAAATGAAAAACAGATCAAGATTCATCACAACTTTTAACTCAAAAACCGATTTATAAGTAGGGCAAACAGGTTTCCCTAATGGTAGGCATGTTATTTATTTAAGATGTACTCCTAGTTTGAAAAATCCTCAGTTTTCATAACTTTAGCAGCTGCCTCTTCTTTTGAAGGGGGGGAAAAGGAGAAATATTTAACTGACTGGGAAACCTGTACAATTAGCTTATGTTTAACTTGGCCACCTAAGTGTTCACTCATGGGCATTCAAGTCATGCTCTGGCTAAACACTGAAATATGTGGATCTGACTGTAAAAATAGGACTGAAAATGAGCCTGGTAGCCTTGGCTTCCTTGTACATGAAATTCCTTCATACAACTTCATTTGTCAGGCTGGAAATTGTTAGCAACTGAAATTGACACCTTTCTCCAGTTTAGAAGGGAATCTATGGTCTGAGTATTAATTGGAGCCAGTCCCTCCACTGGAGTAGTAGAACTGACTGAGCAGTACAGGAAACTAACTTTTCAGAAATGAGGCTTTCCCGGCAGCCCAGTTAATTCTGAAGAAGCAAAAGTTTTGTCTCTTTCAATTAAATGTATTTGTTATTAACTATTATATTATGCTGTCCCAGTTCAGGGACACTGTGTATTAAAAAGTGAGCATTGTCATATTTACCCTAAATTTGTTCTTTGGTTTAGCTGGATAGTTGATGGCAAAGTGAAACACAATAAATTCACTTTATAAGGTAGAATTGATCGTCACAGTAACAGGTATTAAAGAATGGAGATTTAGAGTTAAGTTGATTTCTCTCTTATTTTTCTGAGCCAACTAAAAACTTCCAGCCTTAATTACCTTGCCACAAGGAACACAGATTATCAATGAACATTAGGGAAAACTGTGATTAAAACAGGAACCAAAATTGCCTCTAAAAAAAGAGAGAACTCTGAAGATGACATCTGGACAGTTCATTTTTGATAGCTTGGAAAAATCCACCTTTTCTTCCCATAAAAAGCAGGTTTTGACAGAGTGAGAGGTTCAAACTCAGAGAGGCATGTCTAATCACAAATGTGTTATGGTGGGAAGCAACTGCGGGAGCTTTTAGCTCCATTCCAGGCCAAATAGATATCAAGACAAAACAGTGAGAAATCTGTTAGATCTGAAGAATGATAAACCTACAACACACCTTTTCAATGTGTTTTGTGTTAGGTAAGGGTAGGAAACCTGGAGAGCTATTCAGATTAAGCTAGTATACACTTGTGTTTACACTGAACTAAAACTGCAGAGGCCAAATTGAAACAGAAACGAAACCTATTTAACTTGATACTGCATTGGGAGTGGGGGCAGGGTTGTCCTTTGGGTTACATTCTTGATTTCGCCTCAAATGTCAGTCTCTACTTCCAGTTCCCTCTAGAGTTCATCACCACAGCTCTGGCTCAGCCAAAAGGGATCATTCTAGATTGTGAAGAGATATTCCCCTCCACTGGGGCTGAGCACACTTCCTTCACTGTGTTCCCAGCTACCACCAGCTTAGGGAACAAGGGACCAAGTTCAGCCCCAGACAAAAGTACCAAGCTGTTCTGATTTATTTCAACACTTAATCTGGGAATAGCTTAATCTGGGATGGGAAATCAGAGTTCAACATTAGGCAAGGAGACAGTGCAAGAACTGCTTAGGTTAGTTCACTCTTCTTTATTATAGATACTTGAACTTGGTTTGGAGAGAGGAGACAATCACCTGCTTTTAACTTTGATTAAAAACTTAAAAGGTTTTTAATGCTCTGGATTCCTTTTCTTAATGGCATCTACAGACGGGTTGCTATACTTAAATAAAAATAAGTTGCTTTTAAAGCAAAACTTCTTCCTAGCTCTGGATTTCCAAAACACAAGCATTTTTATGTCTGATTTTAAGGTTTTATTTTGTTAATTGTATAGAATCAAACCATTTCAGTTATGCTTTCCTGGATCACAGTGTACCATAATCAGACCACTTCTGTGAATTTATATTTTTGTAACTCAGTTGCATGTCACTTATAGTCTCTCTCTCTATATATAATAC
Organism: Dermochelys coriacea; assembly: GCF_009764565.3. Classification (NCBI taxonomy): domain Eukaryota; kingdom Metazoa; phylum Chordata; order Testudines; family Dermochelyidae; genus Dermochelys; species Dermochelys coriacea. Next base: position 168,399,504 of record NC_050068.2, on the reverse strand, counting down.
TGTATCTAAGTCCTCATTTGCCTCTTGTCACCTTAGGGTCAGAGGGCCTTTTGTTTATACCATTCTCAACAGCTAGTTGAATTACCTGTTACAATTCTTTTGGTATCTATTCCCTTGCAGAACAGGAGCTCTGGAGAGAGTGGGGTACGCACTGGTGATCTTCTCTATTTCCCTCTCTCCTCCAAGATCGTGGGAGATGGGAGCTCGAAAAAAGAAAGGAGGCATAAGTGAGTGCTCCACTGTCAGTCATAGATAAGGAATAGGAAGCAGAGCTTCCAGGTCCGAGTTTCTGTTACACTGGGGCCCTCGTCCACCTACAAGGCAGCAGGGTTTCCCCACCATCTGTAATCCTATATATAGCTCTGCCATTTGAAAGTATCCTCTCCCCTTCAGCTCTGAAGAGTCTGCCTCAATGCCTGATTCAATGGATGCCTGTTGGTTACAGTCAGTATGTAAAGGTTGTGTTTCTTGTTAAGGTCTAACCTAGACCTGTCAAAATATTCAACTGTTCCCTGAATGCTTATATATCATGTAATAGTAATGGCTATAGACATGCAGTGTGCAATGTGCATCCATAATGTTTTGCTTTGCAATGCCATTCCAGTGTAACTATTAAGTAATGGAATTATTTACTGTAGCATGACTAGTAACCCTATTCATATATTTTGCTGCATTTTATTGCTAAGACAGCTCACGGTAAAAAGTTATTGTTTTTTGGAAGCAATAATAATTCTGAATCCCAGATCTATTGTCATCTGCACTGCATCAAGGATAACATGGCTGCTCCACAAACTGATTGTTTTCCTACAGGGATCTTATGTAGGCCTTATGCCTAATTATTCACCCCTAATTGTTTGAGTATGTGTGGATGTAAAACTTTTTTTTTTTAAACAGAAATAAAACTGTTTTAAGGCTTAGGGCCAGATGTTGGCTGGCCCTGTTCAGCACACAAGTGAAACCTGCAAAAAAACCTGCAGAAATTGGGCTGTTTTTTGGCTTAATTGGCTTGTGAGGTGCTTGTTGGCTAGTTTTTGGCTTGTAGCTTGTTGTTTCTTTTTGTTTGATCAGCTCCAGGCAAGTAGGAGCAAGGGAGGGAGAGAGTCAGGGGTGCACAGTGGGCCCACCATAGTTTCAGACTGCTCTCGGGGGGGGGGATCTAGTCACATAGAGTTCAGAGTAGCAGCCGTGTTAGTCTGTATTCGCAAAAAGAATAGGAGTACTTGTGGCACCTTAGAGATTAACAAATTTATTAGAGCATAAGCTTTCGTGAGCTACAGCTCACTTCATCGGATTAATTCATTAATGCATCCGATGAAGTGAGCTGTAGCTCACGAAAGCTTATGCTCTAATAAATTTGTTAGTCTCTAAGGTGCCACAAGTACTCCTTTTCTAGTCACATAGAGTGTTGGGGTTCTTAGGGATTGCCTTGTTTTGGCCTGGTTTTGAAATGGGATTAGCTTCAGTTTTGGCTTATTGTGAAAGTCGGGGTGGTTATTTACCACGTGAAAGTTGGCATCTGTGCTGCTCAGGTGCCCACGTGGGTGGAGGAGGTAACTTATTGCTACCATGTCACCCTTGTGAAAGTACAAGCTAAAATCCCATTCCTTGCTCTCCCTGAGCATAAAGGCTGCTCCAGGCTAGCACTAGCACTAACCACCAATATGGGGAGTTACCAGGACTATGCCTCTATGCTTGCTAGTATACACTAACCACACACTGCACACTTTTGGTGGTTAATAGAGCTGATATTCCCTTGTAAAGCCCCTTATAATGCTGGGATTCAGCAAGAATTCCTTCAGAAGGTCCTGCTTCTCCTGACTTCTCCTCACAGAGCATAGCTGGTGTCTTAAAGCCACAGTGTTTTCCATAGTGAGTGAAAGCTCCGCAACCATGGACAATATAGCAGGAGTTCTATATACTGAGGCCCACATTTTCCAAGGACTCAAAAATATTCCTGCAAAAGTTGGGAGTCCACCTGTTTATACACACACCTTACCACACCTACCACAAAAAAGGAAAATTTGCCTGAAGAAATGGGCACTTGTGCATGCAGTCACAAATACAGGTTTGCAGATGAAACTACACAATTCTCTGCATCCAAAAATGTGTGCTGGCAAGTTCAGTGGGTACATTTTAGAGGCCCAAATACAGGCACAAATTCAGGTTTGCACATGCAATTTATGAGATTTTCTGCATGAAAGAACATGTGTTTGCAAATTGAGTTGGGTGCTCTTTAAGGGCCCATTTGAAAGTGTGCCTCTAAATCTATAGCTCCAGGAAGAAAAAAGTTTGCTCTGTTTAGGAATCAGTGGCTATCCCTGAACACTAAGTTATCCATCTGCCCTTGTGTAATTTCACTATGGCACCATTTTCAGTGATGTCACTTCTCCAAGGTCCAGCACCTTTAGGGAGATACTTATGGGAATGAGGTTGCTGTGTTAGGCATGCAGATGGCAGATGCAGTAATTCACCCTTGGAAATGATTTCACATTAAACTGAATCCTTGAGTAACTAAGCTTGCTGCTGCTAAGCCATGTATTTTGGTAACTGTGCATGTTCAAGAGACGGTAGGTCAAGCATTCCATATCTGGTTTACCCTGACTAAACACTATATAGTCTACTATAACATTTCATTTCTATGCAGCCATTTATGTTGTAGAGTGAGCAAAAGGTTCATCTGCCCCATTGATGATGTGCTGCTGCAATAATAACCCAGCTCACTTGAAGAAAAACTGCAGGTTCAGCTTCAATGCAACAGCTTAATCAGAATCCTCCATTAAGTAAAGATACTGCATTGTCATGGAGCTGGGGGTAAAGATGAATTAACACGGCCCTGCTTACTGTGGGTTACACTAGTGTGGTGTGGGGAGGATTTCATTGAAGGCAGGTTATTAACACTGAATAACAACATACCCTATGAGCAGTCCCACTGCATTCAGTGAAATAACTTGTAAAATAAGATATTACTCAGCGTAAGTAGGTGTGTCAAAATCTGGTCTTTTGTGGACAGAATATAGTCAGAAGCAAGGAGCTTTCAACCCTTAGGACAAAATTAAGGTTTCATACAGGAGATCTGGCATAGGGGAAGATGTGTGGAACCTGGTTTGGGCCCTCTGGAACCATTAAAACGTCTGCAGTTGGGAGCAGGTGTAACCCATGTGCCTAATAGGGAGATATCTCTTTAAGAGACCCATTGTGGGGAGGTCGGAGTGAGCTGTGTCTGGGACATTGTTGCTAGGCAGATTAAGCCCTCCACATCCAGAAGCTTCTGAAATTGGGTGTGGTAGTTTTCGGTCTGCTCCAATAGGCTCCTTGTGGCTGGGGTCAGACTGCAGGAGGGTGAGCAGTCAGGGCAGGTGCTTTGCAGGGGCCAGGTGCCCTGTGTGAGCTGGGAGAAGCTGAGCCCAGGAGCAGGAAACAGACTCTTGTCCCTAACTCTGAAGCATTTTGCAGCAGGTTAGTGAGGTTGTTAACCCTCCAACGGGGGAAACGTGGGCAATGCTGATTATAGCCATGGCAAATTGGGAGGGACAAATAACTTCTATTTTAATTGCTTTGAATGTTGTTTTGATTTTAGCCAAACTGTTCTAGTTAAATTGTCCCAACTAATCAGAGTCACCAACTTTTCTTTAAATGTAGGAATGGGGAAAGGGTCATTTCCATTTTGCTATTCTCAGTTTTGTATTTTCTTGTAACAGGGTTTTCTTTAAATCTGTACACTTAACTGAGTGGTTGGTTAATCAGTCAGCTGACTGGCTCGCTGTGATTTCAGCAGAGGACCAGTCTGCCTGGATTCCAGCTGAAGATTCCTACAAGCACATGGAGGGAAGATGTTGTTCAGCAGACTGATTAGATTTGGTGATCAAAGACTCTAACTGAGACTTTGGTGAACAAAACCTAAGCTTTTGAGAACTTTCAGTTACTTCTCACTGTACTGCTATGGGGACTGATTTTAATTTGTTTTCTTAATTTATGTTTATGTGTAACTGTGAAGGTAATGCCTGGATTATAAAATAGCCATGTCATGTTGTAAAAATTAGATTATTATTTGTTTATCATAACATTTTTATAAAGTTACGTAATTAAATTCATTTCTTTAGTTCAGGGGTTCTCAAAATGGGGGTTGGGACACCTCAGGGGGTTGTCAGGTTATTAGTGCTTGTGATTTTTGCAAATAACTATCAATAATAACCACTATTCTTTCCTTATTCAATGGTCATGCTTACATTTTTTTTTTCAAGTTTCTACCAGTTTAAACAGATATTCCCTACTGTTAAAAGGGAGAATATACTAATAGGAATGGTCACATCTCTCGAACCACTAGAAACTAAGTTCACCCACTATTTTAGCTCAATATTATCAGCACCAACAGAAAAGTCACATTGCTTCTGAGTTTATGCTAACTACATAGCTGAATGACACGCAGGAACCTATCCTTGCAACAAAGCCCGTTGCCAACTCTGTCCACATATCTATTCAGGGGATACCATCATCGGGCCTAATCACATCAGCCACACTATCAGAGGCTCGTTCACCTGCGCATCTACCAATGTGATATATGCCATCATGTGCCAGCAATGCCCCTCTGCCATGTACATTGGTCAAACTGGACAGTCTCTACGTAAAAGAATGAATGGACACAAATCAGACGTCAAGAATTATAACATTCAAAAACCAGTTGGAGAACACTTCAATCTCTCTGGTCACTCGATTACAGACCTAAGAGTGGCTATCCTTCAACAAAAAAGCTTCAAAAACAGACTACAACGAGGGACTGCTGAATTGGAATTAATTTGCAAACTGGATACAATTAACTTAGGCTTGAATAGAGACTGGGAATGGATGAGTCATTACACAAAGTAAAACTATTTCCCCATGTTATTTCTCCCCCCCACCCCACCGTTCCTCTGATATTCTTGTTAACTGCTGGAATTAGTCTACCTTGCTTGTCACCATGAAAGGTTTTCCTCCTTCCCCCCCCTGCTGCTGGTGATGGCTTATCTTAAGTGATCACTCTCCTTACAGTGTGTATGATAAACCCATTGTTTCATGTTCTCTGTGTGTGTATATAAATCTCTCCTCTGTTTTTCCACCAAATGCATCCGATGAAGTGAGCTGTAGCTCACGAAAGCTTATGCTCTAATAAATTTGTTAGTCTCTAAGGTGCCACAAGTACTGCTTTTCTTTTTGCGAATACAGACTAACACGGCTGCTACTCTGAAAGCTATTTTCTAGAGACACTTACACTGTCAGCCTGAAGTCTGACTGTGTTAAGGCTTTTGTTTCTGGCAGGAAACTGGTTCAGAAGAGCTCTAGTCATTATTTTGATTTAATGAAGGCCTCTCCAGAAGAGAAGGTCACTCACCTTGCAGTAACTGAGGTTCTTCGAGATGTGTCCCCCTGTGGGTGCTCTATTCTGGGTGCTCCACTCCAGGTGACTGTGTGTCCCGGCGCTGTTGATTGGAGATCTTTGGTAGCAGTGCCTGGTCGGGACGCACGTGCTCAGCTGCTGTCTCGCGGTCTCTGCGGTTAGAGTCTGCCTGAGGACGTACCCCCCTCAGTTTCTTCTCTATGGTGGAGAAGTCAGAATAGTACTCCAAAGTAGAGGGGAGGAGGGCAGGGAGTGGAGCACCCACAGGGACACACATCTCAAAGAATCTCAGTTACTGCAAGGTGAGTAACTTTCTCTTCTTCAAGTGCTGTCCCTGTGGGTGCTGCACTCCAGGTGAATGTGAAGCAGTACCCACTAAGGCTGGTGGGACTTTGGAGTTGTGGCAGTGAGTACTGTAGACAGTACTGTATGGCCTACTATAGTGTCTGCCGTGGTATCTTGCGTGAGAGCATAGTGTTTAGTAAATGTGTGTTCAGATGACCACGTGGCTGCCTTACATATACAGAATGGGTACGTTATGGAGGAAAGCAGTGGATGTTGACATGGCTCGAGTAGAATGAGTTCTGATGCCTTCGGGTGATTGAACATTCTGAATGCAGTAACTGAATCTGATATAGTCAGAGATCCACTTGGAAAGTTGTTGCTTAGAAATGGCTGCACCCTTTGATCTCTCGGTAGTAGAGACAAATAATCATGAGGACTTACGAAATAGTTTAGTCCTGTCTAAGTAGAAGGCAATTGTTTGTCGACGTCGAGGGTGTGCAGAGTAGCCTCGTGTGGAGTCTCATGAGGTTTGGTATAGAACGTAAGTAATTATATTGGTTGGTTAAGGTGGACACCACCTTAGGGAGAAATTTAGGGTGTGGTCGCAGGGTAACTTTGTCTTTCAAGAAGGTTGTGTAGGGAGGGCAGGCCATCGGGGCGCTTATTTCCCCTACCCTCCTTGCTGCTGATATAGCAACCAAGAAAGCTACCTTCATGGACATGTGAAGGTATGAAGAAGAGAGGAGGTAGCTAAGGGCTCGAATGGAGGTTTCAACAGACAAAGAACAAGATTGAGATTCCATGCAGCTGCCAATGGATAAATCTCAGGGTAGAGATTTTGTAGGCCCATGAGGAAGCGTTTTATGGTGGGGTGGTCAAAGAGTGAATAGTGTCTAATGAATCGTGGAAGGTGTTAAGGGCCGCTAGGTGTACCCTGATGGAGCTGAATGAGAGTCCATCCTGTTTTGGTTTCAGGAGGTAGTCTAAGATGTTTGGGAGGGTCACGGTATGGGGTGATAAGTGTTTATTTGAGCAGCACAGGGAAAAGCGCTTCCACTTCTGCAAGTACGTTTTATGAATGAAGTCTTTTCTACTGTGGAAGAGGACATATAGGACTTGCTCAGAACAGGCTAATTTGTGGGTCTGGAACCAGGAAGGAACCACGGTGTCAGGTGGAGTTTCTGGAGCTTAGGGTGAAGAATTCGTCCGTTGTCCTGAGAAAGCAGATCTGGTCTGTTGGGGAGAGTCCGTGGAGGACGGGCAGACTTGTGGAGCAGGTAAGGATACCATGTCTGTCTCGGTCAAGCCGGGGCAATGAGTATGATCTGGGTCTTGTCTCTGATCTTGCGCAGGACCCTGTGTATCAGAGGAATCGGTGGAAAGGTGTACATGAGAGAGTTGTTCCGCGAGATGAGGAATGCGTCTCCTAGGGATGTAGTCCCGAATCCTGCTCTGGAGCAAAATAGGTGACATTTGCGATTCTGGATTGTGGCAAAGAGGTCTATTGACGAGTGCCCCATTGGGAGAAGAGCTGTTGTTGTATCGTGGGGTGCAATTCCCACTTGTGTTCTTTGGAGAAGTGTCTGCTGAGTGTATCGGTGGTGGTGTTGTGACAGCCGGATAGGTACGACACAGTAATTTGTGTGTGATGTTGTATGCACCAATTCCGTAATCTGATGGCCTCCGTGCATACGGAGTGCGATCGTGCTCTGTTGATGTAAAACATACATGCTATATGGTCCATTAGGACCCGGTTAGATTTGTTCTTTATGAGGGGAAGAAAGTGAAGGCAGGCTTGTCTCACTGCTCTGAGCTCTAGGAGGTTTATGTGTAGACAAGTCTCTGGCACGGTCCAGCGGCCTTGTGCTGTGTGGCCCCCAGATGCGCTCCCCAGACAATTAGGGAAAGTCTGTGGTGAGCATGAGCGTGGGGGATTGTTGTTGGAAGGGAACGCTCATGCAGAGGTTCTCTGGTCTCATCCACCATTGTAGGGAAGCTAGTACGTTTGCTGGAGGAGTTAGCAGCGTGCAGATGCTGTGCCTGCTGGGTTTGTAGTTTGAGTTGAGACAACTCAGAAGACATCTCATGTGCAGCCTGGCATACTGGACCACGAAGGTGGTGGCTGCCATGTGGCCAAGGAGCTGTAGGCAAATTCTTGCCTGTATCCTGGGATGAACAGAGAGAGTGCGTATGAGGTGTATGATAGTGAGGAATCTATTGTGTGGTAGTAAGGCTTTGGTTCGGATTGAGTCCAGGTGAGCTCCAATGAATTTGATCTGCTGTGTAGGTGTCAGGGTGGATTTTTGGATGTTTATTTGCAGGCCCAGGCTGTGGAAGAGGGAGATGGCAAAATGGATAGTTTGTAGCGTCTTGTCGTCTGAGTTGCTCTTGATGAGGCAATTGTCTAGGTAGGGGAAAAGTATGATCCCGTGTCTGAGGAGGTGGGCCACGACTACGGCTAGGGTCTTGGAGAATACTCTCAGCGCTGTGGAGAGTCCAAAAGGGAGTACCCTGTATTGGAAATGGTTGTGTCGATTGTGAACCGTAAGAAGCATCTGTGGGCTGGATGAATAGATATATGAAAATAGGTGTCCTGTAGGTCGAGGGCTGTGAACCAGTCCCTTTGTTCCAGCACAGGTATTATTGTGCCCAGTGTGACCATTTTGAATTTCTATACTTTTACGAATTTGTTCAGTCGGCGTAGGGCTAGTATAGGCCTCCATCCCCAGTCTTTTTCTGGGTCAGATAGTAGTGGGAGTATCCTTTTCCTCGATGTTGTCAGCACGGGTTCCACTACACCTATCCATAGAAGATGATCCACTCCTGCGCGAAGTAGATGCTCTTGAGAGGGGTCCCTGAAGAGGGACGGGGAAGGGTGGGAGGGTAGGATATAAAAAGGATGGAGTAACCAGACTGAACTATTTCTAGGACCCAATGGTCCTGTGTAATCTGCTGCCAGGCATGGTGGAAAACCTGGGGGCAGTGGCCAAATGGGCAAGTAGGCGGTGGAGTCAAGGAGTGGTCGTACAGACCTTTGACCAATGTTTCAAAATTGTTATTTATTTCCCGAAGGGTGGGAAGTAGCTATTTGCGCTTGGTTTTGTCTGCGCCTAGGAGGCCTAGGGCGATTCCTGGGCATATCGTATGGTCTGTTCTGAGGCCGGTGATACTGTTGTGTGCATGGCCTCTGGTAAGGTTGATCCACTGTCCCCTCGGAAGGGATAGGTAAATGCCCAGGGTGCGCAGGGTTGCTCTAGAATCTTTCATGGTGTGAAGGACTTAGTCGGTTTTCTTGGAAAAAAGTGTGTCTTTGTCAAAGGGGAGGTCCTCCACTTTGGTCTGCAGCTCTTCGGGGAATAGCTGATGCAGAGAGCCAGGAAGATCTGTGCATAACTACAGCAGTTGCAGTAGTGTGGGCAGCTGTATCCGCCATGGCCACAGATGCTTGTAGGGCCGTCTGGAAACAAATTGGCCCTTGACAAGGACTGACAAAGTCTGCTCTCTTGTCCTCTGGAATATGGGAGGTAAAATCAAAAAGAGTTTATTGTAGTTATCAAAGTCATAGCTTGCAAGTAGGGCAGAATAGTTTGCAATGCTGAATTGCAGAGTGGAGGAGGTATAAACCTTGTGGCCAAAGGTGTCAAGCTGTTTGAGGTCCTTGTCTTGTGGGGTGGGCTGGTAGTGCAGCTCTTTCGTTCTCCGAGTCAGTGCATCCACTACCAGAGAATTTGGTTGTGGATGACATAGATTTCTTATTCTCTCCTTAGCAGGAACATAGTATTTGTGTTCAGCCTTTTTGCAAGTTGGTAAGATAGAGGCAGGGTCTGCCAAAGAGTATCAGCTGGTTCTAGGAGCGCTTCATTTATGGGAAACGCAATCTTTGAGGGTGCGGAAGGTTGGAGGATTTTGAGGAGTTTGTGTTGTGTCTACTGGACCTTCTCTGAAGGGATGTCTTGGCTGATTGCCACCCTCTTGAAAAGTTCCTGGAACTCTTTGAGGTCGTCCACATTCTGTGGAGATGGAGGCATGAGGGCTCCGTCTGGAGCTGACGAAGAGTTAGGAGTCAGCGAATCAGGGTATGGTCCCTGGCCCACCTCTTCAGAGTGGAGTTCAGGTACTCTACAAGTAGATGGAGCTGGAGATGGAGGCACAGAAGGAGCTTGTGGTCTGGTGGAAGAAGCATGAGGGCGAGTGGCAGTAGGAGCTGGCCAAGGATACCAGTGAGGCCAAGGCATCGGATAAGAAAAGTTAGGTGCCGCTCACAGGGGGGTGAAATAGGGAAACTGAGGCTGGTGGTTGTTAGCCATTATCTGAGGTGTAAAAGGTTCCTATGGAGGAGGAGAGGCAGGTGGGGAGAACTCCTGCTGTTGCTGTGTATCATGCTTACTGTCAGTAAAGGTGGCCAGGTCAGGTGGGGAGAGTGGCTGGTCAAAGAGTGAGCACTGTGTGTCCAGGAGCAGAGAGTTAGGCTCAGGTGCCACTGAAAGGTCTTCTTAACTTAGGAACTGTTGTTGCTGTACCCTAGGGTCTGACTCCGCTGCGTGCAATCTGTGCTCAGAGGCATGCACAGACTTTTGCTTGGTTTTTCCCAGTGCCACAGGTCTCTTGTATGTGCCCTGCGGGAAGCCCACTCCTGCTATGTGAGTGGCTGGCAGGCAGGCAGGCTCGGTGCCGATGTTCTTGTTGGCACCGGGGTAGAGCACGCTGTCAGCACCGGCTCTATTTTTGGTGCTGAAGGGGCTGGTGCCGAGGAGATCTTCCCTGCATGGGAAATCAGGTCCCTGCCTCCGAGCTCTGCAAGAGCCGTGGCTGAGGTGGCAGGATGGTTGGAGGCGCCTGTCTTCGGTGCTGAGTAAGGATCTCTGGTAAGGATCTCTCAGGAGACCCTTTACCCTTGTGAAAGTCTCTGCTTGGAGACAGTTGGGCTTCTTGCCTCTGCCTGAGAGGGTGAAGCAGCGCTCCCAATTGGTTCGGACCTGGCCAGGGAGCGTGAGGGAGAGGGTTTGACAGTGCCCGTCTACAGAGGCAGCTGCAGAAATTTCTGCATGAGAAACATTTTCAGCCACAGGTCTCTGTCACGACGAGCGCTGGTTTTGAGGCTCGTGCAGTGGACACACTTAGCAGGGACGTGTGTCTAGCTGAGGCATTTCACACAACGTGAGTGTCCATAAGACCTTGGCATAGAGTCCTTACCGGAAGCACATTTCTTAAATCCCGAAGCCCCTGGCATTATTGAGCTTGGAATACTGCTGGAAGAGTGTCTCCACTGGAGACAAGCTTAATTTTAAAAAAAAAAAAAAACCTTTTTTTCCTCAAGTAACTATTCTAAGGGAAGGGAAACAACTGGGATGTTACTAACTATTTCTATATTCTTTGTAATTGTTTCATTCAGAGACCAGGGAAGAGGATCAGCCTGAGTCCCATCTTCAACCGAGGATGGTTGAGAAGGAACTGAGGGGGGAACGGGACACGCCGCAGACTCTAATGAGACCACGAGACAGCAGCTGAGCGTGTGCGTCCCAACCAGGCACTGCTACCGAAGCTCTCTGATCAACAGTGCCGGGACGCACCGTCACCTGGAGTGGAGCACCCACAGGGACAGCACTCAAAGAAGCAGTAAATTTATATACTGGACACTGTAGCTAATAGTCACTCCACTGCATATATGGTAGTTAATCCGCCTTACCCACTAATAAAGACCCCTGAGCTTCTTGCATATTCAAAATAAGACAGGATGAAGAAAGATAGGAATCACCACATAGGAGGTGATTTGTGGTCCATGTAAACCTGTTATCCTTTCTTGGAAAATGGCCAATACCAGATAATTCAGGGAAACACAAAAAACCCTTACAAATCACTTAACTGAGCAATACTTTGCTATGGGAATAAATTTCTTCCTGATCCCAGATAATGATCATTTTATGCCCTGAAGAACTAGGATTTAGACATGCATAACTCACACTAAATTTCATGGATGCCACGTGGTTAAAGCTGACACAAATATTTGGGAAAACGTAGAAAGATGTACTAAAACACACAAGGAAAAACCTGCATATAACATTGTTTTCTAGGGTTAAAGGTGTCTGTTTTTTCTTGGATGTGTATGGAATTAACACTAGTGAGAGTTACACATGCAAGTATACTTAGAAAGGACTCAAGCTGAAACTTGCTTAAATATATGTGCATGGTTAAAGTGCATGGTTTCACTTCCTTTTCTCGTAAACAAACCCACTGTCCCTAAATTATAGATATTGAACCTGGTCCTTGTTGCTGCAACTCCACCTAGTTGAAGGATTGCACATGGCTACCTGTTAAGTAAAGAAGATACAGTAAAGCTAAAGAGCTTGGAAGTAATTTTGGGCACTGAGTCAGAATTTCAGATGTGACCAAGAAGTGGAGTAGAAAAGCAGTGATCCCAGAGCACCTCAGTACTAGGCTGACTCCTGTATTTCTAAGCGAAACGTGTTAACTGCTCATCAGCCAACATCAACACTACCCAACAATTTAGGGTAAAAAGTGACAAGCGATGTAGCCAATGGCAACCACAGACTTTTTTTTTAAATGTACAGTTATTAAGTACTCACAAATTTGAGCATGTTGAAATTTTAATAGTAACCAATGCTCAGAACTTCACTTTTGCAATTGAAAAAATGGCACATTGAGAGTACAACTGCATTGGAGTATGAGTCATTCTTGACTTAGAAAATTCAGTTTACTGCCTCCATCAAGGAACTCTTTACCAAGCCCTCTTCCCCTGCAAAAGTAAAAATAAAAAATTGAAGCCATTCTGGCTAATCAAAGATGTGATGTAATATGCATTTTAAAACATTCACAATCATAGAATATCAGGCTTGAAATGGACCTCAGGAGGTCATCTAGTCCAACCCCCTGCTCAAAGCAGGACCAATCCCCAACTAAATCAAATTATGTGGTAGTCAATAATGTCTGGAGAAAATACAGATATTTTGAATCCATTGTTATAACTTTACAAAATAGTACTTGCTTTTTGTACTATTACAAGGGAAAAGAATGTAGATAGATTAAGTCAGAAAAGTGTCCAGGCAAAAACAACAAAGGTTTCCACATTTGTTTCCACAATGGCTTCCGCATCAAATGTTGTTAGATTATAAGAAAGAAGATGGCAATTGAGTTTTTTTAGTGCAATGTAGGGGAGTTTGCCACACAGCTTAGATTTGTCAAGGATGTTAACAGATTGCTTGTAGACACAGTATTCCATATGTTGAAAATAATTAGAACAATTTGCCAGTTTGGGATTTTAGTCTAAAAAAGTTAACGCACTCTTTGATGGGGAAAGAACTCTAGCTGTAACAGCTTTTCCTGCTGCTCTTCCCTCAAGTTGGTGGCTCAAGATCATAAACTTGTGAACTGGAACTGAATACTTATATAGTTTGAAAGTGATCACATGGTTTATTTTAGAGACAACCTTTTTACTGTGCAAGGACCCTGTATACAAAATCGCAGCTTAGAGCAAATTCTTACTGTACCATAAAAAAAAATCTATAATGGAAATGCTGACAGACTCCCACTAAGCATATGGAAGATGTTATAAGAAGAGGCACTTGCACAATTAGTTATTGAAGCAATGAAAAAGTATTCTGGAAGAAGCTGGGTTTTTTTTTCCATTCTTATTCTCTGATTCATTGCTGTTCACTCATCACCTCGCTGACATAAATTCTGCTCAAGTAGGGTGGACAGGAGTTCAGAATCTTGATGTAATTCACTGCAAATGTTCTTCAGTGGCACTGTATACAGAGCATCTTTTTTTTTTACATGTCTTTGAATTAAAATACCTTATTTTAGTCTCTCTTGCCTATTCCTATCATTAAGTGGTAGAATAAATGCAGTTAGAACAGAGAGAATTTTCCATAATGCAGTGGGAAAATGCCCACCTTATCCCTTTTTTTATTCTAATGACTCTTACATTTGTGTTCGGGATGGTCCTGATTCAGCAGCCCATCTCTACTCACTAAAGAACTTAAACACATGCATAAGTGGCTTGCTGAAAAGCTGGGCCTAACATAACACAAGTTTGGTTCGGAGACAACACTAGATAAATAAATGGTGACGGCACTCTCTGTAGCTCTTACCACTGCCAAAGTTCCACCCACAGCCTAAACAAATAGAAATTTTTAAAAAAGTGATGCCAAAATGTAATACTGTAAATGCATAGCACTTACCAAATTTCATGTAGGTCTTCATAATATAACCATCCCTCTATAACACACCAGCTTTGGTGTGCTTTGCTTGTATTGAAATCAACAGATCATCTTCCATGCAGAAGCCACAATTTTGCATAGGATCCAATATGTCTCAACATCTCAGCTCCCTGGGATGAATCTCTTGCTTCTCCTCTTGGGTGTCCAATAGCATCATCTGATACCCAGCAGGAGAAGTGTTGACCTCCTGAACCCTGCAGACAGGTGCCAGGCTCTCCTCAGATGCTGCAGGAACAGCTTCTTAAAACTTGCTCCTCCTGACCCCGCCACCCCCTCAGATTTCTTTCTCCACCTGCTGCGGGCCCACCTGAGTGGGGAGAGGACTCTCGCTGGGGCAGCTTTTCCTGCTGCTCTTCCTTCAATGTGGTGGCTCAGGATCTGGCAGTGCTCTCTCCATTGGCAGCTGCCAGTAGAGTGCAGGGAAGCAGCAGTCCTGAATTGGGGTTTTCATGCCCAGTCTCGGGCGGCTGCAGATTTTTAGGTTTTCACCAATGGTTGTGATTGGCCAGTAGCATCGATGCGGTGGGAAGGGAGCATGGCAAGGTGGTGTATGGGCCTATTACAGCTCTCTTGGAGCCCCCGTCTGGTTTCTGTATCATACATATTTTAAATAAATATTGCCTAATAATTTTTCCATGAGAATCCTGAATTCTGCATTTAGCAGGGGAGTGTTCCCCACCGCATTTAATACCGCCTCATATAAAGTGTTGATGAAGATGCTGCCAAACTGAATGTGGAGAGTTTTGTTTGTTTGTTTTTTTTGAGTGGAGAGAAATGAAAAAAGACCAGTGCCCCAGTCTCTGTAGAATATCCATTTTAAGATAACTAGTCATAATTTAAAAAAACCTCTCTCTTCCATGAGAGCACGATATTGATTATTTCGTATTTTGATTTAATTTGGTGCCTGTTAAGAATTAATTCACTTTAAACTGTATACAATGGTCAGGATGAATAACTGAACATCTGCCAGCAGTTATCGCACAATAGTATCTGAAATACTGCCCCTCTCCCCCAAATAGGAGATAAATAACGTAGCTCAGATACTTTTGAGTAGTAACTACTGGCAAATATTTCATGTTTAATGGCAATTACTGTAGCATGCTCTCTAAGCAGGCCCAAGAAAAGGAGCAAAAGGAGCCTACATATGTACTTTTGTTTACAAATCTGATTATAGGGCATGCTGTAGTAACAATCTACTTAGGCAGGTGTTTGGGGAAGGATGAAGTTTTGGGAGTTTGACTAGGGTCTGGGTTTTTCTTATGGTATTTTATTAAGGAACCAAGCTGGCAAAATGATATTTTGGGCTGATTTCTTTTATATGGAGGAAAATTGTTGGTTTGTAATATTTTTGTTTGTTGTTTTTTCCCCTTTTGCTTTGTTTTGCTAGTTTGTATTTTTAATTGCCTGTCAAAGGTACTTAGAGCTGGAGACAGGCATTGCGTCTATGTTCTATGTTGATATAAATAATATTGAAAAACATTACATTTTTTATTTTGCTTTCTTTTTCCTGCAAGCCTACACATGAGTTTTGGCTTCCCAGGAATTATTTCTGAGTCAGTCTTTGTGGTTTAGCTGTGGATTCTTTTTCAAGTTGTTGCAGCATTAGGTTTAATCTCTTCTGAACGTAGAAATGGTACATTATTGAAATTAAACCTTGGAAAACATTTTGTTAAAATAATATGAAAGGTCAGACTCACAATAATAAGATAATTCACACCTTGTGTCTGGCATCACATATCTGTCTGCATGTGTGTTTATTTGTGTTATCTCTAATCACTTGTAAATTGTCCCATTATGGCCCATATATACAGACACAACTCTTTCTGACTTAGTGGGAGTTATACATATGTATCTGAGAACTGAACTTGGCTCTACTTGTATTCCAGTACATAGGCACAAAGAGATGGGTTAATCATAGGATTTTGGTCATATGAGCTCTGTAGAGTTCCTGGCTGCCATATGTTTTTATTCAGGCCGTTATTTTAATTTACAGTACCAACCGCTAAAAATAATATCCACATGGGGCAAGTGCAAAAAACCATGTTATTTTACAGCTAAACTTGGTGAAAAAGTACAGCCCTCTACCCCAGGGGACATTTCAAATTTTTTATGATTGAATATAGAGAATGTTAAAGAAATGGAGAAAAAAAAAGTTCTCTCTTCCTTGCAGATGCTTAGGTTTGAGAAGTTTTCTCCAATTCTAGTGTAGATAACAGCAGCGTCAGACACACACTTGCTATTTGCAGTTTTCCACTTTTTATCTGGGAACTTTTGGCTGAGTGACATTTGAATACGTTACTACGAAATGGATTCAGATGTTGCAAAAACGCACCAAGTTTTCCAGAACATAAAGCTAACAGTCTCCAGGGTAGAAAGCTGCTATTTTTGTTGCACTAAATAATTGAAATCAAAGTTATGCTGGTAATAAATAAAAGGAAAGTCAGAACTAGCCTGCTCCCTGTGTTAGAGTTTTAACCCATGCATCATATGAAAAACCTCAAACCACAGTATTTTGAAAGTCTTTTGTAAGTCAGTGACTTGATTTAATGCTGGAAAAATATTGGTGACTCTATAGCCATTTACTGTATGGAAATTTAATCCCCTTGAGCTCAGGTGTGAAATCCTGGTCCCCACTGAAGTCAGTAGCAAAATTTACATGGATCTCAGTGGAGCCAAGATTTCATATCAAATCAGAAAATGTCTGCAGCAATCATTTGTGAAGTGCCCTGCAAAGCTGTTTGAATGAGGCTGTCAAGGCTGATTCCCCACTCTGGCATTCTGAGTGCAGAAGGTGGGGGGTTGCAAGGATTCTAAAAATTAATACTGGCCACTCCAGGCTTGTATTAAACTCCCAAGGTTACAGCTTTTTTCCGACTTTGGAGGGGTAGATGCTGCCACCACCCAAGTGCAAAAAAACCCTTTGGGAATCCAGGAAGGCGCACTTGGGAATTCCTTACTGTGGGTTGCCATCAAGACCCTTCACACCGGCTCCGGGGAAGAACTGAGAAAGAAAACAAAGGAAATCAGCTGTTGCCACCAGCTAATTAAACAACCTGCACACACCTTTTAGGACACAAAAACCCAATTCTGTTCTTTAAAAATGTAAATTTTATTAAAAACAAAAAGAAAGAAAATATATCTGGAACTTAGGATATTGCTAGATTTAAAAAGAGCAAATACAATAATTAAGCATCAAGAATGATTTTCGTGAGGTCCAGCTTAAAGGTTACAAGCAAAGCAAAAGCACCTGGGGTTAGCACAAAGGAGTCCACAAGCCATAAAGAAACAAAAGAGATAAACCTATTTGCATCTTCCTTGACATTTCCTGATCTACTTACTTATCTGAAGTTTCAAATGAGTAGTTTTGAGGTATGATCTGATGATTTTCATACCTGGCACAAGCTTTTACAGCATAGTTCCAGTCCTGTGTCTCCTCTCCAGAGAACAAGAACAGAGAGACAAAAGGGAAGGTTTTCTCCCAGTTTTAAAAAGTTCTAGCCTTCCCATTGGCTCTTTTGGTCAGGTGCCCACTCCCTTCCTTTTACCTGTGGACTTTTTAACCCTTTACAGGTAAAGCAAGTAGAGAACAGCTACTAACAGGTTTTATAGCTAGCTGGCTGGCTGCGTGCCCATAAAAGTGAGCTACCCCCACTTCATTTATCACGGAGGCCCTTTAATGATAAATCTCATCAAACTTCTACCCACTACCCTTGCCCCAAATTCTTATTCCATGCCAGCCCAAGAACAAACATTGATGCGGGATTAGGGGGGATAGTGATGCAGATACACTAGTGGAACAGATAAGGAGTCCACAAGGTAGTAGGGGAGTGAGTAGGTTGGTGTAGAGCAACTGTCGATGGCAGTTTTCTTGTAATCAGGAAGTGGGGGAACCTGCTGTGTACCCCAGCTCATGCAGTGATAGAGGGAGACATCTTGATTGCAAAGGAGGCTCAAATTATCGTCACCAGAGCATTGCCGGCCCAAAGCAGTTTGTTCTTGACTCCAAGTGGTGCAGGAATGTGGACAGTAGAGCATTGCTACCTGTCCCTATTGGGGTGTGGGGCTCCCCCATATAGTTGCAGGTTTGGGATCATTGCTTGTATTGGTTCTGGCAGCATCACTCCCCCACCCTAACATACCCACCCAGCCCTAGCTTCCCCCTTCTACTCTCTCTGTTGAGTAGATATGGTGCAATCATTCTAGTCCCAGTCTCTTCCCAGTTACTTTTTCCAGCCATTTGCAGTATCTCCCCCCAAACCTAGAGGTACCAGTGCCAGTCTCTTTCCTCACCCAGTTGCAATATCCCCTTACCCCCAGCTCCTAATTTTCCCCCAGGCTCATTGTCCCACTCTGCTCCCTCTGCCCTCCCACCAGCCCTGTCTGGCTTCTCCCGCTCTCTGCATTTCAATCAGGCAGCTTCTCCCTCCTCTTCCTCCTTGCTGCCTGGGTGCCAGCAAGGGGAGCACTGAGAGCACAGGAGAGACAGCCTTTCTACTCTCCCTTCCTATACCCAATACCACCGCCGCTCACAGCAGCAATTGCAGGAAGAGTCATGCTCAGTCCTGGGCTGGAGCATGCTCAGTGCAGATGGAATCTTCAGAGAATTTAGCTGCCAAATGCTAAGAAGTCTGCTGAGCATGTGCGTATTGAGATTTTCCAGACACTTATAACTGGATTAAATTTGGGCTGATTTTCACAGAGATGGTACATCCTTCATACTCCTCTGCCAAATTTCAAGTCTCTGCTCCAAAGCAAGGAGGCAATAGCACTTCTCAGTGAAGCAGTCATAATATTCTTTTCTTAACATGGGCAAATCAACATATTTTCCCCTAAGCTTGTTCTCAGAAAAGGCAGAACCATTTTTGCTGAAACTTTCCAATAAAATTATGCTTCAGGCAGGCACATGTCAGGGAAAATGTCAGTTCAAACTATTAAAGTTTGGCAAAGTTATGACATTGAAAATAGGCCCCACAGTATAATGGGAAGTGTTGGGGAACCTTAACTATAGCGGCACTACTATCACTGCCTCTACAGCCACAGAGGTCCTTGACGGTGGAACCAGTGGAAATTCATTGACCATTTCCACCCTGCGGAGCAGGATAAAGGAGCCACAGGGCTACTGTAGCCCATAGCTTTCAGTAATGGTAGCCAATTGGTTTCACCACCACCACCACCTTGGGCAGGGTAGTTACTTATGTCTGGCCCCCTGTAGCTCCCCAGTACATAGCTTGGTTACTCTGGCTATGTGCTAGGACTAAGATTTGGCCACCTGTGTTCAATGAGTGTTCATTTACAATAAAATTAAAACTTTTAAATTCTTCTGTTTAACGCTAAACTGTATCTTCCGGCAAAAGGGAGCATGTGATTATCTTGGAAGCTGAGCGCCTTCATTTCCAACAAAATCTCTGCTGTGTTTCACCACTTTGGAAGGCTTTCTTGTTGACAGAATGACTTGTTTTTTTTCTTTTTACCACTCTATCTCCATCTACATGCAGTTGTGGAAATAGATTTAAACATACAGATGGCATTTTGGATGGAGTCTGGAGAATGTAAAGCATAAGAAGTGACATAGAAAAACCTCAGAAGGATTGGGGGGGGGGCTGGAGAATTCCCAGAGGGAATGACAGAACTGCCTAATGTTTGACGTATATGTATAAAGCTATAGTTCTTTCTTAGGGCGGCAATAGGCACTAATACCTCCTGTTTCTCATCTGCTATGTATTTTGTCAGTGGGGATGATGGTTACTGGCAGTAGAGGTGTGCATGAGTTGTGTGCGTCCATTACAGGAAGAGATTTTATAAAACAAAACAAACAGCCCTGTGTGATTCTTTAATAATCATACCAAGTTACTACGATTTACATTCTCTATCGACTCAGACTTTTTTTCCTTTAAAGATGCTCTGAGATCAGTCCATCATTAAGTTTAGAGTATCAGTTTTTTCATAGGATCAAAACAATGACAGATATGGACCAGAACTGATAGCTATAGTACCCCTAATACTTCCCTTACATCCCTATCAAGAGTGCTGTTTAGTAAAGCAGTATTTCCAGGAATGATGCCACATCATCAGCTGACCCCATGACAACTTCATTCTCAGAAGTACCGTATTTGGAAGGCAAAACTGTAAACAGTAGATCACTTAGTTTTCTGTTTCCCCATTCAAATGAACATGGTGCTCTGTTGGGGAACCCAGGTTAGAGGAAGCCTTACGCTTCAGAATACAAGCTGGATGCCAGCTGAGGACAGAAAGGAATGCACCCGTTATATCTTTCCATAGACAAAGAAGAAACATGTCTTTTGAGTCTGAATGATTTCGATAAAAGGAAGAAAGACCAAATATAAAATCTCTGTGAGAGTGACACTCTCTGTAATAGAAGCCATTATAAACTCACAGGGATTGCTTCTCCAGACAGGCTAAAATAATAAACTGACACATAAAGGAACAGTACATTAAAAAAAATCCCCAAATGCACAATCAATTCCCCAACCATCAACTCTACTGCCATGGTTTGTACAATTAAGTAAATTAGAGGAAGTTAATAATTTTCTCTAAACTAAAGCATTCATCATTGTCAGTGGTGGAAACATGATACCAAACTAGAAGGGCCTTTGATTGGTATCAATAAATTTCTTACTTTCCTATCTGTAATAAACTACAGAGTCAAATGGCTAATGAATGGACTTTAATATTCTTAATTAGCTTTAAACAATAACAGTTGCCAAACAATTTCAATAAGAACTCAGTTCTAACAGACAGGATGTCAGAATAACACAAATCCCTGGATCTGGATGCTAAAGTCTCTCCTGGAAACACAGACTGAATCTAACACACTCTCTCACATACACTCTCTTTGATTAAAACTATTATAGACAAGGTGTTCTTCATATTCTTTCAAGAATTTGTCTAAGCACCATATGGAAAAAGCCTAAGCCAAATAGAAACTCTCTTTCCATCGTTCATGTATATCACCAGGAGTTGAAAATTGCTTTAGCTCTCTCTGTACAAAGGTGGCTTTGATTACTTTGAATTTTTCAAGGTTTTAGTTGCAGCCAGCTTTGATAATTTAACTCAGATATAACACAAAAGGGCAAACAGATGAAATAAGAAGAGCCACATTAAGGAGACCTAAATTCCCCTTCTAGATTTCCCCCTGTGACACATGGCGAGAAAGGGTTAAGCATCCTGCAGGCTAATTGATCCAGATTCAACCATTAGGGACATATTGGGACAATGTTTGTGTTTTTGTGTGTTTACATATATATTATTAGGGGTTAACAATGTAATCAAACAGTCCCTGCTTGTGCTGTATTCCATTAATTCAGAGATCTAAAGGAGATCTTAACATTTAAATGAACTGTAAACTCTCATAGATCTTGGGAGACAGGCCAGTCCTTGCTAACAGACAGCCCCCCAACCTGAAGCAAATACTCACCAGCAACCACACACCACACAACAAAAACACTAACCCAGGAACCTATCTTTGCAACAAAGCCTGTTGCCAACTGTGTCCACATATCTATTCAGGGGACACCATCATAGGACCTAATCACATCAGCCATACTATCAGGGGCTCGTTCACCTGCACATCTACCAATGTATCATGTGCCAGCAATGCCCCTCTGCCATGTACATTGGCCAAACTGGACAGTCTGTACACAAAAGAATAAGTGGACACAAATCAGACATCAAGAATTATAACATTCAAAAAATAGTCAGAGAACACTTCAACCTCACTGGACACTCCATTACAGACCCAAAAGTCTCAATTATTCCACAAAAAAATTTCAAAACCAGACTCCAATGAGAAACTGCAGAACTGGAATTAATTTGCAAACTGGACACCATTAAATTAGGCTTAAATAAAGATTGGGAGTGGATGAGTCACTACACAAACTAAAAACTATTTCTCCATGCTAATTTTCCCCCTACTGTTACTCACACCTTCTTGTCAACTGTTGGGAATGAGCCATCCTGATTATCACTACAAAAGTTTTTTTCTCTTACTGATAATAGCTCACCTTAATCGATTAGTCTTATTAGAGTTGGGTATGGCAACCCCCATTTTTTCATGTTCTCTGTATATATATATCTTCCTACTGTATTTTCCACTGCATACATCTGGTGAAGTGGGTTTTAGCCCACAAAATCTTATGCTCAAATAAATTTGTTAGTCTCTAAGTTCCAGAAGTACTCCTCGTTCTTTTTGTAAGCATAGTGATATTACTGTATTCATCTGTCTTTGAAATGTATAGCAAATCACTTGCAAATGGTGGAAAACAGGCCATTGCCTTATGTTAATCCCTGTAGCTAATTACCAGAGAGGCTTAGGAAATAGGTCTACTTCAAAGTCTCCATGATTGCTTATTGTTCACCTAAGAACTCCAAGCTGTCAAGAGAAGACCTGGAATTGTATAAAACCCTTTGGTCCTGATCCTTTTAATCTCAGATCTGCTTGATGCTTTATGCAGGGGACGCTTGAGTCTTAAGACTGAGATCTTCAGTCCCACCTGGATCACCCTGAATATGAACATTGGACTATAACCTCTGGACTAATTCTGAAAGAAGTCTTTGCAACTACAAAGCTCACCATCTCTACTATCAATCTGATCTCAAAACTGTACTCAGGTCTATATGTATACTGATCTTTTAACCAATAATCTCTCCCTCTTCTTTTTTAATAACTTTTAATTTAGTTAATAAGAATTGGCTATAAGTGTGTATTTGGGTAAGATCTGAAATATTCATTAACCTGGGAGATAGTGTGTCCGATACTTTGGGATTGGTAGAACTTTCTTATATGATGAATAAGATTTTCAGTAATCGTCATCATATTTGACTTGGCTGTCTGGGTGGAGGCCTGAGGCTGGGTTGCTTTCAGGGAACCGTGTTGTTGGCTTCTGGGTAACCAGTAAGGTATTATAGAAGCTGTTTTGTGCTGGCCTGGTAAATCTAAGTATTGGAATATCCACCAGCTTTGGGTATTGCCTATCCCATTCTTTGCAGTTTAACCTAATTGAGTAACCTCAAT
Organism: Dermochelys coriacea; assembly: GCF_009764565.3. Lineage (NCBI taxonomy): Eukaryota > Metazoa > Chordata > Testudines > Dermochelyidae > Dermochelys > Dermochelys coriacea. The sequence continues at coordinate 168,376,580 of NC_050068.2, read as the reverse complement.
GCGGCTCCCTTGGGATCCTGGTCACACCTCCACTAGTGAATTGAGGATCGTGCAACTTTGGCCTATGTGCCGATGTAACAGCTGAATCACAGCAACAACAAAAAATAAATGAAGTTTTCAGCAGGTTGTCTTGAGTCTATTATATCACATGCTATGCAGATCTGTTTCAAGGGTTCTCTCTTCCATTTGCAATTCATCAAGAATGTTGGAACCTTGACAAAGATCTCAAACTGGAATTGCAGGTACTGCATCCCTGAACAAAGTCCTTTGGCATTAGATGAAAACACATGCAGTATGTTTTATTGTCTTCCCAAAGCTTCTAAATACAAAAGTATGTCTTTAATTAGACATCTTTTCTTTGTACCATAAAATTAATTTAATTAGAAATACATTTAAAAAAACTATGGCAGGTTTATGACTCCTGAATTGCAATATTCATAATGTACATGTTGTATGAAATGAAAGTCAGTGATCTGTGACATTCTCATATGAATTTGGTTTTTAACCAGTGGAGAAACTCTTTCCTCTCCACCTTGGGAGTGAGAGAGATGGGTGAGATGCCATTTCCCCCACGTTCGTTACAGAGGAATAGGTGCCATTTCCTTCCTTCCCAGAGGAAAGTGGTTTGATATACCTTTGAAGAAATGACTCCATGTGCCTGCTAATCCCTCTCCTTCCCCACATGAAGATACCAGATCAAACTAAATTGCTTGATATTCTTTGATCTACTTTTCTATTTTGTTAGACACTCAGAAGATTTGGTTTGAACACTGAAGGGAAAATAAATTATTAGTTTACCAGTAAGACACATATTTAGAAGTAGAACGTGCTAGGTCTGGAGCTTATGTGTATGTCCCGGAGCTGACAGCTCTACTGTTAACAGAAATAGTTTCTAAATTTCTTGAGTTAAAGACCCCTAAATATTTTTCCAAAACAGTGGCCCCTTCAAACAGAATTTCTCTCTATTCCTACCTGCTTCATCCTTCTCTGTTCTTTTCTTTCCAAAATTCTCCCAATCTCCCACTACTTTCTCCCCCCCTTCCATCATCCTTTCCCAAATCTCCTCACAATTCCACTGAACCTCCAGTTCTCCTTTGCTTCTCCCCTCTTCAACCCCCTGTCTGGGTCCCTTGCTCTCTTTTTATGTCAGCACGCAAGTTCTAGTTCTCCCCTTTTTTGCTTCAGATCCCAGCTTTTAGCGCCTAGACCTTGGCTGCCCTTTCCTCATCTTTATCCACCCTCCTGTTCTGGGGCCTCTTTCTACAGCATGAGCCCTGACCTACAGGTCTGAACAGGGACAAAATCCAGTAAGTTATGATTGCAGAACTAAGGTCTGAAGCCCAAACTCCTGAGGTGAGCTGGAAGAATGAAGGTAAAGGATGGAGCTGAGAATAGGACAGCTCCTCGTACTAGAGCAAAGCTAGGAAGCCCTCCTCCTGAACATAGGGAAACACCAGAGGCCATTGCAAGAGCCTGGACCACAAAGAAGAGAGATCCAGGAGCAGAAAGCCAGTGAATCTTACAGTTTCCAGAGCTTCTGCAGTCCCCAGTTTGAGAATCCTGATCTACACCAGTACTATAATATGTCCTATCTGCCCCTCTGAAGATAAACATCTAGGTATATTTCAAAAGTGGACACACCTCTCCCTGCCCATTTCAGTTGCTGTGGTATTTGCTAATGATTCCGAAGGAAGAAAAACATGGAGAAAATGGTGTGGGTGGAACTTTAAAATGATATGTAATTACCTCATTAAAATCATTTTCATCCTATTTTTAGCTCAGAGAGTAGTTCATTATTTTGAATAGATTAGACATTTTTAATAGAGCAAAGAAAACCAAACGAGCACAATAAAACTAAAAGTACTGGTTTAATCTAAAAAGGAAACCAATGGAGGGTAATACAAATGGCATCATTATACCATGGAAAATGGCAGAACAGGAGTTCCAAATTAAAGAGTGCTTTAAATAAATCCAAATTGTGCCAATTTAAAAACAGCCATTTTAGCAGACTGTAATGTTAATAGTTGTATTTTCCAAATAATTAATAATAAGTAAACTGACTTTGTTCCAACATACATCAAAGTTAAAAGAAATACCCTGGAGTACTTCTCTTTTGAATTCCAGACATTAATTCTGCGCTGCTATTTAGCATTTCAAATTGTTTCCATGGATGTTTATTAAACACGAATACAAAAGAGCTAGTGCAAACCATGCATTTAGCTGGCTGGCAAAAGGTGACATAGTATAATCTTTTAATTGTTTTTGAAATGGAGCATCGGACTGCAGGTTGAATACCATTTTAACTACTTAGATATGACAGTAATGAGTTGGGGCCCAATTCTACATGGCAGTTCCATTAAAGTCAATGAGAGCTCTGTGTTTGGAAAACCTACAAGACTGGGCCTTAGGAACCATGTTAGAAAAAGAGCATTGCCATTTTTGCACCATATCAACTAAGTCACCCAACTTTTAAAAATATTAGCCTCCCCTTTTTCTCCCCCCCAATGAACCCAACATTGCATACGTTCCTCCTAATTTTGGTTTTCTTTACAAAAGGCCCCAAAGTACCATGTAGCCTTTGGTAATAAGGATCATTGTAGTGGTGATTAAATTAATCCCTTCTCTAAAGTTTTGTTCCTTTAATATGTAACTGTAAGAAATGAAGAGTTGGAGTTGAAAACATTCCAGAGAATTCCCACCCTGTGCAAGACACTGAGATGCATTCTTATCACCTGAAAGATATTTGTAGCAAGTTGTGAAAAGAACTGATAGAATTAACATCCATTGCTAAGACAATGCAGCTGTTGCAAAATAACTTTTGGCTCATACATAAACCTCATTTATCATCTATTTTTATTATTTTCAAACTCCAGCAAAATAAAAAAAGACCACTGCTTAATTGTTGCCAGACTGTGGGATTCAAAAGCTATTTGTATTGTACTCAAAGAGAAAAAAAACTCCAGTGCTTTCAACTTATACAGTTGGTTTCTAAAATTAAACACGGTTCCTTTTTACGGCTCATACTTTAGAGAATTCAGATAAATTAAATGCCATTTGAAAACAGTCAGAATCTATGGCATCACTTTCTCATACTTTTTTCACTTCACATCAGCTCGGTGTGGCTGCTTCACTGTGTAAATATTTACCTTTAAAAAATCTCTTTCTTTGCTTATTATTTTGTTCTCACATGCAGAATACATGCTCACACAGGCAGAATAGATGCTGACACAGCCTAGCAGAGAAACAATTACATCCTCCACTAAAGCAGATATAGTGGGCCAACACTTTCTCTTTTATACCAGTATAGAACCACAGCAATGGTATTTCCACACTTTGATTTACACCAGCATAACTGAGATTTTGTAACAGCTACATAAAACACTACATTTGAAAACTTGGCTGCATATTAAAACTTTATTTGGAAAAACAGACACCTAGATCGACAATCCACAATGAGATTGTGTCCACTTACCCTAGCTGTGAAGTTGGCCCTTGGTGTTTGATTTACCTATTCGGTCATATTGAGATGCTTTAAGAGATAGCCAAGATCTACACCATTCAACTTTTTCAACTACACCATTCAACACTTAAAAAAACATGATAATCCAGCATTTATGAGAGGTGCTGAGTGGAGATCACCCTGTGATTGAAATCCTCTGTTTATCTACAAGACAGGTGTAGTGCAAGGGTGATAACTTCCCCACACAGTCCAACTAATGTAGAAAGACTGTTCATGTTCTACCCCTACAGTCTTGACACAGACAACAAGGGTGCCAGTTGCTCACCTGTCTTAGCACTCAAACTGAGACCAGTACTTCACAGATTGTGAGCTCTTTGGGGCAGAGATCATGTCCTTCCCTTCATTTTGTAAGACACACAGCACATTTTTGGGTACTATAAACACATAATATGACAGAGGCCACAAAGTCAGTAAATATTTTTCACCTGGGTCAGATCTGAACTAGCTACCTAGAGGTAAAAGTCTCTCTATACCATTACACCATTGCCCTGAGAAACCCAATCCATTTTGCAGATATTTTAAATAAAATAAAACTGAAGGTTCTTGAGTTGGATTTCCAATTACCAAAGGTAAGTGTAGTATTACAGTGGGTGACTTTTTCTGTGCATAACTATAGTTCCAGGTTCCACATAAGCATCCCTTCTAAAACATCCTTTGTGACATCAAAATGGGAAAGAATGACCAGCTCCTATGACTACGTGACCAGGCTGTACTCTGGCTTTTATACTTTCCCACAAATTTTACCAGAAAAATTAGCAAAAAGAAAAGGAGTACTTGTGGCACCTTAGAGACTAACAAATTTATTAGAGCATAAGCTTTCGTGAGCTACAGCTCACTTCATCGGATGCATTTGGTGGAAAAAACAGAGGAGAGATTTATATACACACACACAGAGAACATGAAACAATGGGTTTATCATACACACTGTAAGGAGAGTGATCACTTAAGATAAGCCATCACCCACAGCAGGGGGGGGAAAGGAGGAAAACCTTCCATGGTGACAAGCAAGGTAGGCTAATTTCAGCAGTTAACAAGAATATCAGAGGAACAGTGGGGGGTGGGGTGGGGGGGAGAAATACCATGGGGAAATAGTTTTACTTTGTGTAATGACTCATCCATTCCCAGTCTCTATTCAAGCCTAAGTTAATTGTATCCAGTTTGCAAATTAATTCCAATTCAGCAGTCTCTCGTTGGAGTCTGTTTTTGAAGATTTTTTGTTGAAGTATAGCCACTCTTAGGTCTGTGATCGAGTGACCAGAGAGATTGAAGTGTTCTCCAACTGGTTTTTGAATGTTATAATTCTTGACGTCTGATTTGTGTCCATTCATTCTTTTACGTAGAGACTGTCCAGTTTGGCCAATGTACATGGCAGAGGGGCATTGCTGGCACATGATGGCATATATCACATTGGTAGATGCGCAGGTGAACGAGCCTCTGATAGTGTGGCTGATGTGATTAGGCCCTATGATGGTATCCCCTGAATAGATATGTGGACAGAGTTGGCAACGGGCTTTGTTGCAAGGATAGGTTCCTGGGTTAGTGGTTCTGTTGTGTGGTGTGTGGTTGCTGGTGAGTATTTGCTTCAGATTGGGGGGCTGTCTGTAAGCAAGGACTGGTCTATCTCCCAAGATCTGAGAGAGCGATGGCTCGTCCTTCAGGATAGGTTGTAGATCCTTGATGATGCGTTGGAGAGGTTTTAGTTGGGGGCTGAAGGTGATGGCTAGTGGCGTTCTGTTGTTTTCTTTGTTGGGCCTGTCCTGTAGTAGGTGACTTCTGGGTACTCTTCTGGCTCTGTCAATCTGTTTCTTCACTTCAGCAGGTGGGTATTGTAGTTGTAGGAATGCATGATAGAGATCTTGTAGGTGTTTGTCTCTGTCTGAGGGGTTGGAGCAAATGCGGTTATATCGTAGCGCTTGGCTGTAGACAATGGATCGAGTGGTATGATCTGGATGAAAGCTAGAGGCATGTAGGTAGGAATAGCGGTCAGTAGGTTTCCGATATAGGGTGGTGTTTATGTGACCATCGCTTATTAGCACCGTAGTGTCCAGGAAGTGGATCTCTTGTGTGGACTGGTCCAGGCTGAGGTTGATGGTGGGATGGAAATTGTTGAAATCATGGTGGAATTCCTCAAGAGCTTCTTTTCCATGGGTCCAGATGATGAAGATGTCATCAATGTAGCGCAAGTAGAGTAGGGGCATTAGGGGACAAGAGCTGAGGAAGCGTTGTTCTAAGTCAGCCATAAAAATGTTGGCATACTGTGGGGCCATGCGGGTACCCATCGCAGTGCCGCTGATTTGAAGGTATATATTGTCACCAAATGTGAAATAGTTATGGGTCAGGACAAAGTCACAAAGTTCTGCCACCAGGTTAGCCGTGACAGTATCGGGGATACTGTTCCTGACGGCTTGTAGTCCATCTTTGTGTGGAATGTTGGTGTAGAGGGCTTCTACATCCATAGTGGCTAGGATGGTGTTTTTAGGAAGATCACCAATGGACTGTAGTTTCCTCAGGAAATCGGTGGTGTCTCGAAGATAGCTGGGAGTGCTGGTAACGAAGGGCCTGAGGAGGGAGTCTACATAGCCAGACAATCCTGCTGTCAGGGTGCCAATGCCTGAGATGATGGGGCGTCCAGGATTTCCAGGTTTATGGATCTTGGGTAGCAGATAGAATACCCCAGGTCGGGGCTCCAGGGGTGTGTCTGTGCGGATTTGTTCTTGTGCTTTTTCAGGGAGTTTCTTGAGCAAATGCTGTAGTTTCTTTTGGTAACTCTCAGTGGGATCAGAGGGTAATGGCTTGTAGAAAGTGGTGTTGGAGAGCTGCCTAGTAGCCTCTTGTTCTTACTCCGACCTATTCATGATGACGACAGCACCTCCTTTGTCAGCCTTTTTGATTATGATGTCAGAGTTGTTTCTGAGGCTGTGGATGGCACTGTGTTCTGCATGGCTGAGGTTATGGGGTAAGCGATGCTGCTTTTCCACAATTTCAGCTCGTGCACGTCGGCGGAAGCAGTCTATGTAGAAATCCAGGCTGCTGTTTCGACCTTCAGGAGGAGTCCACCCAGAATCCTTCTTTTTGTAGTGTTGGCAGGAAGGTCTCTGTGGGTTAATATGTTGGTCAGAGGTGTGTTGGAAATATTCCTTGAGTCTGAGACGTCGAAAATAGGATTCTAGGTCACCACAGAACTGTATCATGTTCGTGGGGGTGGAGGGGCAAAAGGAGAGGCCCCGAGATAGGACAGATTCTTCCGCTGGGCTAAGAGTATAGTTGGATAGATTAACAATATTGCTGGGTGGGTTACGGGAACCATTGTTGTGGCCCCTTGTGGCATATAGTAGTTTAGATAGCTTAGTGTCCTTTTTCTTTTGTAGAGAATCAAAGTGTATTTTGTAAATGGCTTGTCTAGTTTTTGTAAAGTCCAGCCACGAGGAAGTTTGCGTGGAAGGTTGGTTCTTTATGAGAGTATCCAGTTTTGAGAGCTCATTCTTAATCTTTCCCTGTTTGCTGTAGAGGATGTTAATCAGGTGGTTCCGCAGTTTCCTTGAGAGTGTGTGGCACAAGCTGTCAGCATAGTCTGTGTGGTATGTAGATTGTAATGGATTTTTTACCTTCAGTCCTTTCGGTATGATGTCCATCTGTTTGCATTTGGAGAGGAAGATGATGTCTGTCTGTATCTGTGCGAGTTTTTTCATGAAGTTGACAGATTTCCACTCTATACGGCTAAATTCAGTGCCTTGCATAATGACAGGTTTCAGAGTAGCAGCCGTGTTAGTCTGTATTCGCAAAAAGAAAAGGAGTACTTGTGGCACCTTAGAGACTAACAAATTTATTAGAGCATAAGCTTTCGTGAGCTACAGCTCACTTCATCGGATGCATTTGGTGGAAAAAACAGAGGAGAGATTTATATACACACACACAGAGAACATGAAACAATGGGTTTATCATACACACTGTAAGGAGAGTGATCACTTAAGATAACTTAAGATAGACCAGTCCTTGCTTACAGACAGCCCCCCAATCTGAAGCAAATACTCACCAGCAACCACACACCACACAACAGAACCACTAACCCAGGAACCTCTTGAGGAATTCCACCATGATTTCAACAATTTCCATCCCACCATCAACCTCAGCCTGGACCAGTCCACACAAGAGATCCACTTCCTGGACACTACGGTGCTAATAAGCGATGGTCACATAAACACCACCCTATATCGGAAACCTACTGACCGCTATTCCTACCTACATGCCTCTAGCTTTCATCCAGATCATACCACTCGATCCATTGTCTACAGCCAAGCGCTACGATATAACCGCATTTGCTCCAACCCCTCAGACAGAGACAAACACCTACAAGATCTCTATCATGCATTCCTACAACTACAATACCCACCTGCTGAAGTGAAGAAACAGATTGACAGAGCCAGAAGAGTACCCAGAAGTCACCTACTACAGGACAGGCCCAACAAAGAAAACAACAGAACGCCACTAGCCATCAACTTCAGCCCCCAACTGAAACCTCTCCAACGCATCATCAAGGATCTACAACCTATCCTGAAGGACAACCCATCACTCTCACAGATCTTGGAAGACAGACCAGTCCTTGCTTACAGACAGCCCCCCAATCTGAAGCAAATACTCACCAGCAGCCACACACCACACAACAGAACCACTAACCCAGGAACCTATCCTTGCAACAAAGCCCGTTGCCAACTCTGTCCACATATCTATTCAGGGGATACCATCATAGGGCCTAATCACATCAGCCACACTATCAGAGGCTCGTTCACCTGCGCATCTACCAATGTGATATATGCCATCATGTGCCAGCAATGCCCCTCTGCCATGTACATTGGCCAAACTGGACAGTCTCTACGTAAAAGAATGAATGGACACAAATCAGACGTCAAGAATTATAACATTCAAAAACCAGTTGGAGAACACTTCAATCTCTCTGGTCACTCGATCACAGACCTAAGAGTGGCTATACTTCAACAAAAAAATCTTCAAAAACAGACTCCAACGAGAGACTGCTGAATTGGAATTAATTTGCAAACTGGATACAATTAACTTAGGCTTGAATAGAGACTGGGAATGGATGAGTCATTACACAAAGTAAAACTATTTCCCCATGGTATTTCTCCCCCCCACCCCACCCCCCACTGTTCCTCTGATATTCTTGTTAACTGCTGAAATTAGCCTACCTTGCTTGTCACCATGGAAGGTTTTCCTCCTTTCCCCCCCCTGCTGTGGGTGATGGCTTATCTTAAGTGATCACTCTCCTTACAGTGTGTATGATAAACCCATTGTTTCATGTTCTCTGTGTGTGTGTATATAAATCTCTCCTCTGTTTTTTCCACCAAATGCATCCGATGAAGTGAGCTGTAGCTCACGAAAGCTTATGCTCTAATAAATTTGTTAGTCTCTAAGGTGCCACAAGTACTCCTTTTCTTTTTGCGAATACAGACTAACACGGCTGCTACTCTGAAACCTGTCAGAAAAATTAGGAGATGCAGAAATACGTACACGGGCCACATGTGTTCTGCTTACATTGCCTTAGTTACTCTAGTTTATATCACATGGTCCCACCACCTGACCTTGACTTGATCTCGACCTTAATATTTGCAAGCCAGAGGAAACAGTTATGTAACAGTTTAGTTCAGACAGAAACACTTACAAGCTGACCCATTACATGGAAGCATTGCAGAGAAACTGCAAATACATATTGCAATTTTATTCTGTTGAAATGCCTACACTGTGCTATTTTAGTCTTACTAAAATATTTCATTTCCTTTCTACAGCCATCTGTAAAATTCAATTTTGATCTTTTTTTTTGTTATTTGCTTATTCTAATGTCTGTGTCCCATTGATTACTTGCATAGTGCATTACTTTGCAGTTACATTAACACACAGTCTAAAAATAAATATAGACTGCTTACCAGCTTTTCCTGAGTCATAACCCAAAGATATTTCTGCCATTCTCATATAACAGTAGGTAAATTTTCCACAAGAAAGAGAGAAAAAGTTTCTATATTCCACTTTTTGAATCATTGTGGAGTAAACAAATATTGTATCTGTTATACAGAATGAACTTTAATAGAAATATGTAATCAATAGGCTAAATATAGTCTTGGAAAGGATGAATTAGACAACTAAATATTGTGGCTTGAAAAACAAAGTGGAATTAGATTTACAATAGGTAAACATTTTCAAAACTCTAATTTGATTTCTGGAAAAATCTGCAGTGATTATTTCTCAGAAAAATCCTTCAAGTCAGCAGTGGTTGAGACAGTTCTTTTAAAGACACATTTCTCTCCCTCTCTTTTGCTGCTGCAGGATGATACCCTCAATTTTATGCTCCTTGGATGTTTTTTGCATGCAAAAAGTGGTCTTTTGTGTGTGCTCTTTTCCAATAAGTTAGGGTTAGAGGGGAAAATCAATCCTGTAATTAAGCTAAGACAGAGTTGTCCATGTCTACGTCATGAGGGAAATATTTGCAGGACGGGCACAAGAGAGAGAAGAGATACTGTGGAGTTCAACAGCAATTTTATTCACTACTTATGTAATATTAAAATGCTCATCTCCTTCAGCTTTACCTCCTGGCCAAGAAGTACTCCTAACAATGAGACAAATTCAGGACTGAGCCCATGCTCACTGACATCAATGGGCTCTGGATTGAGCCATCAGTTTCATAATATCCATCACAGGATGACCAAGTTTGTTTAAAGTGGTTTAACAGAAACAATACTAATTATTTTCCAGAATTTCAAACAGCAGGACATATTACTCTTCATTTAAAAATGGACTTAATGCAGGATTGAAACAAATTAATACTTTCAATCTAGTTCTTGGTATATGTGAGTAAAATTGCTGATTAAGCAATGCAACATATTTCCCACAAATATTTGTTTCAATTTACAGTATATTTGCTTCAATTATATATCTGCACCCATTTGGTGTTTGCTTATGAGCATTCAAATAATCCAGTTTTACTGTCATGAATGTTTGTGCAAAACAAGTTTCACTGTCCCATACATACATATTCATGAAAATAAAATATTACATTTATCCACACCTGTACTATCCCCCAAAATGCTAGTACAGTCTTCCAGTCAAGGAATATAAATACTATATGACTTATCTGAACAATCACAACAAACCAATACAGCTCATATAGTGATTATTTTGTACCTACAGAAAAATGGTAACCCTCAATCTACAGAGTTTGAAAAAGTAAACTACATTGAATAATAAACAAATCTGAGGATATCACAATCCACACACATATTGAGTAGAAAGAGATGCCAGATTTGTAGAACAAGTTTTTTATTATAAATTGCTCAGCACTAATGAATAGTTTCACTACAGCATCATTGTAAGTGAATGTCACTATATAAGAACAAAGACATAGCCTTAAAAAGAAAGATTAATTGATATAATTAAGCTCTAATCCTGCAGTGTTGAGGACTTCCTGAAAGGTTATGACCATGCTCAGCTCTCATTGACTTCAGGCCCTTAACATTAATGGCTCTGATTCATTAAAGCAGTGGTAGCCAATTATTTTTTGTCAGGGTTCAAATTCCTTGGTCAAGGTATCGTCAAGATCCAGACTCTGGAGAAAAATTTTTTTTTTTAAAAAAGAACAATAATGATGATATTAAGTAAATAAAAAGATTTTGGGGTCCATTCAAAAGTGTCTGGCGGTCCAGATTTGACCCACGGTCTACCTATTGACTACCCCTGCATTAAAGCATTGAAGTACATGCTTAACTTTAAACACAAATATATGATTGGTCCCACTGAAGTCAATAAGACTACTCATTTGACTAACGTTAAGCACATGCTTAAGTGTTTTGCTGGGTTAGGGCCTATATGAGCATCCTACTAAAAATGAAGCAGAAGTAATGCAATGGTTTTTACTTATGAAAAATCAAAAATATTTTGGCTAGAATTACTGTAAGAATAATTCCTTTATTAGAAGCATTTGTTCTGGCAATATTTTTTAAATATTCTTTAGCAGATATGACATGTGGAAATGTCAGAATCACAGTATTTTAGACAGTGGGTTTGAAATGAAAAGCATGATGCAGTGGAACTGTAAATTCATGCCGCAGACCAAAGCTACTACAATATGTGGCATGCAGGATTTATCACATGTTGAGTTTTTTCAGTTCTTTGATATCATAGGGAAATCAGGAACACAAATACACCACTCAGTTCAACTCTTCAAAATATGGCAATTTATTTTGCACCGGTACTCCTGAAATACCGCTGGGTAGAGGGGCTGCAGACATGGCTGTGAGCTGCAGCAGAATTCATCTTGGGCAGGAACTGAGGAAAACATTGACAGCAGTTAAGGTCTAACAAAAGTTGGGCACCCAAAAATGGAAGCACTAATAATCATGTCAGTTCTGAAAATTGTAACCCAAAAGTCTTATTTATCCACAGTTCAAGCAAACTCTCCACCACTGCACTGGCCAAATTCCAGTAGGCACATGGGTTAAAGATTCAGGCATCAGAACCCTGTCTAGGATAGCTCAGTTTCCAATCTCAATTGGACTTTGATCTCCCTGCTGAAGCTGTGAATTAGGGAGCCAATTAGGGAGCCAACTGGTAACTTTTATGCACAGTTGTACTGAGAGCAGCTAATATTATATATGCAATCAAAGAGCAATTTGGGGACTCATAATTACTTTAGATCACTACCAATATGGCCTCTACTTTGAACCTCTAATGTAGAAGTAAAAGGGTCTATAACCTATTACCAACCCTGTCATCCCTTACAATTTCTTTTCTTTTCTTTTTAAATTCTCAGCTGTCTTTGGAATGTATTCTTTTAATTTTTCCTTCTCATTTAAAAAGCCTCTTTTTTTAAAAAAAGTCCCTGAATAAATGCACAGATTTGTCATTTTAAAAAAAGAAGAAAAACCGCTTGTCATATTTGCTACAGATTTGAACCCACAGATTTGATTTGATGTGATATGAATGGAATTAAGCTTCTTTTATGAAGATCCTAGTGGGGAATTATTAGCTGGTAGTTAGAGCACAGGATTAGAAGTAAGGTGATGTGGGTTCTATTGCTAGTTCATCTGTGGATTTTGCTGTGTTACCTTAGGCAAGTCTCTTCACCTATTGTGTTTCAGCTTCTCCATCTTGTGAGGGGAGAATATCCAACTCACACAGGTGGGCATTAACAACAGTAATACTCTGCTCAGCCATTCCAATCAATCTGTGGTTAACATTCCTGTATTAGTCTTACTAGAGATTGATATGCATGGCCATTTGCTAGTTACTGTATAATAATTTAAAGCCTTTTCACCTTGTGACGTGTCAATGCTATAGTTTACAAGTATTATTGTATACTAAAAACTTGATCCTATCTTTGAGTCATGACTTGGGAAGAACTTCCATAGATCTCAATGGTTATTTTTCCTGGATAAATTAAGAATTGGGTCCACTATATATGGTATGTTTGTATATATATTACACAAACTAAGTGTGAGAAAGGAAGGCCTAACGTAGCATAAACTAGCAAGCTTTCTACCAATTACAATTATGTTTATACTGATGTATACAAAAAAAGAAAAGAAGATATGCTTCCCCTCCTAGTATAGACATTGTGTGCAAAGACTGCAGAAGAAACAAATTAAGATGACCGACTTGAAATAAAATACTGTAAAGGAGGTCTGTGTAAAATCAGGGGACCCTTATTTTATAAACGATTGCTCTTTAATTAAGCATCAACATTTACAATCATATGTCGCAGGTGTGAATGACCCTTATGAATGGTTTAAAGCACACATTTTGTAACGTATTAGGTTTATTCTGAAGACACCTGGAAAGACTTCCAGGTGAGCCAATCTGGAACCATACAGCAATAACGTGCATGTGCATTTTGTGATCATTTGCTTGCAAAATTATTCTTGGAACCATGAAAAAATGCTCGTTTGGAAAGAAGTACCTTTTACATAAAAAAATAGAACATGCATTCCACCCTTCTGTCTTGGTAATAGCTGCCGCATATGTTCATGATCAAAAGTGAAGCATGCATGCCAACTTTTTTTCCACGCATTAAAAACACTCCTTCCCCCCCACCCCCCCATCTCACCTTTGCAGAGGGGAGCAGTAAGTTCAGATAAACACTTCATTGGTATTTTTGTAACATGAAGAATGGCTTTGCCTTTTGAACTCTACACCATTCTACTTTCAATAAAAGTTAGACTTTCAGTTAAAGTAAATATTAAAAAAAAAAAAATCAAAAAAGTGCCATGCCGGCTGGGCTTAAAAATTCTTGGTCTCCTTCTTTAAAAAATAAAAATTAAAAAAAAAATGTAAAAAAAACCCCTCAAAAGAAGGAAATTTAGGTCTGTAATTTAGGTCTGTATGATATGTTTTCACTTTTGTCAATGCTGAATTCAATTAAATTTGTTTGTAGTCCAGGCACGGGACATGATTCTGTCCTCCCACATTTTACAGCCCTAAATCTCCAATGACAGAGTTGCTCTTGATTTACAGTGGTGTAAAATCAGATCATAATCAAGCCCACAGTCAAAGTCTTGATCCAAAGGCCAGAAGAGTCAATGTTAAGATTCTTATTAATGTCACCGGGCTTTGGATCAGGCTCCTAATTAATATATCTCTCATAAAATACAAACATAACTATGTTTACCTCGGAGACAGAAAATCCAGACTGTAGTTACTTTGGACTTCCACATGCACAGAAATGCTGTTCTAGAAGCAGTAGCAGCTATTTCTTAAATTCCTACTTTACTTTCCAGTTCTTTCCATCATTCCTAGAGAACAATTTACTGCTGAAAATTTCATTGTCCTCCTAATGTACGCAGGGCCAGGTAAAGCAATTTCCCACAGAGTGCCCTTCCATACCTTGCTCCCACTTGCTGTAGCAACGGCAAGGGCCACACATAAACGTAGTATCTGTTAGGCTGGAGAAGACCCCTTACTCACATTCCTCTTGCCAAGAGCTGGGGCCTCCGAAGTCTCAGACCACTACTTTCCACTGTCAGTAAGTTTGGGGTCAACAACAGAGGATGGAGGACAAAGCCTTCCTCCCCCAGAGTACAGAATTCTGAAGGGGGTGGATCCACCTGCCACCATCCTAGCAGATCCATGAGGAAATGCACACACACAGAGTCCTCTGCTGGGGTGGTGGAAGTCCCCTCAAAGCAGCAGGTTTCTGAGTTAGCAACCCATTAAAATGAATGGTACAGTTCACATGTCTGAACTATTTTTCCAGGGTTTCTGCGGACACCACCTGCATTGATTACATTTGGATCAGGGTTCCAAGTTTTAGGTCTGCAACCATGAGGACTGGAAACACATACACACACTTTAACGAACAATGATATTTGGAGGCAAACATCATTGCATGAGTCAGGACCCTAGGCCTGATCCAAAGTCCACTAAAGTCAAAGAAAAGACTTCTGTTGCCTTCAGTGGGCCTTGCCTCAGGCCTGTTTTGCTCATGCCTTAATCTTACACTGAATGTAAGTACAGATGATCTTTA
Source organism: Dermochelys coriacea (assembly GCF_009764565.3). NCBI lineage: Eukaryota > Metazoa > Chordata > Testudines > Dermochelyidae > Dermochelys > Dermochelys coriacea. Next base: position 168,361,539 of record NC_050068.2, on the reverse strand, counting down.
TCAATCATATGATCTCCAGTATGTTTTCCACATCTTCTTATAATAGCACAGAAGTCTATGTTTCTTACAAAAGGGGGACAGCCCATTTACTGTTTCTTTTCCTTGACAGCTTTATGTTAATAGTTCACTTTGACATCAGATCAGCAAAGTCTTATGATTAGAGCTGGACAGATACTGCAACATGAGTTCTGTGTACAGTTGGTCCAATGTCATCAGGGAATACTTCTGATAGTATGCTTCCCTTCCAACCTCCCACCCATTTGCCCTGTGCACACTTATTTATTTCTGCAGGAAATTTGTTACTTTTTATTTTTTAAATATAAATCTAACAAAACAGAAAAAATAGATGCCCCTCTGAAAAATTCCCAAACCCCAACATATATATTAACAAACCAACTAACTCAGCACCCTCTCCCACAGGTCTGCCAATAAAACACAAAGCCCCAAGCAACCCCCTCTTAACCAACCAAAAACTTTCAGCCCCCATCAAGCCTCTAACCTCCTAAAGGCCTGGGTGAAAAGATAAGCTCTGAGGTGTCCCACAAGACCACCAAAACAGTGCTATTTCAGATAAAAAAGCAGGGAGTACAAAGCTGGTGGCCCCAATGCTTTACTGCCAGACCTTTCTGTTTTAACCCCCCGGGGAATCCAGCTCTCGCACCTTTGCTGATGGCTGTTATGGCAACAAGGCAGAGGAGTTTCTTGGGAATACTCATGTGAGTACGTATTGGCATGAGTGTTCATGCCAGAGCCATTTGTGTGTCCACCCAGAAATCACTTTTGGGAGCGATCCAGGCAAGGAGCAGATACAATGCCCTGTGACTTATATAAGCCATCCTACAGCACAAATCATGAATTATGAAGGAAGAGCTGAAGCAAACTGTTTGCCAGTAATTCATAGGTGGAAACAGGTTCACATAAAACAGCTGTTTTATAGGAGAATTGGTGGAAAATTCACAAAAAGAAAACAGGGCTAGATGTATTGGTCTATCTAGATCTGTATATACATGTATACAGACATACATAGAGAGAGAGAAATAAATAATGACTTACTACAAATAGTTTGAAGCCAGCTCTAGGTATAATCAGAGGTGAAAGTAAGCCGAGCCGGCCCGGGCCGGCGTACCGGCAAGAGCCAGTACACCGTGCCATACTGGACTGGCTTTCCCAGGCTGGCGATTTGAAGGGTCTGGGGCTTCCTGCAGTGGCCAGAGCCCCAGGCCCTTTACATCACCTCCCGAGCCCCACTGCTGGAGCCCTAGGGTAGCGGTGGCAGGGCTCCAGCGGTGATTTAAAGGGCCCAGAGCTCAGTTGCGGTAGCGGCGGCTGGAGCTCCAGGCCCTTTAAATCGCCCCTGAGCCCCGGGGCTCCCAGCCCCCTCTGCAGCTGGAAGCTCCAGGAGTGATTTAAAAGCCCCAGGGGTCCCAGCCGTAGCCTGAGCTCTGGGCCCTTTAAATCTCGATAAAGGCCTGGGGATTTAAAGGCCCCGCCTCTTCCGGTTGAGGCCATGCACCCTGCTCAGGACTCCGGAGTACCAGTAAGTCCTTAAAGTTACTTTCACCCCCGTTACAATGGTTATTTTGCGATACCCTGGTCATGACTCCTTTTAATTAACAGGGAACACATAACAATCTCAGAGATGTTAGAAAACAAATGTACTCCACACACCATCCTCTTTCTAGATATTCTCCGATCTCATTATTTTCTAATCTCCAGAATGCTGCAAAAATATGATTAGAAGAGGCTTTTTGTAAGATGTGAATTCCCAAGTCATTTTAACAACATGATTTCTCTACTATAAGTGGCAAGGTTTCCTCAGCCATTGGTGTCATGAGAGCACTATAGCATAGAGTACTCATGACACATGAAGACCATGACTTTTTTATTTAGTTTATTTTACACCATTATCAAGATGATGAGGCCTGAGAAAGCCATTTGGTATATGAGGTTTGTACTTGACTTGTTAATGTCAGTCTGCAGGAAAATAGATAGCATGTCTGTCTCATGAATATGGGTGTTGTCTTTTTCCTGAAAATGTGTCATATACTTATAGTTGAGAGGAAAGGAACTGTAGCCTTTCCCTTTAATATGGGAATCACACGGAATACTGAAAGATAAACAGCCCACATGTTAGCATTTAGTGAACAGATTTTGAGAACATGTGAGACTTACATAATGCACAAATGCTAAAGAACTGTTCATAAAAGAAGTAGTTCAATTGATACGACTTTTTGGTAAAAATGTGGCCTGAATTTTATGAGATTTCCTTCTGGATTATGAAAAAATGCCAGCAGATGGCTCTTGGGAATTTACAAGGTACTGTACTTGTTTTATAAATGAAATCAGGATTCACTGCTCTATATGATTGTAGCAAAAAAGCCCCATTTTTTAAATTGACAATTTATAGTGACTATACCAGTGAAAAGATGAACCATCCCTGTCCTAGTTATTTTTTTATTTTAGCCTATTAAAAGCCAATCTTTAATCATAGGCATGGGAGAAAAAGCCTACTTGGAAATATGCCGTTTCTTTTAGATTACTCATTATGATTCCTTTAATGTGTATAGATATGCTTTCTATTTAAGTAGGTTTTCAATGCTGTGTGGGGAGGTTTTGAGATGATGGGTGAAGAATAAAAAACATTTAGTCATACATAAGATCAATACAGCATTCTGATTTGCTTCCTGTAAGTGTATTTGATGCAAATGCCTACGTGTGTCTGAAGAATGGCTAAAAGTCACTGACTGTAACTAGATTAAATCAAAGAACCAGGGGCCCTGAAGGGAAGCTGGAGCATGTTACAGACTTCTATTTCTGCTAGCATCTTCCTCCAAGAGCTACACATAAGTGAGCTGTATCCCAGCTCTCATGAAATCTGTTCACTGTTTTCTGCACAAGAAAGCAATTAAACTAGGGTGATCATCAGAATAAGTTTCAAACATTAAAAATCAACATGGTGAGGAGTTGGATCAAATCTGTTGCCGTAGCTGTGTTACTGACATTGGAAACCTGGTTAAAGAAAATCAGCCTACAGTAGACGTTACTTTTGTATCTTCAGTATGATATGAATCTAATATGTCCACATTTCAGGAAAGATGTGGACAAACTGGAGAAAGTCCAGAGAAGAGCAGCAAAAATGATTAAAGGGCTAGAAAACACAACCTATGAGGAAGGATTGAAAAAACTGGGTTTGTTTAGTCTGGAGAAGAGAAGACTGAGAGGAGACATAATAACTGTTTTCAAGTACATAAAAGGTTGTTACAAAGAAGAGAGAAAAATTGTTCTCATTAACTTTTGAGGATAGGATAAGAAGCAATTGCAATTAAATTGCAGCAAGGGCAGTTTAGGTTGGACATTAGGAAAAACTTCTTAACTGTCAGGGTGGTTAAGCACTGGAAGAAATTGCCTAGGGAGGTTGTGGAATCTCCATCATTGGAGATTTTTAAAAGCAGGTTAGAAAAACACCAGTCAGGGTTCATCTAGATAATACTCAGTCCTGCGTTGAGTGAGGAGATTGGACTAGAAGACCTCTCAAGGTCCCTTCCAGTCCTATGATTCTATGAATCTGTATGCATTTTTCCACCAGAGTTATGTGTATATACGGAATTATTGTGTTATATTACAGTGGTATCAGAAAGCTGCTCAGGCTAAAGGTTTGCAAACATTTCTCATTATAAAATGATAATTTGTGGGATTAATCATGACTATGTATCAAACATTTCCTCAGGTCTGAAACACAAATGCTCTCTGTGTAGCAGCATTCCCTGTCCCCCACCCCCAGGTTGACAATTTATGTATTATTTGAATTACTATAGCATCTAGGAGCCCCAGCAATGGACCAGGATCCCACCATACTCAACACTGCATAAAAGGAGAGGTTCAAGGATTGCCAGAATTCTTATTGAATAAATGTTTTTAAAAAACAGCATCAGTCACATTGTGTGAGAATAGCTGTACATGAACTTTTAGACTTTAAAAATATATTATAACTAAAAATTACTTGAATTTTCCAGGTCCATTTTGATTAATACAGATTAAATACCTCTCACTGTTAATATACTGCTGTTTTAAAATCCTGTTTTGGTTAGGCAGAATTAAAAACATAAGCAATCTGAGAGAAGTTAATGTACACTACAGAGAATATTTCTGTCCTAAGTGAAATAATGTGACATGAAATATTCTTAACTGATTGTTTGAACACTATAATAAAATGTTACTAAGACACCATCCTACTTTTTAACTGTTAGAAGTTCACACATCTGTATTCCTCTGTCCTCCAAGGCCCCAGGATATATTAGACATGAACAAATTGGATGCCTGGATCTGGAGCTTCACATTAAAATTAGTGAAGAATAAAATTTATGGCTAGATTGGAGCTTTTAGCAGCAGACAACAATATACGTGGGTAGTGGAGCTGCTCAGCAGCAGGAGACCCAAGAGCATTCTGGTCTACTTGACAGTAGCTCTGCCATTCTTTCAAGGGTGCAGCGTTAGTTTCTCTCATACAGTCTCATTTCGTCTGGCTATTGTGGAAGGTGGTGGAGTCATGGCCTCATACTCTTCACCCCTTATTCAGGACCCCTCATTCTGGTGCTAGACTCATACAGGCCTTAAAGGTATTCAGCAGGTTGTCCATTCAGCCAGAAGGAGTAGACGCTCTTTTTTTCTAATGAAAATTTAAATTCTTGAGTAACCAAAGGGGACACCAGAGACATCCTGATACAATGCATCATCATGCACTAGCTCAGTCTGACTCCAGTAAAGTTCAGATGCTCAGAAGAAAATATATTTTTATCCTGCCCGATTTACATAATATTTGCAAGACCTCAGGAATGCATGCATGTCAATTACTATCTTGCCTACACTTCTCTATGTGCAAGATAGGTGCAATTCAAAAGTTTGTACATACTTTAGTGTGGTAGCCGTGTTAGTCTGTATCAGCAAAACCAACGAGGAGTCCTTGTGGCACCTTAGAGACTAACAAATTTATTTGGGTATAAGCTTTCGTGGCTAGAACCCACTTCATCGGATGCATGAAGTGAAAATACAGGATCCCTCAGACAGAGACAAACACCTACAGAATCTCTATCAAGCATTCTTAAAACTGCAATACCCACCCGGTGAATTGAAGAAATGGATTGACAGAGCCAGAAGGGTACCGAGAAGTCACCTACTGCAGGACAGGCCCAACAAAGAAAGTAACAGAACGCTACTAGCCGTCACCTACAGCCCCCCCCCCCCCCGCCAACACCTCTCCAGTGCATCATCAAGGATCTACAACCTACTCTGAAGGACGATCCCTTACTCTCACAGACCTTGGGAGACAGGCCAGTCCTCGCTTACAGACAGCCCCCCAACCTGAAGCAAATACTCACCAGCAACTACACACCACACAGCAAAAACACCAACCCCGGTGCCAACTCTGTCCACATATCGATTTAAGGGACACCATCATAGGACCTAAACACACCAGCCACACCTGCACATCTGCCAACTTGATATATGCCATCATGTGCCAGCAATGCCCCTCTGCCATGTAGATTGGCCAAACCAGACAATCTCTACCCAAAAGAATAAATGGACACAAATCTGACATCAGGAATCATAACATTCAAAAACCAGTAGGAGAATACTTCAATCTTTCTGGTCACTCAATAACAGATGTAAAAGTGGCAATTCTTCAACAAAAAAAACTTCAAAAACAGACTCCAACATGAAGCTACAAAACTGGAATTAATTTGCAAACTGGATACCATCAGATTAGGCCTGAATAGAAACTGGGAGTGGTTGGGTCATTACAAAACCTAAATTTAACTTCCCCAATACTAATTTCTCCCTACTGTTACTCACACCTTCTTGTCAACTGTCTGTAATTGGCCACTCTCTTACCACTTCAAAAGTATTTTTCCTCCCTTGGTATCCTGCTGTTAATTGATTTATCTCATTAGACTGACCTCAGACTTGGTAAAACAACCCCCCATCCTTTCATATATTTATATCTGCTCCTGTATTTTCACTCCATGCATCCGATGAAGTAGGTTCTAGCCCATGAAAGCTTATACCCAAATAAATTTGTTATTCTCTAAGGTGCCACAAGGACTCCTCATTGTTTATACTTTAGTGTGTGCACTTTTGAAAAATTGGGCATGTTTTCACTATTTTAGAGCATTGAAAACATACATTCATGCTCTGGTGTACATTATTGTGCATAATCCCTGAATTTTAAGATTTGTTTTATCACCTGACATGGCTGATATTAAATACTAAGTGATATTTAGTATAAGTATCATATAGAGTTACAATTAAATCACCAGTTTAATCCTTGCAGGAATTTCCTTAAGCAAGCTGGAGTCTCTCACAGGGTTCTTTCCTCACTTAATAAATAAGAAAGTACTCCAAAGAGAGGTAAAAAGAATGAAATCATCTAGATTGGGAGATCCAGGAAGTGGTCTTTCCCTTATACCCTGTGTTTTGAAAGTGAACTAAAATGAGTCAGAATGTTCTGCATCTTTTAGCACACCAATGCCATATTGAAGATCATTGGAAATTATGAGAGGGACTAGACATGAAAAAATAAATATAGTATTATCCTAGTCAAACAGAGATCATATTATTGGTATAGTACACGATTATATTTTAGGTTTCAGAGTAGCAGCCGTGTTAGTCTGTATCCGCAAAAAGAACAGGAGTACTTGTGGCACCTTAGAGACTAACAAATTTATTAGCGCATAAGCTGTAGCTCACGAAAGCTTATGCCTTAATATATTTGTTAGCCTCTAAGGTGCCACAAGTATTCCTGTTCTTTTTGATTATATTTGAAAGCATCATCATGCGTTCTCAGTTAGTTGAACGTTACTGTCAAAATGTATCAGGCTCTTATAAATTAAGTTTGGGATTTTTAATTAGATTTTAATAATCCAGAAGTGTGTTTGAATTTAAATGTTCCTCAATATCCCCTTCTTACAAGTGTCAATCTCTATCTATCCATCCATCCAAATACTTATCATAGTAGTATCTGAGTTCCATTGCATATGGCTGCATATGAATGCCATGTTTATGGAATGTTTCTAAAAATTGAGGTGTTTAATACCATCACAAAATCCAAAAATATTTTTGACCTGGCTAAGCAGTCTACTGGAAGCACAATGCATTCCTAATTTAGCTGAAAAAGAAGTCCCTCATACAGGTTTTTTTGGCAGCCCAATGGTAGGTAAAAATGTGATTTGACTGGTGATAGCTGATGCTACATCTAATCTCAGACTTGGCAAAAGGAGAGGGCACATGAAGGAAGGGGGAAGGGAAGAATTGGGAGGTCCCCTATCTCAAAGTGGAGCTTGGAATTGAAGCAATATTTTTACTGATGGCAAGGTCTAAGATTTAGAAATTCACTCATGTCATGATCATACACCACAGAGACATATGCAAATAATGGAAATGAAATTAATCATTGTAAAATTGGGTGCTTGTTCCTTTGATTGTAATATTTACTAGAGTTTGTTCTTGACTGTTATTTTCTAATCCACTGTCATTCTTATAAATTCAGGACCTGATTACACTGTTGCCCCATGCACTGTTGCCAAACACAAATAATTGAAACATTCTGAGTTAGGCTCCACAAATATAATCAGCTTTTAAAAATAATAAATTTGGGGTTCTTTCAATTTGCCTTCTGGTATCTAGGCCTTTAAGAGGCACTGAGATCGTGTTTTCAAGCTTTCCTCTGCAACAATGAGGGCTAGAAAGATCTTAAAAAGCTGAGAGTCTCACACAGTGACAAGACTCACAGAGCTGGGACTTAAACAAAAAACAACCCACTACCAAATATTGCAAGACTTGCAATATAGTAACAGCAATAGAATATAAAGACTTTCAACATAACAATTCATAGATTCATAGATATTAAGGTCAGAAGGGACCATTATGATCATCTAGTTCGACCTCCTGCACAACACAGGCCACAGAATCTCACCCACCCACTCCTGCGATAAACCTCTCACCTATGTCTGAGCTATTGAAGTCCTCAAATCGTAGTTTAAAGACTTCAAGGAGCAGAGAATCCTCCAGCAAGTGACCCGTGCCCCATGCTACAGAGGAAGGTGAAAAACCTCCAGGGCTTCTTCCAATCTGTCCTGGAGGAAAATTCTTTCCCGACCCCAAATATGGCGATCAGCTGAACCCTGAGCATATGGGCAAGATTCACCAGCCAGATACCCAGAAAAGAATTTTCTGTAGTAACTCAGATCCCACCCCATCCAACATCCCAGGTACAGTATTTGTTTTCTATTGTATTCATGGAAGGATCTGACATAGTTGTGTTAGTATTAGGCTTGGCAAAATTGCAAGAGCCAGAATCCCTCTGAATTCAGAGTCCCCACTAGAGTGTGCCTGCCTTGCTATAAAAACATATGTGATAATTATTTTGGAGGGCTGCAAGGCCTGGGATGACCAGATATTTATTATAAAAAACCAGGACAGCATGGCAAGGGATAGAGAGAGTGCTTCAGTGACTATGCTGTTGCAACACTAACACACTTTTTTATGAGTTGGCTATTAAATTGAAATAGAATACTGCTATCTCAGTATTTCTATGAATATATGTTGTAAAAGACTATAGTAATTGCTAAGTAAATTATTGCAGAGTTTCACTATTTAAAATTAACAGAGTCTAGCAAAAAAACAACAGGTAACAAAGAAAATTTCTCATTTGCCAGAATAAGAACTTGAATTATTTCAATCAAATATGCCTAGTTGTCAGAATAGGATCTGTCAATTAAACAATAAACACTATTTACCCATCATCATGAACTCAAACACAGTCCTTCTGTAGTGTCTCTAACATGTGAAGATATGCCCAGTCATGCAGCTGTGTGATATACAATTCTCTTTTTGAAGTCTAATATAACAAAAGAATGGCCAGACTGTCTCAGACCAATGGTCCATCTAGCCCAGTATCCAGTCTCTGATGGTTTGCTAGTGCCAGATGCTTCAGAAGAATGAATAGAACAGGGCAATTTGGAGTGATCCATCTGCTGTTGCCCAGTCCCAGCTACAGGCCGTTGGAGGTTTATGGACAACTGTAACATGGAATGACAGGTCACCATTATACAGGGAAGACCTTCTCTCTGATCCCATGACTGCTTAGTTTGCTTAGGAGCCTTTGGTGAGGGATCTTATCAAAGGCTTCTGAAAGTCCAAGAACACTATATCAACTGGTAACACCATGGGTATTTATCTGGCATTTGGGACTCAAGATATTTGTTGTGCTCAGAATCCAGAAATGAGCAGCTCCTACATGATGCAATTGCTATACGCTGGATATTTGCATCCTCTTTTGGGAAAAAAAATCTAGCTCCCATTTTGTGCCCCATTCTTCTGTTTGGAGATCTGAAAATCAGACCTCACAAAAACTGAACGTTGGCACGAGTGCACATCCCGTGTGAGACTAACTAACACTGGGGGGAAAGCATTTATAATATCCTTGAGACAACAGGACACATCAAGGGCCTGAGCCAAAGCCCAAAGAAGTCAATGGGAATTTTTCCCACATGCATCTATATTTGGGTGATAGCATTTTCTTTAAGTGAAGGAAATTGCTGTATATGTATTTTTCCCCTACCTCAATAAATCTTTCTAGGAACTGCAGCAAGGATGAGGTTTTTTGAGGTTTTTCCAAATTATATTTTGCCCTTGTTGAGTTTTATCTATATTTAGATGCTACACATAAGATGAATAGCATCTCTTTGTGCAGTTACTTTTAACACTTGCAGCACTGTGCTATTGGTCCCAGCCATACCTTGGATAAGCTGATATATAATGTACATTTTATAGCATAAGGAACCCTCGTTCTCCAAAATGTTGTGATACAACCTTTAATCAAAATAGCCACACACAGCAGAAAAAATTGTCAGGGTTTAGGTTGGTCTCAAGAGCAAGACTTTAAAATAGTTTCTTAATTATAATTTTGTTTATCCGATTAGTATACATAATCCTTCTCTGGTCACTTAGGCACTACACAATCTATAAACATCCTAACATATTGTAAATAACAGATTTTGCAGACTTTGGGAGAACAGAATTACTAAAACTTCCGCTGCACCCTTCCCTGTATAACTGTGACCTGTCATTCCAGAGGTCAAAAAAGGCTCTGTTTGCAGAAGCTAGAGAATTGGGCTTTCTGAATACTTCAGCATGGAAAACTTAGTTAGATAAGCAAATTCTTTGTACTGGAGATTCTTGTGCTATTTAATTAAAAATCACTAGAACATGGTAGTTTTCTTATGCTGTCCAAATTATAAGGATTAAAATATATTCTACTGAAAGCCTTTATAAAATCTCAAGGATGTCACCCATTAGGATACAGAACATTTGGTTTTGATGCATGATATAAATTCACATCTGGCAGAACACAGCACATGATGGTATTTACTGATACCATCTGATGTAAATAAGCAAATCTGACTGGAAATTTAAAAGGCTTTTACAATGTATAGTTTTATTTTTACTCCCCTTTTATACTCTCATTCCTTTCTCCACCTGTACACCTATCTCAAAATGAGTTTGCAGATAAGTTCTGTGCTGAAGTGGACACAAGTTCTGGGATTGGCTAAAAAGCCTGGTCAACGGTGCAGATGGGTTTCCCTTCTGATCAGTTCAGTGATATGGTTAGTCTTTCCTGCCCCAGGAATCAGATTCTACAATGTGCCAGCACAAGCAGCTGGGTTAAAAAGAATATTTCTATCAAACTACACTATCTAAGTAGAGCTGCAAGGCTAAATTCATCAAAGGAATATAAATAGTTGTAATGTTTTCAAATTATGACACAAGAAAAAGGCTTTTTTGTATCTTTTTTTGAAATTGAATGAAAAATAGTGTGGGACACAGTTGCAGGTAAGGGACAACCCCTGAGAGGGACTAAATGGTCCAGCACTTGCTTGTTAGTAGAAAAGAAAACAAACTGAGTAAAACCACAGAAATGTTAAAGGACAGAAATATAACCCAGTAGGTCTGATTTGAAGTGCAAAAATAAGATGAGCAAAGCCAAAAATACCAGAGGAACCTGCTTTCCTTATATATGTTGGCAGTTCCCCTTCAGACCCGACTGTAATTGTACATGAACAAATGAGAATGAACTTAAGATAAAAAATTAACCAAACTTTTTGATACAGTAACTCCAAAAAAAGATTAATTAGGAGTTTGGTATGAAAAAAGAAACAGAGTTGAGGTTTGTCTGAATTTGTTCACCCATCCCTAAATTCTTCCAAAAATGTTGGTAGTTTAACTTATAATCAAATCCCCTTCTGGATAATTTCCTCCCCTGAATTTACTATTTCTGACCTAAATCAATTCACAATCTTCTGCAGTATTGACAATCCCAAGGCTTCAAAAGTCATGAGTGAGGCTAAAAAAAAAAAAATCACGAGATTGGCTCATGAGAGTTTAAAAAAATAATTATTCAGTGTTATTTTTCTTTGCCTTCTGGTTTCTGCACCTCTAGGGTACACTCAAGTCATCTTTTGAAGATTTTTTCTGCTACCATGAGGGCCAGAAACTTTGAGGCGTTATTATTTATTTTAAGTAAAAGCTGAGATTTTGATGCATTAGTTGGCTCCAGACATTGGGCTTCGAGAGGAACACCGATCATCACAAGAGTTGACAATACTGATCTTTTAAAATTTCAAATGATTTACTATTTAACCTCATTGACAATATGAGATTTCCCTCTATAAGGAAAGTTTAGTTAATTATTCACAACTCATTGTACTTCCACCCAAAACCAGTTTGCTGTCCTCTACACTTTCAGTCTCACCAATATCCTTCCTCTAAAACTGTAGATAATATTCCACCAGTGCTTTAACTAGCACCAGAATATTCTCTCCCGATATACGTGTTACACCTTGTCTCTTGGTGCTTACAATATTTGAAGTACTGAAGTATTTTAGTTGCACAGTGCATTTAGTCCAAGTGTTGTTGATTGTATTCAACTGAAATTAGTTTATGTTCTTGTGATGATGCTGCCAGTGGGAGCCAGCTGAGGTCACTCAATTAGAGTGAACTGCAAACAGAACCGGGCAGACAAACCCCCAAAGCTGGTGGATATTCCAGTAGTTAGATGTACCAAGCCAGCCCCAAACAGCTTCTCTATTACCTCCCTGGTTACTCAGTAGTCCAAACAATGCAGTTCCCTTAAAGTGCCCAGCCTCAGGCCTCCATCCAGACACACATGTCAGATATGATGATGATGATTACTCAACATCTTATCTCATCATATAAAAGAAAAGGTTCTTCCAACCCCAAAGGATCAGCCACAGACCCATGTCCAATTATAACTTAGATCTTACTCAAAATATATGCTTATAGTCAATTCTTGTTAACTAAACTAAACTTTATTAAAAAGGAAAAGAGGTAGAGTGTTGGTTAAAAGATAATCTACATACAGATTTGGGTTTAATTCCTTGAGGTCCAGTTACATAGCAGAGAAGAGGAGTTTGTAGTTTCCAAAAGCTCTTTTAGAAATAGTCCATAGGTTATAGTCCAATGTCCATATTCAGGATTACTCCAGTCAGTGACTGGGGATCTCAATTCTTATGGCTTAGGGTTTCCTCTTCTTGAAACCCAAAGAAAATCTGAGATGAAGAAGGATCGTGTCCCAGGGTCTTTATACATTTCCAGCTGCCTTTTGGCCCGAGAAAACAATAGGCTTAACTTTCCTTCTCCCACACATCATGGCAATTAGCACAGGGTAATTTATCCATTAAATAGTTTAGATATAGGTTACCACAACCTTCAAAGAGACATATAGACAATAACACTATTTCACTCAAGTGTCTTCCTAATATTAATACTCCTTTTTTGATCTTTGAATCAAAGCCATAGTAATAGACAAGACTTGTTTGCTTACATCACAAGACCTGAGCAAACATCTACCCTTCTATCTCTAACAATGCAGGCTTGCATTTCAAAGCTCTATTTATTTACGCATCTTCCTAACAAGTCTTTAAAGTTTGGCCATGGGTCAGGTCAGTCTGTGAGTTAATTAACTCTTTCTGGCCCTGTGTCACCTTTCAATGTAATATTATAATACACTCATAACATCACAGCTCTACATAGGATTGGAGGGGACCTGTTCGGTCATTGAATCAAATCCCTGCTATCGCAGGCAATCCCATCACTCTGGAACACATCCCTTTCAACCTATAATGCCACCACTGGTTTCTAGCACTGAATAGTCTTCCTTCACAAATAAGGCCAGGGGGGAAAAAATGCAAAGCATTGAAGTGACTGAAATTCCTAAGGCACTAAGGGGATGTCCACACAGCCAGTGGCCTTTTTCTGCCACTGGACTTGAAGATGTTGTTTCTGCAGCACTTCCATTCCCTCCTGGCCCTGATAAGGATATGAATTGACTTCTCTTGCAAGGCAACTCATTTAACGGCTTGTAGACCACAGAGATGGCAATAAATAAATCAGATGTAATATTTTCAGAAGCGTTTTTCTTTATTCCCTTAATAACAGGAAAGATGATACATTTGGTCAGTTGCTAATGACTCAAAATCATTAAGATTCTTTTGCAAGTGAAAACAACATAATCTATTATACTAATCCTGACAGTTGCTCCTGGTTAGCTGCAATTTCTCAGATAGTTTTTCAGTATATGATAACATTAAAAAGACACAATCTTTTATATAGAGCATTACCCATGGGCATTGTCATGAACAAATGGAAGAGCTCATTAAGGCGACAGTGTGGAGATACAACTTTGGGTTTTGAAGATTGCTAGGTTCTTTAAAAAGCTTTCCAGCTAATCCATTCCCCCTAAATAATTTTGTCAGTGATACTTAGTTCAGCTGTTAGTCCTTCTCTGTAATGCCACATGTTACACAAATCAAACTTACTGATGTCTCTGTGCTTTTTGGTAATGACAGTGGGATTTTAAATACACTTATTACATCTACATTGGTTTATTGCAAGTTGTTTTTAGAACAACAACAGTGTGGTCCATGTTTGTATATAAAATCCTCAGCTGAAGATTAAAGGGAAACTAGAATTATTTCAATTCAAGTAAAATTATTTCCTCCCGTTCTTGTGAAATCAATTCTTTATCCTATCATCTATGCTCCTTGACATTCATTTTGCATGGAGTTATCAAGAAAAAACTCTCTAACCACATGAAAAACCTCTGTTGCTCCTTGCAAATGAGTTAATGGTATGCCTTCCATAAAATCACGGCTAACATCTGAGAAGATATTTAAAAGAACAAGAACAAAAACTGGAAACGAAGAAGAGAACATATTTGTTCCACTACCATGGTTAGTATCAATTTCAGATATTTAAGACCAGGCTGAAATAAATGCAGAATGATCTACCAGATCTTTCAATGTGTCACCTCACAGCCAGCCTAATTTATTCTCATTACGTAAATGATGTGGCATGGGTCAGATTCCTAGCAGCTAGCATAATAATTTGAACATCAATTAAACAGAGAGTTAACTGATGCTTAATACTGCATGTACAGGGGTGATGTATTAATTTTTGCATCATCATGAGATTTACCTAGCATGCTCACAAGCTATCATTAGTGGTGGAATGAAGCAGCACACAGAGTATAGCTGTGAAAATCTGGCACAGAGATGTTAGGGTTTTTTTTTTTTGTTTGTTTGTTTGTTTTTAAGATGTTACCAATTGTAGTTTCACAAAGAGAATTGCCATTAGCAATAATTATATATAACTAGTCAACGATAAATTATGAGGTTATAGATTCATAGATTCATAGATACCAAGGTCAGAAGGGACCACTATGATCATCTAGTCCGATCTCCTGCACAGCGCAGGCCACAGAATGTCACCCACCACTCCTATGAAAAACCTCACCCATGTCTGAGCTATTGAAGTCCTCAAATCATGGTTCAAAACTTCAAGGAGCAGAGAAGCCTCCCTCCAGTCAACCATGCCCCATGCTACAGAGGAAGGCAAAAAAACCTCCAGGGCCTCTCCAATCTGCCCTGGAGGAAAACTCCCTCCCGACCCCAAACATGGCAATCAGCCAAACCCTGAGCACATGGGCAAGATTCACCAGCCAGATACCCAGGAAAGAGTTTTCTATAGTAAATCAGATCCCATCCATCTAATATCCCATCTCAGGGGATTTGGCCTATTTACCCTGAATATTTAAAGATCAATTACTTACCAAAATCCCATTATCCCATCATACCATCTCCTCCATAAACTTATCGAGTAGAATCTTAAAGCCAGATAGATCTTTTGCCCCCACTGCTTCCCTTGGAAGGCTATTCCAAAACTTCAAAACTATTGAGGCATTCTATTGGGGACCAAATCACGATAGCGACTCCATAATTCAAAATCTTCCTGTTTTTATATAGGCACTTCCCATTATAAACCCCTGTTCTCCGTTGCTTATAACTTTGCCAAACTTTTGCTATTTGGGCTGAAAATTTTCACACCAGGTGTCTTCCTCAGAATCAGTTTTTTGAAAGATGTTAGCCAAAACAGTGCAGCTCTTTCCAAGAATGAGGTGAGGAAAAAATAAGTTGTTTTGCTCATGCTAAAAATTATTGTGAAAGTTTCTGAAAAGCTCTTGTTCCCCCATGCTTTGGATTAGGGACTTACAATTAGCAGATGGTTGGCCATTGTTTCAGCCATGTGCCTTCTGCCATCTCTGTGAAAATCTGCCCAAATTTGGGCAAATAAGATTTTTTTAAATAACAGTGTGCACATGCTCAATAGAGACTTCTTTACTTTATAGGTTTCAGAGTAGCAGCCGTGTTAGTCTGTATTCGCAAAAAGAAAAGGAGTACTTGTGGCACTTTAGAGACTAACAAATTTATTAGAGCATAAGCTTTCGTGAGCTACAGCTCACTTCATTGGATGCATTTGGTGGAAAAAACAGAGGAGAGATTTATATACACACACACAGAGAACATGAAACAATGGGTTTATCATACACACTGTAAGGAGAGTGATCACTTAAGATAAGCCATCACTCCTTCCCCCCCCCCCCCCCCCCCCCCCCGCTGTTGGTGATGGCTTATCTTAAGTGATCACTCTCCTTACAGTGTGTATGATAAACCCATTGTTTCATGTTCTCTGTGTGTGTGTATATAAATCTCTCCTCTGTTTTTTCCACCAAATGCATCCGATGAAGTGAGCTGTAGCTCACGAAAGCTTATGCTCTAATAAATTTGTTAGTCTCTAAGGTGCCACAAGTACTCCTTTTCTTTTTGCAACCTTAATAATGTTCTTTTAATATAGTCCAGCTCTCTCAACTCTCAATTCTGTAAGCATGCACCTAGAAATCATCAACTAGGACAAAGGTCCGCCTCATCTCAGTTATGGTATAAGCAGGAAATACACCATGTGGTACAATAAGTTCATTTGCCAGCAAAAGGAACAACAGAATTGGTGAGAGCACACCGACACTCAGTAACTCCAAATTTGACTTTCCAGGCCAGATGAGATTTAGTTGAGTGCACAAATCCCTAACTCCCATCGAATATCTCCTTTGATCTGACTCACTTTGGAACTCCTCTTTTCCATGACTGGAACGCTACGAGGAGGCAATTGGCTTCGCTAAAATTAGACTGACACAACTGGTGCCAGCTGTTGCAAGCCCTTCATATACTTATTTCAATGGATTCGTGCACTAGGCGGAGGAAGAGGAGTGTAGGTTTTTAACTATATGTAAGAGAGACTTTCCTGCAACTTTTTTGCAAACTTCAAATTGTTTTTTTCTGTCCGTTGAGTGTTTAATCTTGCAACTGTAACAATCTCTTAACAATGCTCCTTTTAGTGCAATTTATTTTCCATTCCTAGCTACACGACATAGTGGAGCACAAAAGCACAGCAGACACCAGCCTTTTTTATTTTGAGTGACAACACACTAGGGAAAATTTGATGAGCCATTTAGTCTAAGGTCCTTTGAGGAAAACTGGTGACTTGCTACTTTATTTCACTAATTAAACTAGAAACAATTTTGTTGTTCCTACTGCTGGGTAGACAGCCAAAATTCAGTGTTCTTCCCTTGTGAACTACCTGACCTGCTCCTAATATCAGCGTCCCAGGAACTGACTTATCAGCACAATCACATGGCAGGAAAATATCAGTGCCAGATGTGCACTCTCCTTCCCTATTTTTGCCTCCCTTTTGGGGCAGGAAAGAAAACATTTTAAATATTGCCAAGTGTTTTGATAAAGATAAATCTCTTCATCTCTTTGCCTTTCCTGCTACAGCTTTAACTATCACAGGTTTCAGCTTTTCTGCTGGCACAGACATCACTCGACAGTGCATCAAATGGCAGCATGACATCAACAGACCCCCTTGGTATCCTACTTTGCTGTGAAGGAATTCTGCAATGTTAAATTTCGGGAATTGGGGTGAAAATTCAACTAACTACTCAGGGTCAAATCTCAGGCAGGCCATTAATTTCAGTGGATTTGCACAGATTTAACAAAAAGCAGAATTTAGATCTTAGAGTACAGTTATTCCCCACAAGGTCTTTCCAATTTTAACTGTACAAAATCCCTTAAACAAGAAACGGTCAGGAGAGTAAATGGGTCAGTGTCACAACTTTCTGTGGTTTCCTGGTCTATAACAAATTATGAAATGGTGGATGGAAGGAGTGCAACAGAAATGATCTCTATGTGTTTTAATAAAGCATTTGATACAGTGTCACAAAATCTTAACCTCAAAATGAATTCAAATCATCTTGGATACAAACACTTGCACATGAACTGAAAACTAACTGAAAGAGGAGTGTAAACAAAAAGGATGGTAGAAGGCATCTTATTGAAATGAAAAATGTATATTTATTGAGGTTTGTGGTGATACAGATCAGTTGGACATCTTCGTGAAAAGAGGGGCATGGGACTAAAATTGCATGTTAATGAAATTCGCAGATGACACCTTAATTGAACACAGTGAGAAAAGAACAAAATTGAATGGCCTCACAACTCTGAATTTTCATTGGTATAACAGAGTGGAATTTGTACTTTTCATCTGATATGTCTAAAATTATAACCTGTGATCTTTGAAGAACCAACAGCAGGGACAATGAAAGGTCAGATGAGTTTACTTCAAAAAGAGAAGTTAGCCTTCTTAAAAATTAACACAAATCATTAAGGCCTGTGGAACAAATTTGAGGGATACTTTTGGCTAGATGTAGTCCATGGGCCATTCTTTCTGCTTGACTTACTGCTTTTCCACCTTGTATTTAGCTGTGATGCAGATAAAGTTTCCCAGACCTCAAGGAGAGCTCTGTGCAAGCTTGAAAGCTTGTCTCTCTCACCAACAGAAGCTGGTCCAATAAAACATATTACCTCACCTACCTTGTTGCTCTTTCAAACAGCAGTCTAACTTTCTGTATACACAAAGCCTTTATCCACTTTTATATCTCCTGATCCTGAGGCAAAGAAGTAGCACGTACATAGCACAAAGTACCACAGTTTCTGGGCTGCTTTATTCTGTGCTAACTGCCAAGAGTCTAATGCTGGGGTCGGCAACCTTTCAGAAGTGGTGTGCTGAGTCTTCGTTTATTCACTTTAATTTAAGATTTTGCGTGCCAGTAATACATTTTAACGTTTTTTAGAAGGTCTCTCTCTATAAGTCTATATTATATAACTAAACTATTGTCATATGTAAAGTAAACAAGGTTTTCAAAATGTTTAAGAAGCTTCATTTAAAATTAAATTAAAATGCTGATCTTACGCCGCCGGCCCGCTCAGCCCACTGGCAGCCTGGGGTTCCATTCAGCTAGGTCAGCAGGGGGCTGAGTGGGGCCTGCGGCCAGGACCCTGGCTGGCAACGGGCCAGCAGCCAGAACCCCAGCCTGGCAGTGGGCTGAGTGGCTCAGCCGGCTGCCGGTCTGGGGTTCCGTCCGCTGGCCCCTTCCAGCCAGGGTCCCGGCCGCAGGCCATGCTCAGCCCACTGCCGGTCTGGGATCCTGGCCCTGCCCACATAGAGTTGGTACCTACCTTCTCCCTCGTTCTAGCCCATTCTCTTCCTCTCTCTCTGCACTGAGCTGAGGGTGGGAGTGAAGTGAGCACAGGGCTGGGGGTAAAAGAGCAGGCTGGGGGTTGGGGTGTAGGGCTGGCCAGGAGCTAGAATGAGGGAGGGGGCTCAGGGTTGGGGCAGGAGGTTTGGATGTGGAGTGCTTACCTGGGTAGCTCCCATTTGGTGAGAGGGGTGCAGGTGGGAATGTGTGGGGGATGCAGGAGCTCCCGTTTCATGCTCAGGATAGGGGTGGGAATGTGGGGGGTAGAAGAGTCAGGGCATGGGGTGTGGGGGGGCTGGGTATGTGTGGGGGTGCAGGAGTCAGGGCAGGTGGCTGGGTGTGTGTGTGGGGGTGTAGGGGTCAGGGCAGAGGGCTGGGGGTGTGGGGTGGAGTGAAGGGATCAGGGCAGAGGCTGGGGGTGTGGGCTAGGGTTATGGGGGTGCTCCCAGCTCCCTGCCAGAGTGGTTCAAAGCAGGGGGCTGGAGGGGATATGCCCTGATTCCACCCCTCTTCCCCTAGGCCCCATCCCCACCTCTTCTCCGCCTCCTCCCTGGAGCAGCAAGTGCGCTGCGGCTCCGCTTCTCCCCCTCCCTCGCAAGGGCCATCAGATGATGGGCGGCAGGGAGGGAGAGGAGGAGGGGCAGGAACCCAGGACGCTGGGGGAAGAGGCAGGGGAGGGGGGACCTTGCCTGCTCTGCAGCAGCTGCCGACAGTACCAAGCTTCTTCGCCCTGCTGGCGGGGTGGGGGTGAGGGGCGGAGAAGAGCGGGCCGGGGCGGGCAGGATTTTTAATGGCACGCTGCTGCCTGCCAGGGTCCCAGCCTGGGTTCGGCAGTGAGCTGAGCAGGGCCGGTGGCTGGGACCCAGCAGGCAGCCACGTGCCATTAAAAATCGGCTCACGTGCCTTCTTTGGCACGCCTGCCATAGGTTGCCAACCCCTGGTCTAATAACTGTTCTGGGAGTTGAGATTTGCCAAGTGTAGACTACACAGCTATGGGGCTACACCCTTTCTCCCCCAAACACACCCTCTACATCAGGGGCTGGGTGAGTGCTAGAAGCCTCTGTGTGTCTGCCTTATATCACTTGAGAATTACTCCACACAGGAAGAATTGTCAGAGGGCCAAGTTAGCTGGCTTTCTCAATGCTTTGTACTGCTGGAGAAGCAGCCAGTATCTGGACCATAATACAGCTTTATTATATTATTAAATATAGAATTCCCTTCTGAAAAAAACACGTTAGAAGAACATATATAAATTGCAAAGTCAAGTATTCAAAGGTTAAGAAATACCAGAATTAAGGTTACAAACTTAGTTGAACCCAACGTGTGTGTGCACAATGATACAGTTTTGAATTACATCATCACCATACACTATATTCCCCACAGGACCTCTGCCATTTTGATAATGTAGTATCACAATGTACGTTTGAACAGTGATGCTAGTCCTGGGTTCCATCCTTTCTTTCACAATTTCCTATCCAAAACCAACTGTGTGATATTATAGCAGTATGTCAATACTCTGTCTACATTCAAACACCTATAAATCGGATCCCCACTAGACCCATTCAAAGTAGATGAATATTCTACAGGAAGATGCCAATTCATGAAGCAAAAGCATTTTTCTTGGGTGTGGCAGTAAACTCTGGTACCACAGCAGAGTAGATCAGTGACTATCTTTGTCAATTACTTTAAGCCGAAGCTGCAGCTTTTCCTCTTGGAACAGTATTTAAAACCATTCTACAGGACTCCATTTCCCTATTTCACATTGCCATGACCTTGGATGTTTTTGAACCATTTGTTAGTAGGACTGAAATAATTATTAGAGTTTCTTTTAAAATAACTGAGCCTATTTTCTGGTCTGGTAAGCCCTAACAACCTAACAAAGTCAAGGATTTTCTATATATACAGGTTTCAGAGTAGCAGCCGTGTTAGTCTGTATTCGCAAAAAGAAAAGGAGTACTTGTGGCACCTTAGAGACTAACAAATTTATTAGAGCATAAGCTTTCGTGAGCTACAGCTAATGCATCCGATGAAGTGAGCTGTAGCTCACGAAAGCTTATGCTCTAATAAATTTGTTAGTCTCTAAGGTGCCACAAGTACTCCTTTTCTATATATACAGGCAGTAGTGGATGTTAGATTTTTTAGGCTGAGAAAGAAAGACTTTATTTGGCTCACAGTATGCTCCTTGGGACATACTATGGTCTGTGCATTAAAAAGGGCTGTAAAACCATATGCAATATACAAAAGGAAGTTATGGGTAATTGTAGTATTATGGTCATAATAAAGAATGTTCATTTGAAACTAAGGCCAAATCTTTTGCTCTGGAATATTTGTGGTGTTGCCAAACAAAGCTGCAGGGCTTGCATAGGTTCCACAGTCATGGAGCAGCTGTCTATGTGTTGCAACCACTTCTGTACTCAAGAATAGAGGGTGTCACATTGCGGCCCTACTCATCAGATGATAAACATACTCACTGCCTCTCTGAGTCTGTGACAAGGGAATTCTGCTGGAGGAGTGACAGAAAACCCAAGAAAATCTTAAAGATTTCTGCAGCCAACAGAACACCCACAACCACACTGGAGCTGTCAGTTTGCCAACCCCAAGCACTCAAAATCATGGTCCTTCATCATCCTAAGCCTAAGAAATGTCTTGATCAGATCAGGACAGAGAGAGGGAGCCAGATGACATCGCCACCCATACCCGCTCCATCTGAATCCCAAACTACACCAGGCATGAAAGGACGAACATCAACAGTAATAACAACAACTCCAGTTCATCTCAACTAACTGCTTCTCTTTCCTACAAAGGGGCAGTTATTACCATCTTTAATACCATCCAAGAGCCTGTAAAAAGTGGTCCCCCCCCCTTTTAAACCCCTCTCCAGCTATAGGAAAAGGGAACAAGGGACATTGCCGAAATGAAAGCCTTATTTAATACTTTACATTTAAAACGCTTTAATTATTTTTCTTTCTTTTCAGTGTCTTTATTAAAAAGTTAGGATTGAAAAGGATTTTCAATGATGTGTTTGTCATGGGAATTAAGCAGACTGAGGTCTCTGTATACCAAATCTCGGACCTTATTTAACACTGTTTAATGCTGGCCAGTGTCTGTGTTATAGTAATACCTTTGGCTCTATTTTCAATCTAAATAAATACAATGGCACCTAGAGAGTTAGTAAGTCAACATGGATTTTTCAAGAACTAATCATGCCAAACCAATCTCCTTCTTTTACAGGGTTACTGGCCTAGAGTGTGTGTGTGTGTGTGTGTGTGTGTGTGTGTGTGTGTGTGTGTGTGTGTGGGGCGGGGGGGGGAAGGGAAGCTGTAGACTTGATAGATCTTGATTTTAGTGACGGCTTTTGACACAGTCTCAACATGACATTCTCATAAGCAAGCTAGGGGAACTGTGGTTTAGATGAAATTACTCTAAAGTGGGTGCAAAAAGGTGCCTCACTGCATACAAGCAAATGTATTTGGGCACAAGCTTTCGTGGGCTTATGCCCAAATAAATGTGTTAGTCTCTAAGGTGCCACAAGGACTCCTTGTTGTTTTTACTGATACAGACTAACATGGCTGCCCCCTGAAACCTGTACTCAGAGAGTACTTATGTATGGCTCTCACAGCCAAACTGGGAAGACATATCTAGTGGGGTCCCACATGGCTCTGTCCTGGATCTAATATTTTCATTATTGACTTGGATAATGGAGTGGAGAGAATGCTTATAAAATTGACAGATGACATCAAACTGGGAGGGGTAGCAACACTTTGGAGGACAGGATTAGAATTAGATATTAGATGGGTGGGATCTGAGTTACCCAGGAAAGAATTTTCTGTAGTATCTGGCTGGTGAATCTTGCCCATATGCTCAGGGTTCAGCTGATCGCCATATTTGGGGTCGGAAAGGAATTTTCCTCCAGGGCAGATTGGAAGAGGCCCTGGAGGTTTTTCGCCTTCCTCTGAAGCATGGGACATGGGCCACTTGAGGGAGGATTCTCTGCTCCTCGATTTGAGGACTTCAATAGCTCAGACATAGGTGAGGTTTTTCGTAGGAGTGGGTGGGTGAGATTCTGTGGCCTGCGTTGTGCAGGAGGTCAGACTAGATGATCAGAATGGTCCCTTCTGACCTTAGTATCTATGAATCTATCTATGAATTTAAAAGTTGCCTTGATAAATTGGATAACTGGTTTGAAATCAACAAGATTGGATGCAAGTAAAGACAAGTGTATAGTACTACACATAGGAAGGAAAAAAATCAAATGCACAAGTACAACATGGGAAATAACTGGCTAGGTAGGAGTACTACTGAAAAGAATCTGGGGGTTATAGTGGACCACAGACTGAATGTGAGCCAACTATGTGACAGTTGTGGAAAAGGATAATATCACTATGTGGGGTATTAACAGGTGTGCCACACGTAAGATGCAGGAGGCAACTGTCCCACTCTTTTTAGCACTGATGAGACCTCAGCTGGAGCAGTGTGTCCAGGTTTGGGCACCACACTTTAGGAAAGATGTGGACAAAATTGGAGAGTGTCCAAAGGAGAGCTACAGAAATGATGAAAAGTTTAGAAAACTTGACCAATGAGAAAAGGTTATAAAACTGGGCATGTTTAGTCTTGAGAAAAGAACACTGTGTAGGGACCTGATGAGAAATTTTCAAATAGGTTAAGGGTCTTTATAAAGAGGACACTGATCAATTGTTCTTCATGTTTACTGAAGGTAGAACAATATGTAATGGGCTTAATCTGCAGCAAGGGAGATGTAGGTTAGATATTAGGAAAAAACTTTCTAACTGTAAGCGTAGTAAATCTCTGGAATAGGCTTCCAATGGAGGTTGTGGAATCTCAATCACTGGAGGTTTTTAAGAACACGTTGAACAAACACCTGTCAGAGATGGTCTAAGTATACTTGGTCCTGCCTCAGAGTAGAGGGCTGGACTAGAGAAGTGATTCTCAAAGCCGGTCTGCCGCTTGTTCAGGGAAAGCCCCTGGTGGGCCGGGCTGGGCCAGGCTGGTTTGTTTACCTGCCGTGTCTGCAGGTTCGGCCGATCATGGCTCCCACTGGCCATGGTTCACTGCTCCAGGCCAATGGGGGCTGTGGGAAGGGTGGCCAGCACGTCCCTCAGCCCGTGCCGCTTCCTGCAGCTCCCATTGGCCTGGAACAGCAGACTGCGGCCAGTGGGAGCCACAATCAGTTTAATCTGTGGACGCGGCAGGTAAACAAATTGGCCCAGCCCTCCAGGGGCTTTCCCTGAACAAGCGGCGAACTGGCTTTGAGAACCACTGGACTAGAGGATCTCTCAAGGTCCCTTCCAGCCCTACATTTCTATGATTCCAGGAATTGAGGTTTTAAGGAAAATGCAAAATAACAAGTGACTCAGGATAACACCACAAAAGGTGGCAGTACTGTGTCAGTAAGGGAGAAGAATCCAAGTCCCTTAGAATTTGCAAAGCAAAAATTTTTTAAAAAATCTTGTTTTGATCCAGTCATTTGAAACATTTCATTCTGATTTTGACCTTTTTTCTTTTTTTAATTTTTTACTACAAATTAGCTTAAATGTAATAACAAAAAGGTAATTTTAAGCCCAAAACTAGATGTTTCAACAATTAAAAAAAATTAAAATATTTTCAAACAGAAAATTCATCAAAACCAACCCTTTCCTGCAAACAATTTCAGTTTTGACAAGTCACCATTTTTCCCATGGAAAAAAGTATTTCATCAAAAAATATTCCTGACCAGCTCTGCTTTATATTTTCAAAGTGCTGTACAACTCCTGGTGGAATGTCTGACAGTTCATGTATTTTATTGCCTGCACACATTCAATATCTTAGGTATATTCTGCATAGATCCATCTTGCTTTGGTCATTGATTTGTTGAAACAATGCCATTAAATTCATTAAGTGAAGGAGGAATAATTTTATTAGAAATATTAACCAAAGAAAAGAGCAGATGAATACCTCAATTATTTAAATTCAAATGTATTTTCAGAGTGGATATAAGCAGTGTCTGAACAAGCTCTCCGCTGATAGCTAGCTGAGGAATGTAAGAACATAAGAATGGCCATACTAGGTCAGACCAATGGTCCACTTAGCCCAGTATCCTGTGTTCTGCAGTGGCCAATGCCTGGTGCCCCAGAGGGAATGAACAGAACAGGGGACCATCAAGTGATCCATAGTCTGTCACCCATTCCCAGCTTCTGACAAACATGGAAGGAGAAAAGACTTCAGGAGCAAACTGTATTTACATGAACACAACTACTCTGCCTAGGTATCCAGCAGACAGCGCTATGTTGCCCAAAGTGATCAACTTCGGCTGGTGTTGGGTTACAAATCACTTTTCTACTGAATGCAGGGGTAATGAAATGTTATCAGTGTTATCTTTATTGTATGATTAAAGGGGAGCAGAACTGTGCTTAGCCTGGCCTTATGGAGGGGGTCACTCTCAACTGAAATGAACTCACTAAGCTGAGGGCTTGGATGCAGACCACTGTGAAAGTAAGTGGGGGTGGGGACAGATGTCCATACCAGGAGGCGTGGGCTCTATCTCAGAATCCCAGGCAGTTTAACCTGCCTCTCTCCACAGTTCAAAGTAAGTAGGTTCCATTAGGAGACTTCTGTTTTGTTATGTGCTAACTAGAGCCAAAATCACTTCTCGTGAGACAGTGCTTTTGCCCAGCCTGCTTCAGCAATGAACTTCCCCCACTAAGAGCTGAGAATCGTTGAAGGAGACTGTGTGTAGCACAGTGGCTGGCAAGACGGCCGGCAGAGTGGAATGGCGGAGCAGAACGGTGGCTGGTGGAGCGGCCAGCCAGAGCAAGCACTCTGATGGTAGAGCAATTAAGGTGCCTTATTCCCCTCTACCCCACAAGTGGGTGGTGAACTCACAAAGATGCACTTTTGAACCCTGGATCCTCACTGACCATGGGCAACCACTGTGAGTGGAGTATGGTGAGGAAGCAGAGAGGGGCACATTAAAGGAACTTTTGTTTGTAGAACTCAAGAACAGGAGGCAGAAGACTGTCCCACACACTCTAGAGTGGGTGTCCTCCTCACGATATTATGTTTATGAATCATGCTTGCAGCGTTTTCCCTAATTAATGTCAGGTGACTTCCCTCCTTTCATTAAAAGTTTCTTTCCTACCCTCAGACCCTGTGCTTGAGAGAGGGGAAGTATTGCCTCT
Organism: Dermochelys coriacea; assembly: GCF_009764565.3. NCBI lineage: Eukaryota > Metazoa > Chordata > Testudines > Dermochelyidae > Dermochelys > Dermochelys coriacea. The sequence goes on along the minus strand of NC_050068.2, from coordinate 168,335,361 downwards.
TAGAGGTACTCAGGGATGGTGCATAATTTTCCCAGGTTATTGGGTGGGGGCTTGAGCCAGTTCTCTGTTGTATTGTTGAAAAGGAACCCTTAGATATTGAACCTGATCCTTGTTGCTACCGACTTCACCTGGCAGAAGGGCTACATGTAGAATTCTCTCAGTTGGGATTCTCGGTTAAAAGAATTAATATAGAATTCTATTCATTCCATTTCACATTGAGATATCGTTTGATTCAATGAAGTATTCTGAAAGCTTCCTGTTGCCTCACTCCCTTCGCCTTCATCTGACTGTTGCTTGGCTCGGTTTTTTGTTTCATATTTGCTGATGGTCTGGTGGGAGTAGAGAGAATTAGGGAAGTGAACTATATGTGAAACCTTCCTTTATCTCACACACAGACTTAAAGAAAAGGGATAAATAGAAATTAGATGTCAAGAATGTCACAGTTCTAGAATACTTGATTTCATAGGTTCATATGATTTCCCAAAACATGTTACTGCCATGCCCTCGTTAGTGTCACAAGTAAATACCCTTTCCTTGCTATTCGAGATAGTATCAGTAGGAAACAATTAACTTCATTAAGACAAATTACTAATTCATGATTTGCTTTCTAGTTATTATTTGATTACCCAGGAACTACAAGAAGAACTTGGACACAGCACATTTTTCATGCGATATCATTCCCCTGAATAGCAATGAGATAGGCAGCTCAGGCTCCTTGCAGCATTGTGTTAAAAAACTATACCCCAGACAAGCATACCCAAAAGCAAACAGGGATTGTTTATTTAACATGCCTCCTTAAATACTAATCCACATCACTGTAGTGCGATAAAAATAATCTCCTTTTATAGAGACCACATTGAAAGTATATTATGAAAAGCAGCTGCCACGTATCCAATAACATCCCACCTGCCGTCCACATTTGCATCCAATTTTTGGCATTATTGGCACTTTCCTCCTCCAGCTGAAATACATGGCCTTGCTGTTTTTCATATTCATAAGGGAAAAACCACTAAAAATTGCTGGATTATACTTTAAAACCCCCAAATTCTAATAAGCTTAAAATCCTACCAGTACAACAAAAGTCATGTCTAATTTAGGATCTACCAAGTGACATAAAATGGGTAACAGGATCTCAGAATACAGCTAGTAGGGAAGCAAATTTGTTCAATTTGATTTGCCAGAAAACCTTTTTGCACTGTGGAAAATCCAAAGAGCGCCACGAGAATACAGCCCTCAAGCATGCTAAATCAGCGTGTCAAGATGAAGCCACAGAAGAGAATGAAAACCAAAAGTTCAGCTGTTTATTCAATAATTATTGAATAAATGTAAAGGAAATTATATTGCAAAAAATCAATTTCCCACCAGCACTGCCAGAGATTGTAAAATTACTCTGGACCAATTTGTATTTTACAGACTAACATGAGTTCTAGTAAAATGAAAGGGAGTTGAGTCTTCTTGAACTCTGTTACACATATATCTGAACATTAATCCTTAAGGATTACATTTATCCTTGTGCACTCGGGCAGAATTAGACCTAGATTTTTGATGAATTTCACCTTCACATAGGCTTTTGGTGAATTTCACCTTCAAATCTTCATGACATTTGCATTACATGACAGTTACACAGTATCAAAGGCCAGGGGTGGGGGTGGAAGTCAGGGAAATCTATAATAGGGATACAATACATAATGAAACCATTTTTTCTAATAGTTCTTTTCACTTATTTAAAAACTGGTTGTTCTGTATGTATTTCCAGTTTGGCAATGTTATTGTTTTCTTAACTATTATTACCTTGTTAGTACAAAACATTCAATTACTATTAAACATCTGTATTCAGAAAGTATCGCGAATCAGGAAAGCACTTAACTTTAGGCACATACTTAAATAATTGCTTAAAGTTCTTTCCTGAGTAGGCAAAGACGAAAGTATATGCATAAGTATTTTCCTCTGTTGTAGCTGAGAAGTCCAATCTTGCAATTCTGCCTTAATAAAAATTATATCTAAAGCCCACCGAGGTCATAGAAGATTATAGTTGGAAGAGACCTCAGGAGGTCATCTAGTTCGACCCCCGCTCAAAGCAGGATGAACCCCAACTAAATCATCCCAGCCAAGACTTTGTCAAGCCAGGCCTTAAAAATCTCTAAGGATGGAGATTCCACCACCTCCCTAGGTAACCCATTCCAGTGCTTCACCACCCTCCTAGTGAAAAAGTTTTTCCTAATATCCAAACTGCAACTTGAGACCATTGCTCCTTGTTTTGTCATCTGCCACCACTGAGAACAGCCTAGTTCCATCCTCTTTGGAACCTCCTTCAGATAGTTGAAAAATGCTATCAAATCCCCCCCTCACTTTTCTTTTCTGAAGACTAAATAAGCCTAGTTCCCTTAACGTCTCCTCAAAAGGTCCATTGGGAAGATGTCCATTCACTCCGATGAACTTTGGATGAGGTCTTAAGAGTGCTTGCATATGCAAGGGTTGCAGAACTGGATCCAAAGTTCAGAACCTTGGTACCAAAATGTAAGTAAACTTCTTTTAAGTCTAGTATGGTGTTAAAAAAATAAGGAAATATAAGCTTTATTTATTCTGTAAAAGCAACTTTCACAAAACAAAATACTTCACACAGTAACCATTTTTAAAAATGGTTTCTCACTATTTATGAACTTGTTTCTCAACATACATAGTGTACGTTTGCTGTACAGTTTATGTAATTGTTTCTATGTTCTCTATCTCCATGGGAGATATTCAATAACTGCTAAGTAATAAAAAGTAAGATACTACATAATGGCTATATTGTAGCATTTGAATAACAGACCCTTTCAATATAACCACATTGAAAATATAGCATACTCATCTTTTTTTGACAATCTCAAACTGCTCCAAGAAGAAAATCACATTCACTCATTTAAAATAAATCATAATTCTATGGATTATGGGATACAATTTCTTCAAATTAACATTACACAATTTATAAAATTATTTTTCAAAAGAGACTCATTGGTTTAGAACACAATAACCTAATCTAAAAAATACAAATCCAATATGTTCTGCTATGCCAAATCTATGAATTGTTATTAAAAATCATATTTATGTATCATGGCATTAGCAAAATTTTACAAGCAGCAGCTGTGAAAAAACATGCACGGAGAAAAGAATTCCAAAATAAAAGCAATCCCACAGGGAGGGAATAGATGTTCTGGCATGTTGCCCTGAGGTCCTCCAGAGAAAATATTGCTTGTATTTAATATGGAGCCTGACTCATCATTTCAGTTTTATACCAGTGTAACCCCACTGAAACTGGATTAAAGAAGTGGTGAATCACGCCCTATATTTGTTAACAGGGTTATTATGTGTTTCATCTTAAATATTTTCAGTATATAAGTAAGCTCCCAATTTATTTGTACCAAAAAAGAAAAAGGCAAAGTACCTTTTCTTAAGAAATATTTTGTGCTGTAATCAGTATTGCCAGCCCCAAATGTTCAAAAATCAAGAGTCAGACTACACAAAAATCAGGAGATTGGTTTAAGTCTCATGATTTCAAACAATAATGAATTTGGGATTCTCTTTTGCCTTCTGATTTTGAAGCGCTTAGGCTGAAGTCAGGTCAGCAATTCAAGCTTTTCTTTGCCACCATGATGGCTAGAAACTTATGTTTTTATTAAATAAAAGCTGCGATCCTTACATAATCATTTGATTCCGTGGGCTGGTGTTGTAAATTCACAGGATTTGGCAATACCTGTGGGTGGGAAGAATATTGGTATGAAACTACTCCCAGTTCTTCTCTCTGGTTCTATCACATGTGTTAAGAAGGTCATGAGAAAAGGCAATCATATTTTATTCAAGTAATGCTGTTTTCCTTACGTGCAGTTTCCATTTAGTTACTAAATTACACTGATGTGCATTTACACAAACATACTTGTTGGAACAATTTGTATAGGGGGGCTGCTGAGAGCTATTAAACCATAAAGTAAACACTGCATATTTTGGAAACTACTTCAAACCACAGCATCCCTAGTTCCAGCACCTATGCTTGTACCCTTCCATGCACCAATGCACTAACATACTACTTAGCTTTTTGGATATAACTACTATATAAACTCTCTTTCCAACCAACTCTGTCCAGCACCCTTGTCAGGTAGTCAAGTACTTATTACTTCATCACCGTTTACAGATAAGGAAGTACAAAATTACAAGATTTGCCCAAATCCACAGAACGAGTCAATAGCAGGGACCAGAATTAGAATTCAGGAATTAATGAATCTCTGGCCCAAATTTAATCTACTGTACCACACTGCCTGTCACTTATCACAAACTCCTATGATCAGTCAGAGAATGCTTTAGCACCATGCACTTATCTGTACAGTTAAGGGCGGAATTTTCATGAGCAATCAGGATTCATCCAGTTGTGATCCTACTGAAGTCAATCCCACCCTAAATACCCATTTCAGCATTCAAAGGCACATGTATGTGATATTTTTACAATTCTAATATACAGTGACACAATGATAAACTGAAAACACCCCCATTACAATTCAAGAAATAAACATCTCCCAGCTCACCCCATAATTACAATGAGCTCTGATAAAACAGAACTCTGCTAGTAATGAAGTGAAATTAAGTGTTGGTTTACTTCAATACCTATATGAACTATTACTTTTCTTATGCAGAAGGTTCACTCTACAGTAAAATCTCAGTTCATTGTTAAGTACCATCTCTCCCCTACCTAGCCCCCTCACTAATCCACTTAGAGAACAGCAGTCCTGCATTCCGAGGCACAATTCATTTCCCCCTTTCCCTCTGCTCAGCTAGAGCAGAAGAGGAATGGGAAGAAAAATTGCCACTATTATGCTGGCATATGGAATAAAAGAAAATTCCCTGGCTCCTATTGTTGCTGCACCTGCCCCACCAATAGAGTAAAATCATGTTTTCCGAGAGCCCTGTGCAGCTCAGAGAGCTCCCAGGACTTGTAGGAGGGGAATAGAGGCACTAGCAAAATTCCCTAAAATGAAGAGAGATCTTCTGCTTCTCTTCTTATGGTGAAATTCTGTTTATAGTGAATAATTTTGGTTGAAGAAACTTGACTCAGAGGGTTGTAGTGTACTCCAAAAAGGGATGTCTCTCCGTGTCACGCAGTACTGGGGTCTATTTTAAAAATTACATACAAAAAAGATATATTAAAGGAACATTAAAGTTTCAAAGTCAAACACTCAAAAGCTAAGGATTAAGACTGCCTGTACAACCTTGATTCAGCTCCCTTGTGTGTATGCATTATGGTGTGGTCTTTATTACATGATCACATACTATTTTTTCCATAGGACCCCTGCTTCGGTCAGTACACAGGATGGACAGTGCTCACTTCTGGAGCATCTATTCAGGGTTTAGTTTTTCCCTTTTTAGTCACAAGGGTCAAAGAGTTTGAGGCCAGAAAGGATCACCAACTCATCTAGTCTGACAACTTGTGTATCACGGTCCACCAACATCACCCACACATTAAACCGAACAACTGAAATGAGAGCAAGTATTACAACCTACTATTATGTGCCACAGGTAGAGAATAGAACGTACCAAGGTGCACAGGCACTCAAAGCCCCCGCAATGGCAGGGAAATTATTGAATGAGATATACCCAGAAAATCCTGGCAAGAGACCTGCACCCACATGCTGCAGAGGAAGGTGAACCCTCTCCACAAGTGACTGCCAATCTGACCTTGGCAAAATTACTTCCCAACCCCAATTCCCTGATCAGATAGACCCTGAAAATATGAGAAAGTACCTGCCAGCCATCTGAGAGAGCGATTGCTCAATGCCACCTTGGAAACCTGGCCCACCCCGCCCAATATTCCATCTCCAGCCATAGCCACCCCTGACGCTACAGAGGAAGGAGAGAAATAAACCCTCCCAGAATACATTGGGAGTTGGGGGGGGGCTCTGTTTCTGACCCCTGCCAGTGGCTGGCTGCAGTACAGAAATATGAGTTTTAGGAACAAAACAAACCTGAAGCGAGACCCAAGGCTGCTGAACCCTCACCCCCACCATCAACAAACAACCCATCATACAACTGTACTCCCAAATTTGTCCAGCTCTCTCTTAAAACTAATTCAGTAGTTTAACCCACAACGCCTACTGAGGGGCTGTTCCAGAACCTCATGCCTTTGATGGTTAGAAATCTTCTAATTTTCAGCCTGAATTTGTTCATCGCTAGTTTATATCCATTTGTTCGTCTGCCAACATTTTCCTTCATTAGTAACCTTTATCAAGTCAGAAAATTTACCTTTCAGCACAACCCATTGCCGTCTCTTGTTTAGCTAATTCCTGATCCACCTTACAATACTTGCACTGATCTTGGTCTTCCTTCATTTGACTAATAATTTTCTATGTGCTATGTGTACTGTGTCAAATGCTTTACTGAAGTCCAACTATATTAGATCAACTGCATGTCCTTTGAATTATTTTCTCAAAGAAGAAAATCAGGGTAGTCTCGCATGAGCTACCTTGGGTAAAAAGGTCATACCTATATTTCATTACATCCTCTTTATCATTTACCTCTATGAATTTAATTGTTCTTCCCTTCACAATTTGCTCTAAAACCTTGCATACTACTGAGGTCAGACCAACAGGTCTGTAATTGCTCAGATCATTTCCCCCCTCCCCTTTTAAATATAGGTATGACATCAGCTATTTTCCAGTCATATGGTACTCCCAAATAGATTTATTAAAAATCCTTGCTACTGGACTAGCAATCTCACATGCCAGTTCTTTCAGTATTCTGAGATGGAAGTTATCTGGTCTCCTTGAATTGAGTGCATTAAGCTCTAAGTTTTTATTCCATTTTATATGTACTAATTTCCATTTCTAGACACTTATTTCCATCAGCCATACTGCCTTCATGCACATGTTAGCATTATTACTGCAAACTGAGGCAAAGTACTCATTTAGTTTTTGGGCCATACCTAAGTTATCTTTAATTTCCTGCCCCCATCCATACTGCATAGTGGGCCAACTTTATACTTCCTTATTCTCTTTTTATTTATACAGCTAAACATCTTTTATTATTTATTTTATTTCCTTGGCAAGAGCTAATTCAGTTAAACTTTTTGCAATTCTCACTTTATTCCCAAATTTTCTAACCTCTTTCACATAGCTTTCTTTGCTGATCACATCCTTTTTCTATTTCCTATAGGCTCTCTGCTCACTCCTAATAACTTGTTTGAGGTGATTATTCATCCAACTGGGTCTGGAACCTCTCCCTACAAGTTTCCTCCTCTTCATTTGGATGCATTTTTTTTTGTATAGTTGAGTTGAAGAAATTTCAAGCCTCTCTGCATATAAGTTCTTGAGCTTTTCAGTCTAATTGATCAAATTCCCTTCGATTCCCAAAGTCTGCCCTTTATATATATATATATATATCATAGTTGACAACCTCGTTTTGATTATCCTTCAATTTAAACTGAGTCAACTTGTGATCACTTGATCCAAGGTTATTTCCTGTTACCAGCTCTTCTATGATGTCTTCATTATGTAACCCTTCTGCCCATCAGAGTTGGCAGCAACAAGGGCTGGGTTCAGTATCTAGGGGTTCCATTCCAATAACACAAGGCAAAACCAGCTTGAGCGCCCACCCAGTGACCTGGGACAAATATATACCACCCCTGCTGGGCGCCTCCAAGAGGCAATACTTCCTCTCTTGCAAGCACATAGTCTGAGTGTAGCAGAAAGCCTTTTAATAACAGAGAGAAACAACGTGGCATTATGTTGGGGAAACACCACCAACAGGATTCATAAACACAACCCATGAGCAAAAAAAAAAAAAAAAAAAAACCACCCCAAGGAAATTGGGGCATGTTATTTCCCTTTGGTTCCTGAGTCCAGCAACCCAAAGTCCCAAAAGTCCAACGACCCAAAAGTCTCTGTCCCTGGTCAGGGCAGCCCCAGAGTTCAAAAGTTTATCCGAAGAGTTTTACCTTCCCCTGGGTGGAGATGGGGGGAGGGAGGTTAAGGGGCACCTTACGTGGTCCAAAGCTGATTGCCCCATCTCTCCATGGGGGCTCTGCTCTGCCAGCCACCCCCATGAGCTGCTCCAGGCATCCGACAAACTGCTCTGCTCGCCGTCCCGCAAACTGCAATGCTTTGATCTGCCAGCTGTCCCGCAAACTGCTCTGCTCCACAAGCTGCTCTGCTCGCCGTCCCACAAACTGCTCTGCTCCACCAGCCACTCTGCTCTGCTCTGCTCGCTGTCTCGCAAACTGCTCCGCCATATATCTTCAGGCTCCCCCACTACTTAACACAACACTCAGTAATTTCAGCTCTTAGTAAGTTTAGCTCTTTTGTGATTTCAGCTTGTAGTAGGGGAGCCTCAGTGCTGGTGCACCATTAGCCCAAAATGAATTCAGCTCAGCAGCCTGTAACTAGACTCCTAATGGAATCAAAATTAGTTCTGATAGTCCATAGTGGAGAGAGTGCAATTAGCACTTTTTTATTTCTTTACAGTTTACTGCTTTGTTGATGTACAATGCTGTCCCATCAATTTTACCTTTATTTCTATCTCTCCTAAACAGCACATATCCTTCAATACCTGTATTCCAATCACAAGTCCTATTCCACCAAATTTCTGTAATCCCTATAATGTCCTGCACCAGTAGTTCCAGGCCCTCCATTTTATTGTCCAGACTCCTTGCATTTGTGTATAAGCATTTCAGTTGCTTCCTTTGTACCTGACCCAGTTTTCTAGCTTGTGGTATTCTATTATTCCTTACTATCTCTTGATTTAGCAGATTTTCCTCCTCCTGAGGATTGAAGCCAGGCATACTCATCAGTCTCTCCCAACTTTCTTCCCCCACATGTCCTAGTTAAAGCCATTCTTAACAATCAGGCCAGCCTCAACCCAGAAGATTAATACTCCAGGTATTCAAGTAGAGTCTATCAGTCAAGAAGAGTTTTCTTTCTGTAATGGTCATTCATCCCAAAACATTCCTTATAGCACTAATCCTTGAGTCATCTGTTGACCTCCATTATCATGTCACAGCTTCTCCAGGGACCAGAAGTATCCTACTGAAAATCACCTGAGCGTTCACTTTTTAAAGCATTTTATGCAGCCAAGCACAGTCATCCCTGATCAATTCCAGTGGGAATCTAGCAGTAGCATTCATCTCCACAAGCAGCACAGTCAGTAGATTTCCCCCCACTCTCCTCAGGATCCTATTCAGCTTCATACCCACATCTCATATCTTTGCTCCTGGCAGACAGAAAACACTTTATGGGTCCTGCACATGCCTATCACAACATGTGGCATACCTCATCCAGTGCATCAAATGCCCCAGTCACTACACTCTCAAATGAACTCATATAGAAAAATGAGAAAAGACAAACATCTTTTCACTCATGGGCAAACACTTTTCACAAAATGATCACTCCATATCTGACCTCTCAGTCCTTGTCCTAAAAAGAACTCTGCACAAAACCTTCAAAAGATGAGCCTGGGAAATCAAATTCATAACTCTACTAGACACTAAAAACCATGAACTCAACAGAAACCTGGTTATATTTCTCATTATAACAATTATAACACACCCCTTTGCCTACTAACCCTTAATTACCCACTTTATTGTAAGTGGTTTCCTACAACATACAATCCCTTTAACAATCTGTCCCAACTCGTAGTTAGCTCAGGCACTCTGGTTTACGTCCCTAGAGTTGAGGAAGAGCTTAATGAAACCTGAAAGCTTGTACCTTGCACTAATAGAAGCTGGTCCAATAAAAGGTATTACCTCACCTATCTTGTATCTCAGAACACTCTTCTGTTCTGGATCTGGTCTGGTGATTCTTCTGAGCACGGAGTCCTCTATCCCATAAATCTTGTCTCTTCTTGGTGTTGTTAAGAATCTGGCTTATGTTCTCTCTTGCAGTCCCCTGTATATCATCCTTAGGCTCTGGTCCCCCGCTATCTCCATAATCTCTTCCTCTCTTCTGCAGGGTCTGGCTTCCCTTCTTTTCTTCCTTGTGACCTCATCTTCTGCCTGTTTCTCCTCCTCATTCCCCAGTGCAGCAAACCTGTTACTTGATACAATTTCACCACCACTAGCTGGTCTCTTCCTCTGCCTTGTCTTCATGGTCACATTCTTCCATGGATCACTCTCCTCTTCTGGGCCTTCTAGGTCCTTTTCTTCAGCAGGTGTCTACAAATCTTGAGCTGTCTATACCACCTCCTCTTTCCTCTTCTGTACTATCCTGCATCCCCATCTGAATTCCATCATAGCCTCCATCTGCATTTCTAATCCTTGCATCTTCTTTGCCCTGAGCTCTATCAGCCAACATTTCATGCATACATAGCTTCCTTTCCTGCAATCTCCTGCCTCATTAACTACACACATTCCAACTTCTGCAACAAATGAAGCTGGGATCTTACAGACAACAATCTCCTTCACAGGACTGGCAACAGGCACACTCCTGACACAAAGGCCACCTCTCCACACACATCAAATTTCAAGCCCCTGCTCCAAAACATGTGTTAGTGTTAGAATTTCTCAAAGAAAATGTCACTAGATTTTTTTTTAAAAACTTGGACAAAATAGTACATTTTCCCTAGCTTTGTTCTTGGAAATGGACTGAATGGTTTTGGCAGAATTTTTCCAAAAAAATTCAACCTGAGGCAGAACCAGGCATAATGATCTTAACTCCGAATGGTTAAATTGTGGCAAAGTTATAAGCAACTGAAAATAAGGGTCTTGTAAAAGGGAAGTATTGGTTTAACAATAATAATAGGCAGTGCTACCAGCCCCACCTATAACAGCTTCTAAAGTACCTACTAAAAGTAAATAAGAATGTTATTCAAGGTATGAAGAAATTAAACTTGTATGGACGGGGGGACAGAGGGGGGCAGTGTAGTATTAGGTTTTGTTAGTTCCAGCTACAATGGATCCAAAACAAAATCTAAATATTGATCCAATACCCCATGACAATTTTGTAGAAACTCCTCCTCCCTATTCAAATCTGAGCTGATTAGGGATCCAGACACCTCCAATCGTTGGGTATGTCTATATTTGAATATGAATTTGCAGCAGTGAGATCTTACACATGGGCCAATAGCACTAATTAAGAGAGATGTTTTAATGTGTCTGGCTACAGCAGGTTGTTTATGCCATAATTATGGTTTTCCTTTATAAGTTTTACTCTGTGCCTTTGGGATAGCATTATATATTTATCTTCTGCATGGAGCTCCTCTGGGAACCTACTTACTTCTCTTTCTGCGTATCTTAACCTTGAAGATCCCATGCCACGGCAACCTTAAAAACAAGGATAGCTGCACATGGTTGCATCTGGATCCTGATTATGCTGCCCTGTGCAATCAGTCAAGATAACCATATTCGAGAGTAAAACAAGTTTCTCCATCTGCTTCCTGGGTTTTGGCGCTTTTTGACAGTGTTCATCACTCCTCACATCCCAAACAGTTTAGGACAAGCTGGCAAAGCAAACTCTGATCTCAGTGTTGCAAAATCACACATTTTTTTCTTGTTTATGAAAAATGTACATAGCTAAGTTTGTTATTGCAACCATTATGAGTTCACATCATTTGTTAAAATGTCTGCACTCTAAGCCATCAGCAGCTAATTTCCATCATTTAACATAGAAGCTAGACATTTTTGCAGAGGAAAACTGGTTCCCCACCATCCCCACACACGCTTTGTGTGTGGATTTAAAACTGCTTTAAAGGTGAGACGCTAAAAATATAAGCAGATGCCTGTTATTTCAGATATCTGTGCTCAGTGTCCCCCTAACCAGATAAAAAGGATGAACATTAAACATTAAGTGTTAGAGTAACTTTTTTTTTCTTTTTAGATCCCCATTATGAAGTGGTGCCAAGAATGTATCATTAGGGGCAACATAGATGCCAAAGAAACAGTTGGTGAATGTGGAGGCAGACACAAGGGAGGGACAGATATGTTTTATTTATTTTAAATCACTTGAAGACACACAGTAAAATGAGTCCTCGGGTTCACATTTATATGTAATTTCAAAATAACCTCTCAAGCTGCTTCTGGTATATTGGTGACAGTTTATTCAGAAGGATATTCTTAAGAATCCATACTGCAAATGCATCAGAGGTGAAATATTTATTACCAAATAAGAAAAGCTAGAAGAAAATTATTATTATAATGCTCCATTGACTGGAAAATTTGTTTGTCTGTTTATTTACAGTTCTCCTACATACTTAGAAATGTTTGCAGAATCTGCTCTGCCTGTTTCTTCATCTCTTAAAATATCCTGCTTGTGCAAATACTGACAGGACTATGGAAAAAAAAATATGTTCCAAAGTGATGAGATAACAGGGGTGTTGGGTCTGTTGCTATCTACTCTTACATAAGAGCCTTTGATCTACATTAGCCACCCTTCATTTAAATGCTTTTAACACACAGAACATGGACTTTCTGCATCTCCTGGCCTTTATGGGTGCTCTCCTCTCTCATTATCACTCATTTGTATCAGGAAGGAGTCAAAGCCTGAGTCATGTTTCTTTATCCTACAGATACCTGTGGATTGGAACAGTGACCAAAATTCCTCTGCACAACTTGGATTTTGGGGTCCTGCCCCCTGGCTTTCATAGTGCTGGTATGGAAAGTTATCTTTGCAACCGAAGAGGCTAGCAACATTTTCTTAAATAAAAGCTTAGATTTAGGAGCACACCACTGCATCTAGGAATTAAAAATTTGCAGCATATTTCATGATTGCAGAAATATTGGAATGTATTTGGGTCTACTTGTCGTGAACCTATAATATGGACTGGTCTGTTTCTGTACTGTTGGTGGAGTAGTATTGTTTGTGGTATGGATGGTACGGTGATGGGGATCAGTATAAAAAACTGTAGTGTTATATAAATTTATTTTCATATTTTAAATAATTTTAATATTATTCCTAATAATAATTGAATAGTGAATATCTTTTTGGAGGACATGCCTGGTATATTTCATGAGCTAATAAGATTAAGAGAAAGGATAGATATTATTCCTCCCATTGTAGAGATGGCAAGCTGAAAGAGAGATTAGGACACTTGCCCAAGGTCCCACAGGAAGTCTGTGAAAGAGCAGGCAACTGAACCCAAATTTTCTGAGTGCCAGATCAGAACCTGAACCACAGGCCCATCCTTCTTACCATGCATGTATCTAGCTCTCACTGAAGATAAATCGTTTTGCCCAATTAGCAAGAACCCTTGAAACTGATGGAGCTATCAGTTATCAAAAAGCCTACTAAGCACGCACGGTCTAGTTTTTATAGTGTCCTAGTATACTTGGGAAAACAATGGATTTCAAAGTGGCTGGAAAACTTGTCCTCATAGATTAACCTTCAGTGTTTGTCAATAATGAAGAAACAGGTTTCATTATCATTCTACATCCTGCTCTGAATCACTCCAGATGATGTTGCAGGAGATCTGTATCATCACCAGAGATTTATACGGCTGACAGGGAACATGTTTTTGTTGTTTACGCATGTTCTGGGAGAGCCTTGCAGACCTTGTATTCTAAATATAGCAAAAAACATCTCTCCCTTAAGCGAGTCACGTGCATTCTGGCCTAGGTTCAATACATTACAAGATCAGGTTCTCTTTCAATTCAGGGTGGAGGGGAAAGTATAATGATCTTCTTTATAATATCGGGAAACTTTAAAAAAGGGGGCCACCAAATAGGATTCTATTCCTGAAAGCTATTAGAAAGTTCCAAGTTGATTCAATACATGGAGATTGCTTCATTAGGATCCTAATATTCCTCCATTCACATTTCAATGGGCTTGATTATTTGTAAATGAAGCAACACTCAATGAGAGCAAAGCTTCCAATGACTGTTGCTCACTTGGTTACCTTCCTCAGTCCAGGATGCACTTATGTATCTACTTCCTACATATGTTCGTTTTAAACAGGGAGGGCAAGATTGTGACTAGTCATTTTGGGACAGGGGAAAAGGCAGGGTTTATACTCAGAAAACAAGAAGGCTGCATAGGACTAATACCACTTGCCTTTCCAAAGGGGAAGGAACATAATCCCTTCCCCTTAACAGCCAGTGGAGCTGGTTCAGATATTCTCGTTGCATGCAGAGGAGACTATTCCACAAAAAGTACGTAACAACACCATTTACTTTCTCCATGCCATTCCATAATTCCTCCAGGGTCTCCCTCAAGGTGATGCATCTTCACACTGCTCTCACCGGGGGGGTGCTACTTAAAATTACAATGTGGCCCAGTGAGCAAATCACTTTCCTAGCCCACTCAGAAAGTACACATGTCCTGTATAGGATCAAAACTTACCATCTTCCTCGTATTTATTTGCAAAGAAACCTACAATCAGTGTGATGCACAATTCTAGCCCAAACCTTGTGCCCAGGCTTTTGCTGCTACTAGGGTTCCCCCCTGCCCAACCGGCGTGCAGCTTAGACACCTCTCATTACAGAGAAACTTTCCCCTCTTATTCAAGGTAGAGATAAGGCACTTGAAGCAGTAAGTCAGCAAGACTCATTTAGCATCTCCCAGAATGGTCAATTAGTGCTAAGAAGGTGAGTTCACAGGAAAACGGTGCCTGAATATTACAAGCCCTAAAGGGTGTGCAGATGGAAAGAAACAGATGGATATTGCTGCTGGACTCGAGTAATGAATATGTATTACAATTGGATTGAGGAGACATACAGTTCTGGAATTCCACAAGTGCTGGCTCAGTCATCTCGTAAACTGCACACATGTACTTACCAGAGCCAAATGAATGTCAACTAGCTACTACTAGTAGAGCTGCATGCCACAATAGTATTGATTCACGAGAGGATATGGAAATGATTTTTCCTCTGGTTTTGTTTCACCTGGAGTTTTGCTTAAAGTGTAGGGTTCATAGAGAAATTCTCTGTGAAACGCAACTGTATGAGCCAAGTTTTGCTTGATTTGGATCCAAAAACAAATGTTTTCCTTCCCATGCACAAACAAATTATATCACTTTCCTTCCTATTCTGAAAGGTGGTTCATCCAAAATTCAGTCTAGGAGCTTTGAAAGTTTTGGGTACCTTAGTGAAGGTGGGCCAGGTTTTTGGTTCATAATTAAACTAGAACCCAGGCAAGTTTGTTGCTTTTGTTGTGAAAGTTTTGCTCTGTTCCAGTCTGTAATGTTAGGACTTATTACCATTTTCTATATCAACCATTACAGGACACAATAATAATAAATTAATGATAGACAGTCATGCTGTTCTGATTCCATCCGATATATGGCAATAGAATCTCCCACACAAATCAGTATTTTTCATCATAATGGACTACCTTATTTGGAAGAAAAGTTAGATTCTTTTTTGGAAGATATTTTTGTTACCATATCAGACTATTTTTCTGTCAATTTTCTCTTTGAGTACAAGGGAATTCAAAGCAACTTTAGTTCATTTAAAAAACAGAAGTTATGGAGTTTTATTTAATTTTCTTACTTGTTTCCCATCTCTGTTGGTCTTTGACTTTTTTAAAGTAATACAATTCACCAATCTTATGACTCTAGTAGCATTTTTTGAGTTTCAGGTCACAATTTTCACAATATCAAAATTCTAATTTTCTCCTACCATTTCAGTATAGGTGGTCCTTGCATTTCCATGGTTACTGCCATCACATAGTCAGTTAGAGGCATGATGCTAAATAGATAGATAAGGTATACCAACCTGCCACACTTATTTGCAATAAATTACTCCACAAGTAGGTCCCATTTCTCATGATGAGTAGTACCTGATGCTGTAAATAGTTCCATTGAAATCAGCGAGACTACTTGGTGAGTAAGATACTACTCAACATAAGAGTGGAAGAATCTGATATTAAACGCTGATTTAGTCTAGGCCCAATGTCAGCTAAGCACTTGATGACATGCTTGATCTCCATTTACTTCAATGGGACATAAGCACACATTTGATTGCTTTATTGAACTGGAGCCTCAATTTTGAGACATTCCTTGGAACTTAGAAAGCACCTAGTTTCTTCCAGAAACACTGACCCATACTGATACTTTCTGTTTTGACCTCTATCACCAGAAAACTCCATGGCAACTCAATATATGGAAACAGAGGTAAAGTCATAAAAAACCTGAAGACAATGGAAAAAAAGTAGTACAAGTTAATGCATTTTAACAAATTATTCAGCTTGATTAACAAATGGAAAAGGCAAGACAGCCTTCAAACATGGTTACTATAAAATGTTAGTACAGTCAAATAATCTCAAACATTTTTTATGAAAGGGTGGGATTTCAGCCAATGTCTCTGTGTGTGTCTCTCTCTCTCTTTTTAATCATCCAGACAGCTAAATGCTTGAATAGTTTTCCTCTCTAGTTAGTGTAAGAGGTTTAAATAAACTGTTTCTTTTATTCTGGGCAATTTCCTTGTGGAAGAGGTCTCTCAACAGGAACTGAGAGAGTTACCCATTTGTTAAGAAAGTTTCCCCAGGGGAGCCTGTAAGGAAATAATGAAATGGGCAAAAGTTTCAAAAGCACCTAAATGACTTAGGATCCTAAGTCCCATTGACTTCAGTGAGCTATAGAGTCCTGAGTACCTAAGTCACTTTTCTAAATGGGACTCAGTCACTTAGCCAATATCTTAGTCTAAAGCTTGTTATTAACACCTGTATATGTAAAAACGCAAAATTATATTTAGAAATTGATATCATCCAGGCTACATGCCATCTTCTAGATTGCTTACAAGACTTACAGCTACTGGGCCAAATTCAACTCTACCATCAGTAGCTACAACTCCTCTGACTTCACTGGAATTGCACCCACTAACACAACTGGAGAACTTGAGTTTTTAAATGAATGTATTTTGTTTGACTATGGGTACATTTGTGTTAAAATAAATATATATAGTATATACATATAATAACTTCCATCAGATAATATCAAGTATGTCTAAATTCAACCTCTGTGTATACGGACGTGTAGTAAGAGGCCCTGAAACATAAACCCTTGTATTAGATCTGGTCTGAGGCCTAAAGCCTGAACCAAAGTACTTCCAGGCATTGCTAAGCAAAGCTGGGCTGTGAGCCAGAGGCAGGCCCTAATTGCAGAACTTGGCAAGAAAAGGGCTCCTAGAAAGCACGTGCTAATGATATAAGTAGTAATAAGAGGAACATGTGCCAAGATGGCACCTGGACAACCCGATACGAGGACACTTCACAAAGATAACAAGGAAAAGCCAGGTGCATCCCAAAGGCAGGGTCAAAAGGACAGCATGATGGACAGATCTGTTTGTTTGAACCAACATGATCAACGGGGGAGACAGCCCCCTAATGTGTCAAGGGGCTGTACCTCAATACGTCAGTAGGGATGAGTAATCTGTCCTGCAACTGTATAAAAATAGTTCCTGGAGCGCATATCTTTGTACAGCCTAGGGGGCAGTGCAGTGTCCCACCACTGACAGAGCTGTGTCCATTGCCAGGGGGCACATATTTGTAGTATATCCTTAGAGTCTATAGGAAACTATTACTGTGCTTTGTTTGACAATAAACATGGCTGGGAGCCTTCATACCTTACTAGAGACTGTGGTCTTTGGGGGTTCTCTCGGGGTCTGCTGTGTCAGCTATTTGTGCAGAGCCAGGACAGCACACAGAGGGAACACGCATGCAGCGGACTGTTATCATTATTGAACAAAAGCAGAGCACCACACCGGTAGCTACCGACAACAGGACACTTAACTTTTCCTATGCTGTATCTTTGCTTTTGTACATAACAAGGTTTGTACACTACAAATTCGTTAGCATTCACTCACCATTATTTTATTTGTGGAGACATTCATGAATCTGATGACCAAATGCCCACTTTTGCCTTTCTGAAAACCCAGTGAAGAGGGAATTGCAATAGTTAAGCCTTGCATTTAGGATAGGAAAAATACTGTTGCAGGCTCATATATGGATAAATAAGGGTTAAGACACATTGAATGAAATTCATTCTGGTGGAAAGGACCAGTACAAGGCCCTACACATTATTTAAGTCTCACTTAAGGTCTCTGAATAAATCCTCCCAATAACTGGTGAGAGTGAGTGTACTCAAAATAGCCACCTCAGAAAATCTTCTGTCTTTCCAGAAGACAAAAGGAGGGCCAATGTATCCAGCAGACAGTAGCATTCAAGCTGGCATTATCAGGTCATGGAAAAGACCAGTAAGGTCCACAGGGCAGGAATTATAGTTGCATAAGAGTGGCATACTGATCATTTCATGTCCTATGCTTGGCAATAGTCTCACCAAAAAGCTACAAACGTATTTTACTCTTAATTACTATTTTCTCTTTGCTAATGTTGCTAAATATTAGTTACTTCCATAATTAATATTTTGTCACCATAAAAACATCTTGTTTGTTTTTTCCAAAAGCCATATGTAGTATTGTCCCAGTAATGCACAATTTTATTTTCCTTTGTGTGTGTATGGGGTAAAAGCCACCCTCGTGCAGAGTGTGTTGAGAATGCCCTCAAACACAAGAGCCATCAATTTACAGGGGACAACAGCCAATCAGGAATGTTTTCTGCTTCTCTTTCAACAGTAACACTTGCTAAAAACCATGCACAAATGTGCATCCTCATACTTTGTACATTATGCATTGCATTGCTCTCCTCTTTTCACAATGTCTCTGGATTTCTTTTCCACTGTACCTGGTCTCTGCTCCATTTTTTAATCCTATTTTGCAACTATTTTTTCTCTCTCCTGTTCTTTCATTGTCTTTAATAAGGACATGATCTCCAAAAATCTTCAAACCCTGGAGTTAAGCTGGTTTTGAGTGGGTTTGAAATGAAGCCAAAGAAGTTTGCTGATCTCTAGTTAGACTAACAATTACTTTAGGACATGATACAGCATATCATGTAGTACAATGTGATGATGATATACAAAGGCCCAAGAGAAAAGATTAAAATAGGATTATTACTGAGCTTTGAATTTTTAAGCCTACAGTCTGGGTAACTTTGGCAGGCATTGACCTGGTACATTAATTATCTGTAATCTCTTTGGAAACTGCCTAGACTTAATGTAAATTCTGTATTTGGTCTGGTTTATGTATTTCCCAATATTAGGAAACCAGACTTTTTCTCTCCATCCCAGTATGAGTCAACTGCTGCCTCAGTCCTACAACCCAATCCCCTTGGGCTGATCTTGCTCACCTCAGTCCATTCAAAATGCTTCACTTAGGGGTGAGGGTTGCCACATTGTATGAATGAGAAATAGGCGTGCTTTGTTTTGTCTTTTATCCACACACTGACAAGTCTTAGCTTAAAGATCACTTTTGTGGGTAAAGTTACCTGAAATGCTACACAGACAAATGCCTAATCTAAGGAGTTTTCCTCAATCCAGCTCGAACATCAGCACATACTGAACTTTAAGCACATTGTTCCTCTGAAATCAACCCATATTTAACATCTAGTACTTACCTAATACTAGTACAACTTAAATGTTGTCTTGGGACACAATCCAGCACGAAAGTTTTGTAACCATAGCAAATATTTTGGAAGCAGAAGCCCCAAAATAGAACATGCGGGTTGCCTTACACAACATCTCAGTGGTTTGAGCACTGGTCTGCTAAACCCAGGGTTGTGAGTTCAATCCTTGAGGCAGGCTATTTAGGGATCTGGGGCAAAAATTGGGGATTGTTCCTGCTTTGAGCAGGGGGTTGGACTAGATGACCTCCTGAGGTCCCTTCCAACCCTGATATTCTATGAGAGTAATGGCATTTAACATGGACAAGAAATAAACACCAGAAAATTGACCCTCCTTATTAGAGTATATTTTCAAGGATAAGGTGGGACATTCCAAAAAGCCATAGGAGAATAGACACACAGCTATTGAAATTCAATGGGACTTGAGCACCTAATTCCTTTGGGTTGTTGTGAACTCCCCAGTCTAATGTATCCCACACAAAAGTTCCATGAGAGACTGGTTACGTAATACCTATTACCATGGTAAATATGAATATAAACATTGACACTTAAAAACCTCCCAATACTACTGAACAAAAGATAAGAAGAATGAATTGTCAAGAGTCTGAGATGTTAAAATATGGCATTTCCAGGACAAGAAACTTATTTTAAGGGAAGCCATTAAGATAGATTATTTTGCTTTTCATAGTAAAGAAAAGTTAGACACTTGAAGCCACAGATTAAAGCCCTTTTTCTACAAAGATTTCCAAACTTGCTTAGCATTGACATCAGTACTCACATGTTCAAAGTTACATGCAGTTGTTGTAGCCGTGTCAGTCCCAGGATAATAGAGAGACAAGGTGGGTGAGGTAATATCTTTTATTGTACCAACTTCTGTTGGTGATAGAGACAAGTTTTCAAGCTTACATAGAACTCTTCTTCAGCTCTTTATATGTTGGGTGATTAATGCTTACAAGGATCTTGTGGAACAGGACAGCACAGTTTTAAATTTTAATTTTAAAATCACTTAAGATGAGCCATCACCACCTTGATTGTCACCATGAAAGGTTTTTCTCCTCCCCCCCTCCTGCTGGTGATGGCTCAGCTTAAGTGATCACTCTCCTTACAGTGTGTACGATAAAACCCATTGTTTCATGTTCTCTGTGTGTGTATAAAAATCTCCCCACTGTATTTTCCACCGAATGCATCCGATAAAGTGAGCAGTAGCTCACGAAAGCTTATGCTCAAATAAATTTGTTAGTCTCTAAAGTGCCACAAGTACTCCTTTTCTTTTTGCGAATACAGACTAACACAGCTGCTACTCTGAAACCTGTCATTATGCAAGGCACTGAATTGAGCCGTATGGAGTGGAAATCTACCAACTTCATGAAAAAACTCGTACAGATACAGACAGACATCATCTTCCTCTCCAAATGCAAATAGATGGACATCATACCAAAAGCACTGAAGGTAAAAAATCCATTACAATCTACATACCACACAGACTATGCTGACAGCTTGTGTCACACACACTCAAAGGAATTGTGGAACCACCTGATCAACATCCTCTACAGCAAACAGGGAAAGATTAAGAATGAGCTCTCAAAACTGGATACTCTAATAAAAAAAAAAAACCTTCCACACAAATTCCTCGTGGCTGAACTTTACAAAAACTAGACAAGCCATCTACAACACACACTTTGCTTCTCTACAAAAGAAAAAGGACACTAAACTATCTAAACTACTACATGCCACAAGGGGCCACAACAGTGGTTCCCTTAACCCACCCAGCAATATTGTTAATCTATCCAACTATACTCTTAGTCCAGAAGAAGAATCTGTCCTATCTCGGGGCCTCTCCTTTTGCCCCTCCACTCCCACGAACATGATAAAGTTCTGTGGTGACCTAGAATCCTATTTTCGACGTCTCCAACTCAAGGAATATTTCCAACACACCTCTGAACAACATATTAATTCACAGAGATCTTCCTACCAACTCTACAAAAAGAAGGATTCTGGGTGGACTCCTCCTGAAGGTCGAAACAACAGACTGGACTTTTACATAGAGTGCTTCTGCCAACGTGCATGGGCTGAAATTGTGGAAAAGCAGCATCACTTGCCCCATAACCTCAGCCGTGCAGAACACAATGCCATCCACAGCCTCAGAAACAACTCTGACATCATAATCAAAAAGGCTGACAAAGGACGTTACCAGCACTCCCAGCTATCTTCGAGACACCACTGACTTCCTGAGGAAACTACAATCCAGGCCACTATGGATGTAGAAGCCCTCGACACCAACATTCCACACAAACATGGACTACAAACTGTCAGGAACAGTATCCCCGATAATGTCACTGCTAACCTGCATAATGACAGGTTTCAGAGTAGCAGCCGTGTTAGTCTGTATTCGCAAAAAGAAAAGCAGTACTTGTGGCACCTTAGAGACTAACAAATTTATTAGAGCATAAGCTTTCGTGAGCTACCGATGAAGTGAGCTGCAGCTCATGAAAGCTTATGCTCTAATAAATTTGTTAGTCTCTAAGGTGCCACAAGTACTGCTTTTCTTACTGCTAACCTGGTGGCTGAATTTTGTGACTTTGTCCTCAACCATGACTATTTCACATTTGGGGACAATGTATACCTTCAAATCAGCGGCTCTGCGATGGGTACCTGCATGTCCCCACAGTATGCCAACATTTTTATGGCTGACTTAGAACAACGCTTCCTCAGCTCTCGTCCCCTAATGCCCCTACTCTACTTGCACTACATTGATGACATCTTCATCATCTGGACCCATGGAAAAGAAGCCCTTGAGGAATTCCACCATGATTTCAACATTTCCATCCCACCATCAACTTCAGCCTGGACCAGTCCACACAAGTGATCCACTCCCTGGACACTACGGTGCTAATAAGCGATGGTCACATAAACACCACCCTATATCGGAAATCTACTGACCGCTATTCCTACCTACATGCCTCTAGCTTTCATCCAGCTCACACCACACGATCCATTGTCTACAGCCAAGCTCTATGATATAACCACATTTGCTCCAACACCTCAGACAGAGACAAACACCTACAAGATCTCTATCATGCATTCCTATAACTACAATACCCACCTGCTGAAGTAAAGAAACAGATTGACACAGCCAGAAGAGTACCCAGAAGTCACCTACTACAGGACAGGCCCAACAAAGAAAATAACAGAACGCCACTAGCCATCACCTTCAGCCCCCAACTAAAACCTCTCCAATGCATCATCAAGGATCTACAACCTATCCTGAAGGATGACCCATCACTCTCACAGATCTTGGGAGACAGACCTGTCCTTGCATACAGACAGCCCCCCAACCTGAAGCAAATACTCACCAGCAACCACACACCACACAACAGAACCACTAACCCAGGAACCTATCCTTGCAACAAAGCCCGTTGCCAACTCTGTCCACATATCTATTCAGGGGACACCATCATAGGGCCTAATCACATCAGCCACACTATGAGAGGCTCGTTCACCTGCACATCTACCAATGTCATATATGCCATCATGTGCCAGCAATGCCCCTCTGCCATGTACATTGGTCAAACTGGACAGTCTCTATGTAAAAGAATAAATGGACACAAATCAGACATGAAGAATTATAACATTCAAAAACCAGTCGGAGAACACTTCAATCTCTCCGGTCACTCGATTACAGACCAGAGTGTGGCTATCCTTCAACAAAAAAACTTCAGAAACAGACTCCAGCTAGAGACTGCTGAATTGGAATTAATTTGCAAACTGAATACAATTAACTTAGGCTTGAATAGAGACTGGGAGTGGATGAGTCATTACACAAAGTAAAACTATTTCCGCATGTTATTTCTCCCCACTCCCCACTGTTCCTCAGACGTTCTTGTTAACTGCTGGAAATGGCCCACCTTGCTTGTCACCATGAAAGGTTTTCCTCCCCCCCCCACCCTGCTGGTGATGGCTCATCTTAAGTGATCACTCTCCTTACAGTGTGTAGGATAAAACCCATTGTTTCATGTTCTCTGTAGAGAACTCTACAGAGAACATGAAACAATGGGTTTTATCCTACATACTGTTCAATTAATTGTCCTCTATTCAATTAATTGTGTATATAATCTCCCCACTGTATTTTCCACTGAATGCATCCGATGAAGTGAGCTGTAGCTCACGAAAGCTTATGCTCAAATAAATTTGTTAGTCTCTAAGGTGCCACAAGTACTTTTCTTTTTGATAAACTGTATGTAAGTCTTTTCAGGATCAGGGCTTTGCAGGATCAGGGCTTTTTTCATGTTTCTCTGGAAAAGACTACCTTGCTCAGTAGGAACGCTTCTTTAATATCTACAATGTTTTGCATCATGCATGAAACTGAAAACATCTGGCAGAATTTCCATGAGGTGGGTAGGCATTAGTGTGTTTCCAGAGCTATGTAAACACCTTAATCTCATTCTGAAGATATCAAAGGTCCTTTAAATCACTGACTGAGGTTTTATGAGCCTCCTCATCCATCTTTTGTGCTGAATTTTGAGGGTTAGAAAATGTGTGACGAAATTCTGCCGTGGATCAGGGAAGAACAATCATCATTCACTCATACTAACCTTAACAAATGGAAAAACAAAATAACTTTTTTGTGGTCAACCAAGAATATAGTAAAATGAAAATAATCACCAATTTATTTCAGATTTAAGCATCCATTCAGAGTTGAGAAGCCTAGCGTTTAGTATGTCTTAATGCTGGGATCTGAAATAAGTTGATCCTAGATATTTTCATAAACAGTGGCAGCTAGTCTTTAAAACTGAAGAAATGTGTTGACTCTGAAAATGGGAAGTGTGGGGTATTTTATATAGTCGTATGCAGATAGTCATATATAAAAAATTGTAAACGCATGAACAATGCATGTGCTATGCACCACCTTGACCACTTTGTTTCTGTTGTATCCTATTCCCCCAATCATTTTTAAGTCTTCATCTTTATAGATTGTATGCACTTTAGGGTAAGTACTATGTCTTCCTATGTCTGTAAAGTGCCTAGTATATTGTACTATCTTATGCTGCTGTAATATAATAAAATAATAGTCATAAATTTCTTAGCAGCTATCAACACATTTAAAGAAATGAAAATAAATATGTATGTGTAATGGGAATATTTCTCATTCTCATGGATTTCTTTACATAGAGAAATATGGGAGTGGTCTCTCTCTGAAGGCTCAATGAAAGTAAACAGTGAAATAAAGCCTTCCTTGAATTTTTCAGGAGTTTGTAAACTTGTTGAAAATCAGAATGTTTTATAGCATAGTGTTCAGGAAGGGTGATTTGACAGCCGCAGCCTCTTGGGATTCTATATAGGACAAAGCGCTAGGAATGTCATAGCGGTTGTTGCCTGACATATACAGACTCTTGGCATGATCCTGAAAAATGCTGAACATCTTTAATTTCCATTTCAGTTAATGGGAACTGTGGATGCTTAGAACCTCTGAAAATTAACCTATTTTGGGGGTGGGTGGGCAGGAATTAATTCCTACCCCAATCCTCTTATTTGTACTCTCCCAATATGAAATTCAACATTAGGGCTAACCCCCCAAACCTTGGCTTTTGAGCCTTTCTTCAGATGGCTGACAACTTATCCAGTGGTTCAAGTTATCAATGTTGGCTGTTAGAGAGCTTGTAATAACAGCCCTTCAATTGGCTGTTAAGCACTTAGCTTTATCCAGAAACAATAATTAGCTGCTTGTGCTCATACTGCCACTGCAAAGTTGCTGGATATCTATTTTATATATACATTTACACATATGCATATACATATGTATATGCGTACCCCTAAAATATTTGATCTAATTATTTTCTTCACTATTTATACTATTTTTGTATATAATCCCATAGGTGTGCTTGGCAATTCATAAATACATATGCACTGCAGTGTCCAACGTTTTGGCCCAAATTGACGTTGTTTGCACAGTTTAAAAAAGTGCTTTGTTTAAACAAAGTTTATTGATGTACAATGGAGTCTCCTTAGGCAAGACAGGGTAGAATTAGCTTACTGTATTTTGAGTCAGAAACACAACGATCTTTAACTGTTGCAGTAAATTGATTCTGAACATACCTTTACCTGACACTTTTGCCTATTCACTTCGGGACATCACTAGCCTCTGAAGTAAGGATGCATGTGGCATTTGAAGTGCATTCCATTATATAAGTATCCCTGAAGAATCAAGGACTGAAATAATTGTGTGGGAATCTCAATTAACCAACCAGAGAATTAAGATGTACAAAACAAAAAGCCATTCCCTTTTGTGTAGCAAATGGCAGATTTTGCTACAATGGGTGCTGTTAAAAATGGTTAATCTACCATACCACAGTGCTGACACTTGCGGTGGTATTTGAGCTATTTCCTATACTTAGAACCAGAAATAAAGATTCAGCATCTTTAGCTCATGTGGCTGGTACTATACGTGTCAAGTATTTCATGGCAACCATTGTACAATGTTTTCTCAGTGGAGGGGTAGATGAGTGGCACTTTCTGGGATTACCATCAATGTTTTTCTGCAGTCATCCAACAAAAAGTACCTGAAGAAGAGCATCATTACTCTTCCCACAGAAACCAACTTTAAGATCACTTCTGCTACCTTACATCTCACAGTGATCTGGGTTAATTACAAATTCTTTCTTTGATGTAAACACCAAAAATAAGAAAGGGTTTCCCATAACAGTTATTTTTTTAGAACAATCTAGAAATGAACTATTGCAAAAACTGAATATCTGCTAAGTAAACACAGAGATGTTGTGGGCAGAATGTATTTTTGAGCTAACTTTAAATCATTTAAACAACTTTATTGTTGGTCATTGTTTATACATACTTAGTGGAATGGAAAAGAAAAATGGAAAGTACATTTTGCTACCAAAAATTTACGTTCAAATACTTTCAATAATTGTTGAAAAACAGAATGTGTACTAAATAAATATAATCCATATTGCAAGTTGTCAAATCTCTGTATTCTCAGAAGAATTACAAAAACAGAGCGCAGCTGGGATGTTTGAAGCTTTTGTGGGAAAAGAGCACTCTGTGTATTTTCAATAGCTTATATCTTTCTGAACCCCTTTATTTGATTTATGTTAAAGATGAAACATAGACAGAAGTTAGGTGGGTTCAAGTTGCTCTATGAAATCCTGCCAAGCAAAGCAGAGATAATTCTATAAATCCTTAATGTGCTGGTTTAATTCTGTTCAAATGCAATGAAAAATAATGTAGCTAGGCTGTGTGCATGCGTGCGCATGCACACGCATGCACACACACACACACACACACACACACAATGTCTTCTGTTCATTTACTCTATGATGACAATATCTTATAGGGCTCCAAGATTATCCCTCATTGTATTCATATCTCAGGATTTGCTTTTCTTCTACTTTGATTCCATTTGTGATCAAAACCATTATCCACACCATGGAAGTTTCACCTTTCTTCCACTCAGAGAAATTTGTTGGAAGAAATGAAACTTCCCTGGGACACAATAGCTTGTTTTGGCACATTCTATAAGGACATCCTGTGGCAGGACAAACAGAGGTGGAGACTTCATTAAACAGTTCTGCAAAACTCATAAAAATACCACGTGATTTACATGGGCTAAACATCTCTTTCTGCAGCCACAAGTTCACCTTCTTTTATTTTTGCAGATGAGTCCCTGCTTCAGCCATACCACATCCATTTAATCCTATATACAGCTGCTCATTAGTACCGTATTACACATCTCCCTGCACCCTCTGCCATTTACAGTATGCATGTGAGAAAATAACACACTGAACACCAAGGGAAAGACTACACTGAATTGCCAAGCTGTTCTAGCCCTGAGCAGATGAAGACTTTTGCCTTTTGAAACCTTCACATCTGGGTTCAGATTCTTATCCTTCTCAGCCTCCTGACTAGTCTCCCCAAAAGTCTAACAGTGCTCCAAGGGGCTGATCCTACCTCCACCAAAGTCAATGGGAATTCTGCTATTGATTCTAGGATCAAATCTCCCACCTTTTTGGACTCTAACTTGGCTGTTTTGACTACTTATTTACTCAACCCTTTAATCTTCTCCCTCTCCTGATTATCCCAGTTGTGTCAAACAAATCCACAAAATAACCTGCTCAGATGGAGGTTGCTTCCTCAACAATTTTCAACATTCCCCCTTGTGGGAGGCCACTTGTAAATCAAAATTACATTCCAACCAAACTCTCACCATGACTCAGAACTAACTACAAGAAACTGAGACAGGGTCAAACAAGTTCAATTCTTTACAACTAATTCAGTCTGAATATCCTTCATATTGAAGTTTATATTGTCCTAGGTATCCCATTCTCAGCTGTTTATTTAAACACCTCAGAAGTGTCATCAGCAATTAAGATGATATATTATACAATGATAACCACAGGAGAAATTGTTTCTTTAGTTTTATTCACATTTATAACTGTTTCATAAGTGATAGAAAAAGGATTTATGCTCAAGCAGGATTCAAATGGAAAGGTTATGTGACCTCAGACTTGAGGGAAGAAATCGTCTAGATTATTTACGAAGAATGCAGCAAACACATGACCCATGGCCAATCTTTTGCAATGCTAGTCAATACTCTCCCTGGACTTGACACAGTACCATTAAAAACAATTCTTTGTTAATAGTCCTCTAGGCTGTTCTATTTCCATTTGTATCCAAACCACATTGATAGCATTTTTTTGTGGGAAACTCATCTTGAATTCTGCTGAATGTGTTGCTGAAATACCATTGGGTGAATACTGCAAAACATTTGTGAATATTCATCTAGATGTATTGATGCCCCTTCTGGGTTTACTTTCTGTTTATTTTCTAGCAATCAAGTTTACTGAGCGGAATGTTTCAGACACAGGTAACTCAGTCAGTACTGAAGAATAGTCATTGAAAGCAAATTTTGATTTCATAATTACAAGAATTTATTCTAGAAACAGTTCTAGCAGTTATGCTCAGGAAGTCAAGGAACAGACTCATACCTAGCTTCAGTGTCATCAATTCAGCTGGCATTCTCAAATTTCAAATATTGAATCTTTGCAGTAGTACATACAGGAAATACTGTACAAACAACTCACTGGCTGACACACATTCACAAAACATTTTAGAATATTTGGTCACAGATACTTAAAAAGAGAAAAAAAGGTTACTTTTGACAAACAAATTATTCACTATGAATAGTTCCACCAATTCTCTGCTGAAATCTTTATATACCATATAATATGTCCACAGAAAACCCTTCCCCCTGCTCAAACTGCTTATCATATCCAGAAATATCAGGTTAACTTCTCCTGATATAGTGCTTATGAAACCATGCAATTCACTACCAATTTAATTTTCTTCAAGGTGAACAGACTATCTTCTTATATGATGTACTATTTTATACCTGCTATTGAGATTAGGCTCTGCTTGTTGTCTCAAAGTTATCACTGGACTAAGAGGATAAAATTAGGACAAAGCTATGAGAGAGGACTATACGGACAGTTAAGGGAAATTATGTATCATACGCTTTGCTTTAAAATCATACGGTGAGATCTTCATCCATTATGCCTGGTTAAATGGCTAGAATGGCGTAAAAAGGGCCTGAAAGCCCTGTATCCAGCCAGAAGAGGATTTCTCCAATGCAGACACCATGGAAGAGAGCAGTAAGGTTTCCTTACAAGCCCTGATGTCTGGAGTGGAGGGGGGATGCCATAGTTTGGACTACCTGTGGGAGGGGCATGTGGGATAACCTGAGGAGATTGCCGCGAGTTAAGACTGCTTCAATCCTTGAAGCCCAGGAGTCTGAGGATCCAGAAGGTAGCTTAAAGCCCTCCAACCCCATGAGTGGAGTGTTTTGGGCTGCACCTCTAACAATCTCAGTGACTTGTGCAAGGATATAAAGGATATGTAATGTATAGGAATAGCGTAGTATACATTTGGTTTTGAGCCTTGTAGGGGTGCTGTGTTCTACATTTCAAAGATCAGCAGAAACTAATCAGAACGAATGTATTTAAGTAGCTTCATCTTGCATGCTTGTGGGTAGTTTGTAAATACTTATTTGGGAGCCTGTTTTGCACATACGGGTTCTTCACAAAGTTATTGTTGTATAAAAAGCAAATGACAATACTGTGGGATTGGTCAACATTAGTTTAATTCTGCTCCCACTAAAGTCAACAAATGTTTTACCATTGCTAAGGGCAGAAAAAGACATGGAGCTGTAGGTTGCAATGGGTTAATAAGCATTTTGAGATTTGGATTTGATTACTTGGAAGTGGGAGGAATTTAGTAGGGCTGAGTTAGGCAGGCTGGAGTGAAGGTTTCATGAAGGTTTAACTATGTTATACTTGAATTTAGATGAAGCTGAAAACTAACTTAGCAGCATGCAACTGTAGAGTTAAAGATACACCACCACCACCACCGCACACCCCCAGCCAATGGCAGGGTCAATTGTTTGAGGGTATAAACATCAGATGTTACAACTAATTTTTTTTCATTTACAATTAGTTGTATAGAGATGACGGGACTGATCGTATCAACTCAGACTCCAAAGCTATCCAGCTGGAGTTCAGCTCTTTGTTTTTCTGAAAAGCACCTTCTAATTTACTGATTGTGAAATAATTAAATTAATGGCATCCTTGTTTATATTTCCAGAATTAGTAACTGTGATTTCCAAGGAAAAAGCAAAGTCTAATTTAGATATTTTTTCCATTGTGAAGTTTCTGTTCATCTTGACATTTATTATAGAAAGGCAGAGAGAAGTATGAGTGCCGTCCTCTGCATACAGTTATTCCCTTCCATTGTCCAAATGTCTGGAGAGAGGATGAAAGCTACATACTACATTTACACATTTCTCTACTCACTGTTTAAAGACAGGAAACACAAAGTATTTGTTCTGTTTTTAAAATCATCCAGTTTGAAATGCTGTTGGGTATCTTGATCTGCCTCTGGCAGTTGAAATAAATGTTCAAAAACACTCTGTCATAATTTACCCAAATCAAATGTAAATTTAATAAACTGTTTACTAGATCAGATTAACCCACTGTTAAAAAGTTTAGGGCTTTGTCAACAAGAATATGGCACTCGTATAGTTTTAAAGTAAATGTTATCTACTGGAATGAAAGGATTTTGATTAGCTAGGAATGTAGTGTCAATTCCTGGGATGATTTTGAAAGTATTTTATGGAACTTCTAGAGATGGGCAAAACCTACAGTACTAAGGAAGTAAGCTCCTTGTAAAAGAAAAAAAAATAGAAAAGAGCCCCAAATGTCTTGTCTCTGGAAAACTTCACTAAGGCAAATGGAGAGTTTAAAGATCAGAAAAGAGGAGGGCAGTAAAAAGAAGTGATAAAAGGCTTAGCATTACCCTGATGGCCAATTCTGCAGAAACCCCCTGAGGTCTGACACTACAAGAGAACAGATAAGGAAAGGGTAGAGAAAGTCATGCATTGTGTGAGTTACAAAAGCGCAATATAAGCATGAACAGAAACTAACCTCTCTATAGAAAAACCAATAGAGATAGATAGAGAGCATATTTGACTCCTTGTTGATTAACTATAGTAACATATATTATATGTTACATATAGTAACATATTATATTACCTAGATTTACAGTAATTAAACAAACAATTCTCTCTTTGGGTTTTCATAGCAGTTTGGAAGTGATTTAAGTGAAGTGGGGCCTGGCATTTTGATGAGCGACCTCTCACTCTGGAAAATTAGAATGGTTACAAGAGGTGTTGCTATAATACAAACGAAAGTATGATTACATGATCCTTTTTCATTAGTCTCATAGCTTTGAATGGTATGTCAGCAGTGATCTGTAGCAGATGCTAAACTCTCCTAAAGGCACTTTTGCAAATCTCCCCCATAGTGTATGACTGCCAGTTCATTGATCATATAGCTATTGCCAGTGCTCACCAGTGTTATCACCTGCTTTATGAAAGACCCCTATGGCTGTTTTTAAGGATAGTAATCATTCCATAGCCTCAGTACCATTGGGAACTTGGCTGAGTAAATGGGAACCAGCTCATCATTTGGCCCTTTGTGACTTAAATGAGCGCTGATTATGTAAGCCTATTTAATAGAATATGTAATATTGTTGATTGTTAGAAAATTGTGGATAAGTAAGCTCAGGCAGCCTACAAATGACGGCATGAGTCTGAATTTCCACCCTTCACTGTAGCTCTTGTTCAGTCTTTCATATTTGATAGATGTTGGGTGCTATCCGATCTTTGTTCAACTCAGAGATACAAAGAGCAGTTTCTTTTCAGAAGTCATTTCCAGTGTCTGAGACAGATGCTTTTTGGAATGGCATCTAGTTAACTATGGCATTCATGTGGTATTTGTTCACTTATCTTCATATAATTTTTATGCTAATATATTTATGCACTACTTTGGCTCAAAAACTAGCTTTATTAAATTAGATATGGTAGTGGGTGGTTTGCCAAGTATGCTCATTATTATGCACCACCAGGGCCATCTGAACTCTATAAGCATGTGTGAGAGCATGCTAGATAACACTAAGTCATTGCTTTAGTGAACAGAGTCATCTTTAGTGGCTGAATGATTGTGGAGGAATTGTAGAGGATTGTTGTAGACTCTCTCATGTCAACTGATGGTTTTATTTGGTAAGTGTGGGTATTAAATTCATGTTTGTTGAAAAAGCAGTTTATTTCTTCCAGCAGATTCAGGATTACCTTGTGAACTAGATAGCAGGTCTCCAAATAGCCATGAATAGCAGCATAAGGCCACGATAAAACAAGAGCCTTTACTTTACTTTGACTGCATGAAGCAGCCATCTCCATGATTTCAACTATTCTCCAGTTAACATGGCACCTAAGTATAGATTTGCCAAAACAGTTCCAGATTTATCATGGCTCATTCTCTTTTTTTTTTTTTTTTTTAAATGTAACCTTGGGCTAATCTCTGTCAAGATGATATTTCATGTGGCATTTTTCAAGTAACCATGTGCATTACCACTCACAAATTTTGCTTAAGATTAACAGATATGCT
This sequence comes from Dermochelys coriacea, assembly GCF_009764565.3. NCBI lineage: Eukaryota > Metazoa > Chordata > Testudines > Dermochelyidae > Dermochelys > Dermochelys coriacea. The sequence goes on along the minus strand of NC_050068.2, from coordinate 168,302,957 downwards.
GAATCCTATTGCTGATTTCTATGAGACATCAGAAGAGTGAGAGGACCTGCCAGGGGAAGAAAACACTGAGAGGCAGGTAGGAAAGTATTTATTTGAACCAGTCGACAAATAAATTATAATTTGAATATTCAATATAGATTAGTTTGAGGCCATATCCAATCTTAATTTTAAACAGTAATCCACTTCCTGTTGTTGAGTGCTGGAGGAACAGCCTTTACCACAAGACCTGGCAAAGATTTTCAGGTATAGGTGCTGTGACAGATTCAGACCAGAAGAACATAAGAAAGTGCTGGAAGGCAGGTATATTGACCTTCAGAATGGGCAGGCCCTTGTTCCCTGGATAGCCAAACAAAGGCTACTCCAGGCCAATTAAGACACCTGACACCAATTAACCAGTTAAGGCCCTTAGGCTAATGGAGACAGCTGGAACCAATCAAGGTCCCACTTATACTGTTTACAAGCTCTCCTTCCAGTGCCCTCCAGGAGGGTGAGGTGAAAGGAGCTGGAGGAGAGGAAGCATTGCTGAATCCTGAGCTAAGGGTGAAGCTAGGAAAAGGGGACCATGGGGGAAGTGGCCCAGGGAATCAAAGCAGTGTCAGTGGTGAAGGGAAAACCACCAACAACTACTACCATTAGGTTCCCTGGGCTGGAACCTGGAGTAGAGGGTGGGCCAGGGTTCTCCCCCCACCCCATACTCTACAGAGTTCCTCTGAAGAAGGGAAGCAGGACTAGATCCAGGCAGGAAGCTAAACTCTGCTTGCTGAGCTCTACTGTGGGCAACAGAGACTCCCATACTGGTCGGTGATGAAAGTAACTCAATAGGCTGTGACTCTTGCCGCTACACTGAGAAAGGGAGGTCACATCGGGGCCTTATTGAGTTTCTGAGGCCACTGAAACCACCCAGAAGCACGGGACCCATCAATACAGGCTTGGGACTTTGTAACAGTGCCTAAAGTTAGTCTCCTAAATCCATAATTGGGCTCCTAAAAGAGTGGCATGATTTTAGAAATTGCTAAGCACCAGCAGCTCACACCAGAGGGAAGATTAGGGGTTTGTAGGGCCCTGGGCCAGAGCAAGTGGGAGCCCCTCACTACCCCTTCCACCTGCAGTCCTCCCCAGCCCAGTGCCCTCCAGCAAGCCCCTGCACCCTGACCCCACCCCCCCCAGCAGGTGGGCCGGGCGGTTAGGGGGGAGCAGGGCAAGCCCCCGCACCTCAGCCCCACTTCCCAGCAGGAGCACCAGGCAGGCGGAGCAGAGCAAGATGCAGGGTGCCCATTTTTTCTGGGGGGGGGGCCCAATTGGCTGGGCCCCTGGGCACAGGCCCTGTTGGTGTGATAGCTAATCCTCCATTGGCCCACAGTGAAGTCAACAAAAGATGCAAGCAGCTATATATGGTAAAGTCTCTCTCTCTCTCCCTTCATAGCCCAGTTAATTACTGTCCTTAAACAATTTTTTTTTTCTTGGAATGGAGTTATCTTTCTATTTAGTTTAAATTGAATTACAGCAGGATCACTCGAACCAAGATTATCTTCTACAACCAGTTCTTCTATGAGATCCTCCCCAATACTAAATCTCAAATGGCATCACCTCTTGTTGGTTTGAAGAAGAAATCTGTCAGCTATCATATTCAAGTATATCTGGGCCCTACCATTATTAGTAGCAGCACATGGCAATTTATATCTGGGAAATTAAATCTCCCATAATCACACAATACTGAGTAGCATTTATTTAATTAAAAATGTTAAAGAGGTATCTATTAATAACAAAATTGTATCCTGGGGGTCTCTAGCATACCCTAAGCACTCTCCCAGTAGAATCTCTGGTAGCTTTCTTTACCAAAGTGATTTTGTCCCAAACAGATTCTGTTTTATCCATTCCATCACTTCTAATTTTTTTTATAGTCCTCATCATCATTAATATACAATGCTACTCCACCACCTTTATTTCTGACTTTCCTGAACACCACATACCCATCAATACCTGTACTCCAGTCATGAACTACTATTCCCCCATGTTTCTGTTATCCCTATAATATTTGGTTTCAATTCCTGCACCAGTAGTTTCAGTTCCTCCATTTTGTTACCTGGGCTCCTTTCATTGGTGTACAGAGATCGTAGCTGTTTCTGCTTTGCTTCACCCAGATTCCTTACCCAATTAAAGTACACTCACTGCCACTATCGCTTACTTGTTAGCATCATTGGTATTGACAATCTTTCCTCTTAATGTCCATTCTTCTACCCTGTTGTTCCTTTCTCTATTGCTGTATTTACTTGATTTTCCTCCAACTCTATATTAGAATAAGGCATGAAGATTATATGAGCATTTCCCAACCATCTCCCCCCGAATTCCGAGTGCCAAGCTCTTTTGATCAGTTGTGCTAAACTCCATCCCAAAAGTCTATTTTCCTCCCTACTCAGATAGAGACCATCCCATGAGAACAGTCCTCTGTCTGTGAACCACCTCCCAGTGGTTGAACGTACCTAACTTCCATTTGTTGCCTTTGAAAATCTTCCTGAATGACTTCAGTGGGAGTACTCATATGAGGAAAGTTACTTGTGTGCTTGTTTGCAGGATCAGGGCCTTTCTTTCATAGTCCTAGTAAATACGAAATAGCTGTCAATTTTTCCCAGTTAAATACCAATGATGATCACATTTAACAACCGGCTCCCCTTTTCCTATTGTATCAAACAGAAGCTATTTGTCTTCATTTTCAAGGCCCTTCACAGCCAACCCCCAGCCCCTATCATCTCCCATTCACTATTGAGATTTTGATTCCCATCTCCAGTTGGCCCATGATGCCAGCTTCCTTTGCCTACTTGTACATTTTCAAAGAAGCACTTTTGTGCTTTTTTTCCATGCTGCCCCTCATGATTAGGAGAAGCATCCCATAAACCTACCTCATTATCCACCTTCAAATCCCTCCTTAAAAAAAAAACACCTCTCCTTTGCCACAATGCTGTCCAGAATTAGTTAGGCTGCTGGCTAACTAAGTGAAACCAATGCCTATCATCATGCTAGTCAATATTGTTTCCACGTCCTCCCCTATTTGTCTATCTGTATTCATCAGTTGTCTCTTGTCCGATACTTAGATTGCTGGCTTTGTTGGTCAGGAAGCATTTCTTGCTGTATATGTACAGTGTCTACTGCAATGGGGTCCTGATCCATCACCTCGTTACTATGATAATAAAATAGTAAATTAAGAACAACAACATATGGGGGGAAATAAATGTGGATAATTTAAAATAATCTCATAAGCAATACAGACAAAGATTTCATACAATATACCATCGCTATAATGCCCTTCACAATACCAAACCTTGGGCTGTAGTGAACCCGGTCCCTGGATCCCACCTCAAGCCTCGCTGATGCGGCAGGGGCAGAGAGCTCTTCCAACCCTGGGGAGTTGGAGGATCTCAGTGACCCCTGCCAAGGCCCTGGGGGCCAGAGAAGCTGTGGTCCCACCCCACCACCCCAGTTCTCTTTTGCTATAATGAACCCCTGGCTATACCTAGAAAATGGCTTAGCTTCCGAGGGGTTACTGTATTTCACTTTTCTCCTTACTGCTCAGGAAAGATGCCAGATTGAAGTCCTCTGTTTAGCCACAGAGTTCCCTTACGCTGTCTTGCAAAGTGCTTTAACGCTGTTTTGGTGGAATCACCTCAGGAATGAAAGCGTAAGTTCTGAGCTAGGTGAAGTGATAATAACTGTCTGCTCCCCAAAGTGTTTAATGGTAAAGCACTAGGCAATATAGAGGGGTGTTTTAATGGTGTATGCATAATAGTTTTAATGAATTGCTATGAAACTCAGGTGTAGAGGTGGAGATGAAAATGACGGGGAGAGTCTTACAATATACCATGTATGGTAATAGAGATACAACGTAAAATGATATTCAACCTTGAAAACAAAGCTTAGTCATTCCTTAGCACTCTGCTGTGGCTAACAGGGGTGATCATTCCAATACTGTTTGTAACACAGATGTCTCCTGTCCACTAGAAACAGTAACGGTGCCACCTCATTTCACATAGACCACCAAACAGCTGCTAGAAAGTAAAGAATTTTTGGCTGATATTCCCCCTAAGTAACCCTTTAGAAGTTTAGTTTGGAAGCCAATTAATACCTGAGGAAATTAAAGGATATTTGGAGAAAATAATGCAAAATTTCAAGATATGCTCTATCCCATGATTTAATGAAGCCCTGACATAAAACAGCTACTGTTGGCTAAACAGGATTTACAAATATGAAATACCGTTACACTATTACATCAGCACTTGGTTAATATGAAAACAACCAAAGTCATGGAGAAGCACCTATATAAGTTAATTAAAATTGTGGTCTCCGAATCAGCATAAATAATGTCTGTTTTCACTTGCGACATTGTCTTTTGGGTTACACAGGTCATTGAATGAAAGGGAAAATGACAAGCAGTTTATATAGAGAAGCACAAATCTTCTGGGTTTGTTTTTTCTCCTCTAAGGAAGGTTGATGAGGGATGGTGATGTACAGTATACAGCTAAGGGATAATTTTGTATAGTTTAAATTATATAATGATGCCCAGACTCTAATGCAACACATTCCCTATAAATATGTAAAATAATCAAATATAGGGGTAATAGAAATAGCCCACTAAAGTCAATGGAACAACTCATAGTACTGAAACTTATGCATGAGCATGAGTCTTTACAATCATAGAATATGAGGGTTGGAAGGGACTGTCATCCAGTCCAATCCCCTGCTCAAAGCAGGACCAATCCCCAATTTTTGCCCCCGATCCCTAAATGGCCCCCTCAAGGATTGAGCTCCCCACTCTGGGTTTAGCAGGCCAATGCTCAAACTACTGAGCTATCACTTCCCTCCAGTAAGTGACCTGATCCTGCAATCTTTTTTGGGTTGGGACATTATCTTCTTAAATACTTATAAGCAGAACTGGTCATGACATTTTTCAAAGGAACAATTTTCCATTGAGAAATGCAATTTAGTCAAAATAGAAACATTTCACAGGAACGTGCCAAAGCGGGACGTAAATTTTTAGCAGAAAACAATAAAAACAAATTGTTTCAGCTGTCTTGTTTAGTGTAGATAATGTCAATGTTCCATTTTGATAAACTTTTTTGTTAAGGTAAAAACTTTTTTTTTACATTATATTAAATTGTGTATAAAATTATATATTTAGTATGAAATATTATGTTTGATGTTATAAAATTAAGACAATGCAATATCTCCACATTATAATTGTTTTTCAGAATTTCCATTGTGCAGAAAATTTTGAAATGTCAGAATTTCCCCCAGGATGGAAATTCTGTTTTCCAACCAACTGTACTTGTAAGGCTCCATGTGCCCCTATAATACCATATATACAACAAATAGTTGTATAGCCAATCAGTGCGTTTGGTAGGGCAGAATAGGTGGCAAGTTTTCTCAACCAACAATACAAAACAGAAAAATTCCTTCTGCAAACATATACAAGTTATCAACATATAAATTACCCCTTTCCTAGGGCAATAGTAAATTCTCCTTCATTCTAAAAAATGTTTAAAACTTTCTGTCATAATAACACATTTGGAGCTTGGATTTGTCTTTGTGTGACCCCACTCAGAACTGAATTTCCAAACACTTTATTAATTTAACACAAAGCAAGCAGTCCAGTCACTGCAGGAAAAGGGAAATGATAAATTGGAGGAAAGTGATCTCTTTTCAGAAATGTATTGAACTTTCCTTTGTTCTTGCCCAGTTGAATAATGCCTTTCACTTTTTGGTCTTGGTTCAGTAATACATTTAAGCAGATACTTACTTCCCTCCTTATTCCAAGCAGCATTTAAGCACACACTTATTTTGATGCATGTGCTTGAGTGCTATCCTGAATAAAGACACCTTTCTGAATCAGAGACTTTACAAGTAGGCTTTCCCATTAAAATACCATTTGAAAGGATATGTAGTATCTTTTTCCCTTTTAGTTAATCATAACAATTTTTTCACATGTAACTGAGGAGCCAACAATCCCGATGTACATACGTGTGTGTGAGCCTGTGTGCATTTCCACGTTTGATTTATTGCTCTCTTATGCTCAAGTAACTTTTGCCCCTTTCTTTTGGAAAACACTTAAACCTTTTTATGAGCATGCTTTATGTGCTAAAGCTTGGAATTTCCCCTTTCATGGCAACTCCACTTTTTGTTTAGATTATGACCTTCTGCAAAATGTAACACAGAAAGGACCAATTACCCAGGAGAGGAGGGGAGAAGATTGATGAATTGGGTGATGTTTTCTTTATGAAGAAAAGCACATTCCAAACATTTTTCCCATGGAAAGAATGTTATATTTACATAAATATGGTATGTACATACAGTATACATATACAGAGCAATCTTCAACAGGGTTTTGAGCTATAAATCTCCCTCATGACCTGATCCCTTATGTTCTCAAGAACTGTTCTTCATAAGAAGTCTCCAACATCATCAGTGGAACATTAGTATTTACAACATACCACATACATCTGTAGGGGAATGTAACTAATTAAGAAAATCTGTTGATTTATGTTAAGAAGTTACAGACAAGACATTGGGTTTTATTATATAGCTGGGAAGGATTTATTGCCAGGTCTTGTTGAGTTCCTTCCTCGTCACTCACAGCATATACTCTACATTATACTCTAGAAAGACTCTCCAATGCTCCTGAGCTCTATAGGCAGAATAGGAGAATGGATCGTCTTGTGGATAAGGGGCTGGACTGGGACATAGGAGGAGATCTGGGTTCATTTTCTGGTTTTGCCCCAGACTTCCTGGGTAACCTAGGACATATCTCTGTTCCCCTGTAAGAGGGGATACTACTGCTACTACTTTTCTCCCACTTATCTGTCTATCTTGGTTGTTTAGAATGCACTATTCAGAGCAGTATTATGGTCATTTAGGTGCCTTAATAACATTTCTGTATCTCAGTGTGTTTCCATTTTTTCTTTAGAGAGTGACCTTAACACAAAATTTCCTAGGTTTGTAATGCTTGTCTTGGGGATAATTACAACAATCCTAAAACATATTCTACCCTTATTTGCTGCGATGTAAACACCTTAATTCCATCTCAATGAAGTTTTGTCTAGTTTTTTTTTAATTTCATACATGAATACTAAACAACCCCCCCTAATAATGTTATAGGTGATGTCTCTCATGATTTGAAGATCAGTTGGATCATTATAAATATACATTATATAGAAGTACCCACACATCCACTCACCCATTTAGTCTTAAAGCCAGATTCACCAGTATGTTCTGACTGCTTTCCACTGCTCTGGAACACTGTCTCATAGGAGAGAGTGAGGCTGCGTAGAGGGGATTGACAGAGAGAATCAGTGATGTGTGTGTGGGCCCAATGGAGAGATGAGCTGTCTTTGGGAAACAGACTGTTAGGGGGACTGGCATTGTGAAAAAAGAGCTGAGAGGTGCAGTCCCTGAGTCCCAATGCCTCTGTACTTTGAAAGCTCCCTCTATGCTCCTGCTTCAGTTTCCCTGGTAATTCTGCCTGGATGCACAATGGAGCTGAAGTAGCAGTGCTTTGGAGAGGCTTCAGAAAAGTGATGCTCAAGCTGTCGTGAGGGACTTTACAGGAATAATTACTCTATGGGTCAAGTTTCAGAGTAGCAGTCGTGTTAGTCTGTATTCGCAAAAAGAAAAGCAGTACTTGTGGCACCTTAGAGACTAACAAATTTATTAGAGCATAAGCTTTCGTGAGCTACAGCTCTCTTCATCGGATGCATCCGATGAAGTGAGCTGTAGCTCACAAAAGCTTATGCTCTAATAAATTTGTTAGTCTCTAAGGTTCCACAAGTACTGCTTTTCTTCTTTTTATGGGTCAAGTCAGCTATCAGTCAGAACTCTTAACACAAAAGAGTCCAGTCTCATGTCATTGACTCATAATAACCAATAGAAATGGAACATGGAAACTGACTTTCAAGAAAGGGTGGTCAGTGGATGAATTATTCCTAATGTTGCAATGGACCCAGTTATGGGTGACTTGACCTGTTCACTTAACCCTAGGTATAACTAACAATTTAGCTTAATTACAACCTAACTTCTTCAAAATATAGCCTAGTCACAAAATTTCAGTGAGTTCTCAGACTTCCCACACAGTTAAGAGTCTGTGTTATTCCATCATTCAGGGTAAAACAAAGCTCTGGTTCAGACCTCTAAATTTCCTCAAGGACCCATTTTAAAATGAAATCAAATTAACTAACCAATCTGTTTATAAATTCTCAGAATATTCATTTTGTATTCAAAGTACTGAGTACAGTAATTTTTGGGAAAATATACTGTATTTCTCAACCTTAACAATGCAGCTGTGACTGGTGCCTCCATAATAATTTTATTTATTTTAATTTTAATACACAGGAGGGATGTTAGATCTGTAGCCTCTTCTGGGCAATTGGCATCTTGACAAACCATTAAAAACATAACCCATAGCATCTACAGCAGCACTACATGCAATAGTCAGTTCCACCCACACTAAGAATAACCCCACTTCATTGCCTCCCTCCAAATCACAAAGATCACCAGGCCCTTCAAACCCCAGCTCTCCCCAAATGTCCATTCAAATAGATGATCTTGCGAGTGTGCCACAAAGTCTAACATAGTTGATCCGTTCTGGGTGTATATGGAGGAATAAATCATAGGCTAAAACATGGCCAGATAACAAGAGATCACATGTTAGCTTAAATGACTGAAAAATCCCATCAAGATGTAGGCTAACTGAACTTAGTTAACACGACTGAAAATCATGCTCTTATTGACAGTCAAGACAGGTCCTGAACGTATGGGCAGCTCAAGTCCATTCCTCCAGTGATCACAACTGCAGCATTATTGTAGTAGTTTGGGGATATAGAATTTTACTGTACACTTAAAAAAATTCCTTATGGCCCAATGCTACAAATCCTTTCCATGCTGAACTCCCATGAACTATGTTGGGACTTCTGCATTTGCAAGGCTTGCATAATTTCTCGTATTTGTAAATTCCTGTGCTAAAAGTGTTCATGCAGTTTCCCGGTGGAGCATATTATGTGGGTGAGAGTATTTCCTATAAAGTGACATTTTAATAAGAATGGGGGATAGGAAGAGAGAGAGAGAAGAATTTTCATTTGCAATTCACCAATTATTTGAGAAGTCTGAGATGAGAATGAATGACTGTGAACAATTTTTGTTAAATATTCTTTTGCACCTGATGTTTTCCATTCTCTAGTATATTACCCCTTTTGAAGTATGTTGTTTGATTTCATAAGGTATGAAAAAGATCATTTTGGAAGTTGAATATAAATATGTTTGTATAAACAAATTCCTAAGACTAACTCATTTTCTCCCAATGCTGTCTGTCTACAATTCATGCTTTCAAAAATATTTACGTTGCATCAAATGGAAAAATGAGAACAGATACCCAAATTATGGTATAGATACATTGCTTCTTTGGACTATGCTTTATAACCTCCTCCTGAACAAAGGAAGGCTCCAATCCTTCCGTCCTTAATTATGCACAACTCAGATTGACTTTAACAAGAGTCTCTGGGTGCTCAGAACTTTTGAAAATCAGGTTATTTATTTTACACCTCCATATGGACTTAGGAACATAACTTTAGGCATCCATTTAGAAAAAAATCTTTTCCATTTAGCCTTGCATTGTCATGCTGCACAGCAGAAGACACCTATAGCCATATAATATGTATGAATTAGTGCTGGCTGGCTGGCTTTTTGCACAAATGCAGTCTGAAACAAACTAAAACCAGATTTGCTAAGTGCTCCTTGTTAGGAAATTTTGTTACATTAATATGGAATAGTACTCATGTTATTACTATACAAATCATAAGTTGCAACAATTGAAACAATATTATTCCCTATTTATATATACACAAGTATGAGGTTAGCAAGTCCAATTTATTTAAAATCTATAGAAAAGACTTCATGATTGCTAACGTATGTATAAGTGTGAGTTTCCTAAGCATGTGTTGATTTATTTCCTGTAACTTTAGTAAAACCATGCATTTTTTCTTAAATTCAAAATTTATGGTCTTGAACTTCTCCCATTAAAGTCAATATTGTAAGTCCTATGTGTTCCTACATGAGCCAGATAAGAAATGAATCACTCTAAATTTAAGAAATGAATCACACGACAGTTCTCCTCTTGTTTCTCATGAAATGTACATATAAGGAATGATGGTTGTCTAAAATGGATTATATGAACTTTGCTTTGTAAGATTTTTCAAAGCATCCTATTAATACAGGTCACAAATATAATAGAAGTGATGGTCATGTTTCCATTGTTAAGAGTTAGTTGTGTTTTGCACAGACATCAAGGATTCAACAATTGTGTTACATATGTATATTACAGTGTATCCTTTTCAAAATTAAAGCACCTATGTTTTGAGTGCAGAATGTATTTTCTGAGTAGTCACAATTAGTTTTTGAGTTAACGTTAATTTTAAAAAGGTCCCTTCCGAAGTTTAGCAACCTGCATCAGACCTTTTTCAAAAAATCTTGAATTATCAGCAGAGTAATACACACTCTTCAAATTTTCCATATAGTAAAACTCAATGAAATTTTGGCTATATTTGAAGATTTCCCCACCCCCCTACAGGATTAATAGTCATATTTTGCCATTACCTTCGTAATTAAAAGTCTGTTCACAAGAGAATGATGAATAATGGTATTTTACACAGTCCATGAAGAACTGCTCTCTTTCAAAACTGGAGCCATTGTCCTATTATTCTTAGTGAAACTGAGGCCACAGATGCCCGCATTTAAAGTAGTTTCTTTCAAAATGGCCAGTGATTCTCATTTTTCCCAATGGGAGTAAAGCCAAGCTGCCCTCAAGGAAGACTGGGACTTCTTGACAGCATAGTGGGAGCATGTGACAGAGCTATTTGGATGAAATTTGGAAATATGCTGCTTTTCAGTACATACTGGGGATAGAAGTGAGTGCCTTATGGAGGATTTGAATGTGACACAAAAGGGTTTTAGACGATGTCAAGGTGGCAAGGAATGCTGAAGATGACTTTCCCCTTCACTGGTTATATTCATCCTTACAAGACTTTGAGTAGTCCTGACTTTAACCTTAACTGTCACTAAACCTTGTTTTTGTTATTTGAATATCTAATTCTTCGGGCTTGCCGCATATTAGGCCAGAGCCTCAGGTGGTGTAAATCAGCACAGCTCCATTGAAGCCAATGCAGCTAGGTAGATTTATACCAGCTGAGGATATAACTCACTTTTTAAATAATTTAATTTATAATATGCATATATAAAATGTCACACACATTCCACCAAATGCATCCGATGAAGTGAGCTGTAGCTCACGAAAGCTTATGCTCTAATAAATTTGTTAGTCTCTAAGGTGCCACAAGTACTCCTTTTCTTTTTGCGAATACAGACTAACACGGCTGCTACTCTGAAACATTACAAATAGAGTGTTGCTGCCCATGTGATAAATTGTGATATCATCCATTCTGGCTTCCTCTCATGCACTCGGCTCTTTAAATTACATCCTCCATCTTCATACAGATGCCATTTTTTTTTAAAATGGCTTGAAAAAAAATTCTCTCCTCCACTCCAAAAAATGCTGATAGAATTATATTGGCAGAAGGCTAAGGAAAGGCAATATTCTGATTTAAGGTCCAGTATCTCAAAAGGCAACCCCCCATCAGGGATAGAATCAGAAGCCATACACCATTAGAAAGCCAGAAGTCCACCCCTCAATCTATAAGGTATAACATATTTGGGACCAGTCCAGCTCCCACTAAAGTTCATAGCAGTTTTGCTGTGGATGTCAATGGATATCAATACACGAGTTTTTTTCCAGACCTGGCAGATCACAAATCATCAGATATTAAAATATGACATTATTTACAGAACACAGTTGGCTTACATAATATTTAGATACTTCTAATACTATATATTATTGCTTCTTTCTCCTTCTGAGGTGTTTATGACTTGTCTCATAACACAAAGGCATATGGTATTAAAGGCTAAAGAATACCATAGACCACATCAATAAAAGCTTTAACAAGCTTAAAGAAGTGGCACGGAATATGTATGATATGTATGGTGATGGCACATCTGGATGTTTTTGTCTGAAGTTACATTGGCCCTTACTTATGATGCTCTGCATAATACACTCATGCATCATTTGGACGTCCCAATGAATACCAATAGTATCTTGATACCATAACACATCAATAAGGCAGCTTGCTCATTCAGTTTTTCCAAAGTAATGTTTGATTGCCCTCACTCCGAACTATCAGGAATATATGCAGAAATTAAGAACAGTCTGACCAGAAAGTATATTCTGGCATTATTTCCTGAAAGCCGAAGGGACCTTATACATGGATATCACTTATTTTCATTTTCATATATGTACAGTCAGCTCTAGTGGCTCAGTTTTTATTTGGACTTACAGTGCCAAGTTTAGTTTGGCTCTGCATCCAAAGTTTCTGGTTTACCAGAGTCTAATGGTAGCCTTTGCATGCAAACTGCCCATATAAAGAAAATCTGAATGAACAAAAATGTAGAATCTTTTATATAAGTTACTAATATTTCCTTTGGTTGAGAAATGAAGACATATAAAATTATGTTTCATAAAAAAGTAAGTATAGAAATATGACAGCATGCAAAATACCGGGGGGAGGGGGAAGAGGGAGGGAGAAATCACACTAAGAACCCAAACACCATACTTAGTATTTTCCAGGTATTCCTATTACTTCTGATCTTAGGCCCTGATTCTGCTAGCTGTTCTGCAGAGCCAAATACCTGCACTCCGAAAGAGTCCTGCTGAAATCAATGGGGCACCATACAAGTGCAGGAGTCTGCCCGCACGGATCAGATTGCAAGTGTGGGGTCTAGGCTGGAAGATGATCAAAAAGACAATCCTGCAGATGATGCCAATGAATAGAAACCCCTTGCTTTCACTGAAGTTGAGAAGCAATCTTTGAATTTCATTTGGCAGCACCTTGACAGATATATACATTATTTCAAGCATAATGTCTCCCAGTAAAAACCAGTTTATTAAGATTCAAGAAGCTTGCTCTTGCTTGCGTTCATATATTATCCTATTAGAGCAATTTCTCCATTTCCAAACAAATTATATCCACAGATATTTTGACAAACTTATAATCATTACAATATCCCTTTAAAAGAATATTTTAAATGAATAATACCAATTCAGGGATCACATCATATAGCTTACTCATTTTATTGCATATATTCCACTAACCTCCTTTTTGGCATGAAGAGTTTTCACCAGATCCAAAACAAGGCTTGTGCTCAGAAGACGGCAGTCACAGGGTTGCAGTGATCTTAGCCGCAATTTAGCCTGCACCACATTTGCTTTTGTGCTGCACTCCACTAAGGGATTGATTTTATCTTGGGCTCTAGGGCCATCCAGACCAAAATATCATATCTCACACTATGTGTGAGCTACCCAGACCTTGGTTCTGGCTACACCAGAGAAAAGGGAATTGTGGATATACTTTTCTGTGACAAGCGAGTAGGCAGAAGCAGAGACTGAACATAAGAATCGTCATACTGGGTCAAACCAAAGGTCCATTCCGAAAGTGGCCAATGCAAGGTGCCCCAAAGGGAATGATAAGAACAGGTAATCATCAAGTGATCCATCCCCCTGTCGCCCATTCCTAGGTTCTGGCAATGAGTGGAGCCTTAGCTCTGTGTTCTCAATGCATCAGTGAACATAGCTCATGGAGCACAGGGGATAGATCAGTGATATACAACTTCCATCATGGGAGAAAAGGGAGGAAATAGCAGCTCCCACAGATTATTCTTTCCCCAGAATGTGCACAGAAACTTGCCACCCCTTGATTTGGGTTATGTCCTAACAATACATTCTAACCCTAAGGCAACCATTGACTAATTTTTCACAAGTACACTCGAACTTTTGGGTTTGCCATAAAAAATCTTCACTGCAGAGGTTCTCCACCAACTCTGCAATTAACACATTGCATTTTTCCATTGATCCACTGCCATAGTGAGCAAGTCACAGCTTTCATTTTTATGAAGTATGCTGGAGAAAGAAATTTACAGATTTTCTGTGCAGTTGATTTAGCTGGCTGGGAGAATCTCTCATGGATGTAGAGGTATTCTGTCACAAGACATTAAATTGACAGATAATTATATGAAGGCTATATTCTACAAACTGTGGTTTTAATACGTTTCTAAAACAATAGACTAAGCAGCAGCTAGTTTGCAGTCTTGGCAGATAAACAGACGACAACATATGATTAAATATTGTCCTCGGATAATGCTGCATCCAAATTTCAGATCCTTTACAAAGGTCAGCCTCCTGCCCAATACTGCTGCTTGTAAATGCTGTTGTGTTTATTTATATTACAAAACTATTATACAAATATCAATCAGAAAGCCTCAAAGTCAGGCAGTGTATCAGTGATCTGTTTTACCAAAATTAAATGTACTTTGTTTTGACAACATATTTGTGTCTAAGACTGTAAAAGTTCAGAGCAAGGCTCCTGTAAACAACCATAGAGCAAGTGACCTACAAATCAGACACAGAGTGGCTGAACCTGTTGAATATGATCAGGGAGAGAAGGTTTCCAAGACATTCCCCCAAGTTCAGGTCTACAAGGCCTAGGCCTCTCCATTTTTATTTTATTTATTTGGGTGAGGGTTTTTTTAGGATTATCGGTAAAAAGATTTTCCCCTTCTTTCATTATAGCTTGTAGAAATGTGTCTTTTCACTGAATAAATTCAGATTTTCCTGTTCCTCTGATTGCTGATGCTTTTTATAGTTAGCTTACCATCTTGAGAACTCAATGTTTTGCTTCATTCTTATTTTACCTTGTCTCTTTTCTTGTCCAAAATCCCTGGGGTCTAATATCTTACTTAACACTTACTGTATTCCTTCTTTAGCAATCTTCAGCATTTTCCAACTTTTACTTGTAATTAAAGCTCAGTGACTATTGAAAAAAATATGTTATCTATCCAGAAATAAAAAATTAATTCTCTCCATAGAAATCATAGAAACGTAGAAGTGGAAGGAACCTTGTTGGATCATCTAATCCAGTCTTCTGCACTGAGGCTGGACTAATTATTATCTAAACCAGTATTACATTGTTGAATCATACTTAGTTTGTGATCCACTACAACTCTCGGATCCTTTTCAGCAGTACTTCTTCCTAGGCAGTCATTTCCCATTTTGCCTTTATGCAACTGATTATTCTTTTATAAGTGGAGTACTTTGCATTTGTCCTTGTTGAATTTCATCCTTTTTATTTCAGGCCATTTCTCCAGTTTGTTAAGGTCATTTTGAATTCTAATCTAATCCTCTAAAGTGCTTGTTCTCCTAGCTTCGTATCATCCACAGTCTTTAAGTGTACTCTCTACGCCATTATCTAAATCATTTATGAAGATATTGAATATCCAGAACAGAGTCCTGTGGGACCCCACTCCATATGCCCTTGCAGCTTGACTGTGAACCAGTGATCACTATTCCGAGTACGGTATTCCAACCAGTTGTGCCCCCACCTTACAGTAAGTTTGTCTAGGCTATATTTTCCAAGTTTTTTTATGTGGTCATGTGTCAGAGTATCAGAAGTCTTACTAAAGTCAAGCTCTATCACATCTATGCTTCCAACCTATTCTCAAGGCTTGTTACCCTTCAAAGAAAAATATTAAGTTGGTTTCACATGATTTGTTCTTGACAAATTCAGGTTGACTGTTCCTTATCACCTTATCATTTAAGTACTTAAAAACTGATTGTTTGATTATTTGCTCCATTATCTTTATGTGTACCAAAGTTAAGGTGACTGGTTTATAATTCCCTGGGTGGTCCTTATTTCCCTTTTTATGGATAGGTACTATATTTGTCCTTTTCCAGTCTGGTCTCTTTTATGTCCTCTTCCAGCTAATATTTGATTACCACGTTTTAATTAGTCAAATATTTATGTAAAGCAAATTTTAAGTTCTCATGCTTGAATACTCAGTTTATGAGCCAAATTCAGAGGAGGTGTGTATGATAGACTTACTTATGCTAATAGAACCTTGTTATAGATTTGGTTAGACTAAGACTCCCTTAGATCTACTTATACCTATTCTACCCCTGTATAAGGAAATCCAAGTCAGTGTAATTAACACACCAATGAGCTTGATGATGCAAGCTGAAGGAAGTTGCTTTTCTTGCTACTGTCTTCTCTTCTAGGGCTTTGACATGCGAGTCAAATCAACATTAACTCCTTTAGATTAAGTGGGCCACATTCAGAGAAGGTATGTAAATGGTGGTGGTGGTTGTCAGTTATATGTTGGTAAGTGGGTGAGTGAGTCTAAAAGGAGTTTAAGGGGATGTATGTGTGATAAGGGGGCTAAAGAAAGCCTGACGTTGAAACAATTTAAGACTCCTTCTAGATTTACTCCAATTCATCTCTAAATTTGGCCATATGGCTGTCTCCTTCCCTCAGGGAGGAAAACAACCATGGTATTTCTGAATGTAGGGGCCACATATTTAGCCAGATTGCAAGACTCTGGTTCATACAATTCTATAGTTTATGGTTTACCCTTCAAAATAGCTCAATCTTGCAGTTTACTGTACAGTAGACAAGTTGAGCAGCAGACTTGCTCAGAAAAAGAGGACCCTCCTTGATAGCATTCAGACCAGTGGATAAACCATTAGTGTGCACTAGATCAGCTTTATCTCCCAGAATAAGAGCCTGTAGCCTCTTGCAAAGCTGTGTACGTGTGGTCTGGGAGCACTGGTGGAGAATTGACTTTCCTACTACATGAAGTAAAAGGGTGATATGGTGAGGTTCCCTGCTTCAATCTCTGCTTCAACCCTGCATCAGGTTATTAAGCAATGAACAGCTACCCAGCATATGAATGTGTTCCACTTAGACCTAGAAGGGACAGCATCTTCAATTTTACACCAGAAGAATGACTCTGTGTGACATTCTGGGTCTTTCAATGGTGTTACAAAGCTGGCCAATCGTGATGCTGGTATTAGCCAGGTGATACTGGTGATCCAGCAGTATAAGCAGTAAACTGCAAGATTGAGCTATTTTGAAGGGTAAACCATATTTGAAATTGAAATATTTCAGTTGAAAATGTACCATGTGAGTTACATGACATCACAGAGTCAAGGAAAATATACTTCCACATCCAAGATTTCTGTCTCTCTTGTTGTTAATGAGCAGTAGCAGCAGAGACAAATGAGTTGAAATCTCAATTATCCACTCCCACGACAACTGTAAGTATGGTCTCTTGTTTTCATCTTCCCTGTCCCTCCCTCTCTGGATGACACATGCACTTGCATTTTGGACACTGGAATAGTAAGAGGTTAGCAGCATAGTACTGAAATCTCTTTTCTTCCCTGTTTGCCACCAGTAGTATCTGGGATCAGGAAGGAATTTTCCCCCAGGCTAGACCCCCTAGGGGGGTTTTGCCTTCCTACACAGCATGGGGAACAGGTCACTTGCAGGTTTAAACCTGATTAAAGGGTAGAGTCTCTCTCTGTAACTTGAAGTCTTTAAATCAACATTTGAGGACTTTAGTAACTCAGCCAGAGGTTAGGGGCCTAACTACAGGAGCGGGTGAAGGAGGTTCTGTGGCCTTCAGTGTGCAGAAGTTCATGATCCTGACGGTTCTTTCTGGCCTTAAAGTCTGTAAGTCTGTCTTCTTTACAGAACTCCATATCAGGTCTCTTCTGCTCACCCTCCTCCACATTCTGAGGATTTATTGGCTAATGTAGTATTATCTTCATCTATTAAAAATAACCCAGAAATCTGCCACTCTCAGGTGAACATGTTGTCAGCTAATACATCAACAGCCTTGGAAAAGACAAATTGCATTTGTCTCCTTCACCGGTTCTGACCATTTGCTTGATACAGTCAAAGTGGACAAAACAACTTATGGATAATGTTAACATTCATAAATTGAGCCTGTCTTGCTTTCATCTCTTTTCTCTATATTATAACCTCTATCAGCATTAGTTTTGGTCACCTAAAAGCCTATGAACCTTTATCTCCATCATTTGCATAAAACATGAGGACTTACTACCAATGCTTAGATGTGTTTTTAGCATGATTTATGGTCTGTTCATTCAGTACTTAACTTCAGCCATTATATGGAGGAATTCATATTGAACAGTGCCAGCTGGAATCAGATGTTGCTGAATAAGCACCATCCTTTTTATTTTTTACATGAAAAGCAATTTGAAAAGATATGCACGAAGTAGCCTTATCCCACAGGCCTTTCCCCCACAAAACTCCCATTGACTTCAACATGCAGGATCAGAACCTACAAGAACTGAGATTAACAAAATGCTAATCTCTGTCCTTTTATTATTTCCTTGAAGTCATATTCCAGGTGGG
Source organism: Dermochelys coriacea (assembly GCF_009764565.3). Classification (NCBI taxonomy): domain Eukaryota; kingdom Metazoa; phylum Chordata; order Testudines; family Dermochelyidae; genus Dermochelys; species Dermochelys coriacea. The sequence continues at coordinate 168,284,607 of NC_050068.2, read as the reverse complement.
AAAAATCTTCACACTTTTAGCCCCTTGGTTGATCTGTGTGGAACAGTGAAGGCAAAACAATGGGAATATTTATGTTGGCTCTAAACAGATTTGTGTAGAGGGAGTTTCTTAGGACTGGGGCAGAGGGGATTGGTTTATGGATACCGGTTTATGCCGATTAGCAAGCACAAAATCTCAATGCACAGAATGCACATAAGTAGTGGTCAATATTCCACATATAGATGGAAGGAGGAGTCCTTAAGACACTATGTCAAATGCACAACTGTTAGAAGGGAATCTGTCACACCCAACTTTTCTTCCACACGGATTTGTTGCTCAAATTGAACAGGAAGCAAAAATAAAAATGCTTCTACCTCTTTCTGAAACTCCCTTACGTGCTTCCCTAGTGACCCTCCCCACCAAGTGCTGAAACAGTCTGCCACCCATCTTTTTGGGTGGGAGGAGAAGCAAGACAGGGATCAGAACCTCTGGACTGAGGTTGCATGAGACACACACAAACAGTGCACAAGAATTGGGGGCAGGAATAAATCTCATACATGACAGAGTCGGAAAACTGTCTGAGTATTAGAAAATATAGGGGGAAGCTGTGCATATGAGTTGATAATGAGGGAAAGGAGTCTGCATCTCTTTGTGAGCAGGAAAGGGAACCTGAGGCCATGTGTTTAAGGATATGGGTGGAAGAAAAGCTGTATAGTGGGTTGGTAGGTATTTACATGTGTACATAAGAGAACTTTATTGTGAAGGAGCTTTTGTCAGGAACCCTGAATGTATGTATGTTTATGAGCTCTGACATGGGCCAAGGCAGTACTGTACGTGGGTGATTTTTTAGGGTGGGAGTGGGGGGGAAGACAGAAGGCTGTAGTTTTTGCAAGTTTGATTTTATGTGTGGGGAGAGTAAAAGTAAGACTGTACGAGAGGCATGGAGAGTTCTGAGAGATCAGGAGTGTAAAACAAGAGAGGAAAGTAATAAAAGGGAGAGAATGATGTAGAGAAAGAAAGGAGAGAACAGAAAAAAGATGGAGTTTATAAAATAGCATGGAGGTGGAAGAAAAGGAAAGATAGGAACAGCTATTCCACATTACAAAAAGGGAATACAAAGAAAGATGATGGAAAAAGATAACCAGATATTAGGGCTAGTTGAAAAATTTCTGTTGAAAGTATTTGGATAGAAAATTAGGCTTTTAACTGAACAAAGTTTTTCATGAGAAGCATTTGCTTTCTGTGGAAAATTTTGATTTTTCATCTAAAGACCAAATGCCTGAAGACCAAAAAAGCCTTCTAATCCAACTACATCTCCCATGATGTATCAGACTGCAAGAACATACACCTCTCTGCCATCAAGAGTGGAGAACGGAAGATGAAAGAGGTAGTCTGGCCAGAGAGTCCAGCTCATAAAAGGAAATGGGAGCATAATGCACTTAAACTACAGCTTCCATGAGGCATTGCAACACCGTTTTGAATCAAAATGTAATTTGCTTTTGGTCAAAATATTTTGGTTTGATATTTTCCCAAAAAGTCAATTTTCCATGGAAAATTGACAAAAATGGGAAAAATCACTTTTGTCAAAATTTTCCTGTTTTCAGACCAGCTCTACCAGATATACAACAGAACAGAGGAAACCATAAAAGATGACAAGAAAACATTCAGAAAACTAATGCAAGAGAGAAAAGTTCAAAAGATTTATTACTTAATAAAAACAGATGACAAATGAACCATTTAAAATATGTTTTGCAGACCATAGCTAACTGGGGATAAGCTTCCATTAAACATCCAGATCTTCAGATCTTTCAAGGTTTGACCATCAATGGCTTATTTGTATAATTTTTTTCCCAAATCCAGGTGATACATTCAGTCCGTTGTAAAAGCTGGGACTTGCTGAAAAGTATTCGACTGGACGATGGATTGAAGGGGAAATGAGTAATAAACCACGCTAAGGATTTAACAACATATATCTCACCACATACATTTAAATGTACATCTCCTTTTTGGGTATATCATCATGCCACAATATAAATCCAGGGTAGGCCCAAAGCGTAAATACCATATGCAATTCTGGTCACCCTGTCTCAAAAACCATATATTAGAATCATAAAAAATACAGAAAGGGGTAACAAAAGTGATTAGGGGTATGGAATAGCTTCCAGAGGAGGAGAGATTAAAGGAGATGAATAAGAGGGGACATGATAGAAGTCTATAAAATCATCAGTGGTTTGGGAAAAAGGAATAGGGAATTGATATATACCTCTTCAAATAAACACAAAACCCAAGGGTCATCCAATGAAATTAATAGGCAACAGATTTAAAACAAACATCAGAAAGGACTTCTTCACACAGATGCACAGTCAACCGGTGGAACTCATTGCCAGAGGATACTGTGAAGGCCAAAAGTATCACTCGGTCCAAAAAAACATTAGATAAGTTCATGAAAGATAAGTCCATTAATGGCTATTATGCTCTGGGTGTCCCTAAGCCACTGCAAGAAGCTGGGACTGGACGACAGGAGATGGGCCACTCGATAAAGTACCCCGTTCTGTTTATTTCTTCAAAGCATCTGATGCTGGCCATTGTGAGAAGACTGGGCACTGGGCTAGATGGATCATTGGTGTGACCCAGTATGGCCATTCTTATATTTTTAAGAGTCTAAAATCTTGAACGAATGAGTGAAGTCTAAAACCACATGGAAAGCTGTCAGTCAAGTTGCAGTCATTTGTACATTATCGCTATGTTTCCTCGCAAACAGAAGAAAACTTAAGCATAAACTTGCTAGGTGTTTCTATTTAGGACTGTTCAAATCCAAGAGACTTCAAAAGCATCAGTGCAATTTTGTTAAAATGTTTCCTCAGGGATTCTATGGACCTACCATATAGTAGTGTATCAGAAACTGTTCTTTCAGAGACACAAAATGACACATGTGCAGTGCAGTACTTTGGAAAAAAATCAAAATAAAATTATAGACACTAAATAGACCAGTATAACTGTAAAAGTCACATGATAAAAATATCTGAAGCCCTGAGTATGTGTATCCAAAGAAAGGTTCAAACTCATTTTTCTAGTTACTCTAGTTACTCTAAAGAGTTACTCTTTAAAGTAATTTCATTGTACAGTGTTGTCTATTACATACAACATTTGTATCCTTGGAAATGTGCTCTGTTAAATCTAAAATAAAGTGAAACCACACACATCACTTTATAAAGATATTAGCTCACTCACCTTGTCTCTCCAATATCCTGGGACCAACATGGTTGCAACAAAACTTCACACAACAACGGAAGATACAGAATTTTGCAGTCTTAAATTAACCCTGCTATTTTGGTTAAATTTAGTACCTACAGATAAGGTATAAGGTACAGATAATGGTGTGGATTGCACTCTCAGCAAATTTGCGGATGATACTAAACTGGGAGGAGTGGTAGATACGCTGGAGGGGAGGGATAGGATACAGAAGGACCTAGACAAATTGGAGGATTGGGCCAAAAGAAATCTAATGAGGTTCAATAAGGATAAATGCAGGGTCCTGCACTTAGGATGGAAGAATCCAATGCACCGCTACAGACTAGGGACCGAATGGCTCGGCAGCAGTTCTGCGGAAAAGGACCTAGGGGTGACAGTGGACGAGAAGCTGGATATGAGTCAGCAGTGTGCCCTTGTTGCCAAGAAGGCCAATGGCATTTTGGGATGTATAAGTAGGGGCATAGCGAGCAGATCGAGGGACGTGATCGTTCCCCTCTATTCGACACTGGTGAGGCCTCATCTGGAGTACTGTGTCCAGTTTTGGGCCCCACACTACAGGAAGGATGTGGATAAATTGGAAAGAGTACAGCGAAGGGCAACAAAAATGATTAGGGGTCTAGAGCACATGACTTATGAGGAGAGGCTGAGGGAGCTGGGATTGTTTAGTCTGCAGAAGAGAAGAATGAGGGGGGATTTGATAGCTGCTTTCAACTACCTGAAAGGGGGTTTCAAAGAGGATGGCTCTAGACTGTTCTCAATGGTAGCAGATGACAGAACGAGGAGTAATGGTCTCAAGTTGCAATGGGGGAGGTTTAGATTGGATATTAGGAAAAACTTTTTCACTAAGAGGGTGGTGAAACACTGGAATGCGTTACCTAGGGAGGTGGTAGAATCTCCTTCCTTAGAGGTTTTTAAGGTCAGGCTTGACAAAGCCCTGGCTGGGATGATTTAACTGGGACTTGGTCCTGCTTTGAGCAGGGGGTTGGACTAGATGACCTTCTGGGGTCCCTTCCAACCCTGATATTCTATGATTCTATGATTCTATGATTCTATTTTCCTTTGCACTTTCACTTTCTTGACTTGGGATATGAAGCAGTTTTACTGTGTTGCTTTTAAACAGTTGTCATGTTTTTAATTCTGTAGGAATGATTCCCATATTAATAGTCAAATTGTACAGTACTGAAGGATCCAACTGGATGAAAGACAGCATATTAATATAAATATCATTATCACTTCTCCTTCATCGAGATTCCATCAAATACAATACAACTGGCTGGTGATTTAGGCCTTCATTCAATTTAATCAGAGTCTGAGGCCTTTAAAAAGCAATCCTAGGCCATTCATGACATTTAAAAGGCATTTGCACTGGGAAAACTACTCAAATTCTTATCATCCGGTCTTATAGTTGGATCATACCTATTACCACCACTGGAAAAAGAGGCACAGCTTATATTAGTTGCCCAGAAAGTTTTTTTGGTAAATTATACTGAAACAATATGAGCTTCTCAAAAGAAAACAAAAAACTGTTTTTCTGCCTCATATTTAGCTCCAATATGAAACTAGGAAAATTAGGACAGTTAGAATACCAAAAAGTCTTGTTTAGGGTTAATCAAAACCCTCTGAAGCCAAGGTTTCAATGAGAAAGTACCAAAAAAGATTTCCTTCTAATGCTATTTTGCATTTCTTCAAATCCAGCAGGGTGTGTGTTCTAGATTAGTTTATTTTAGTGCCCTGAAATCAGAATGCTTTCAGCAGAAAATGTAATCAGAATTTAGTCAGCATTTTAAGATAAAACTTGAGTATCTATCTGAGTATTATTGGATACAGCTAAACTCACCCCTTTGAAGTCAATGCCTCTCATTCTGCTATCACTTGTGCTCATTTCACTCTAATTTAATTGTACTGATTTACACTTTTGCAATTGAAGACATAATAAAGTTAGTGTTGAGCAGAGTGCATCCCTTTATATTCACATTACAGCAGTGAGTCCAGCACTTGAGAAGTGAAAGGTCATTTTAAAATGTTCAGGAAGACTACAGACCTTTGCATGATGAAGTTTTATAAACTTAGCTACAGAGGAGAAAAAATGTTAAAATACTTGTTTTAAACCTAGCAATGCTGTGGGGATGAATGGCACTGTTAATACATCGCAGATATAAACAGAAAGAACTAGTGAAATTAAAACAACATACGATGTGTCTGCACAAGAAGGTACTGGGCTGGGATTCTGAAAGGAGTCTGTGAAAGTTAGGCACTCAAATCCCACTGATATTCCCTTAGTCTCCTTTGAAAATCTCAGCGATTGACTTCTAGTTGTATTGATACTTGAGCAAGCGCACCTCAGAATGAGAGATGAGCGAAACTCACATTCAGCTGATTTCAAGTGAGATTTGGCCAACCTGGCCCAACATTTCTGTATAGATCCAAGCTTCCTGTGACAATATATTAACCTACTTTATTGCATAGTCCCAATTTGCTGCCATTCTCTCTTCTTTAATACTCTGTAATTCTGTGTTCTGAAACTTGAGTTTGTATACTGGCAAGTCATCGGTTTCCAAAATCACATATACTATATGCCACTCTCCTCTGGCTACACATGCACACCTATAAAGTTTTGTTTTGGCTCTACTGGCTGCTGCAGGATTAGGTCTACATGAAATCAGAAGAAAGGAACTGTCCGTGTCTATTGGTGATTAGTTTGGCTGAAGCTCTGCTTGAGGTTCACTGCTCGAAACTATGAAATAGATATTTTCTGCCTACTGGTGAGCAGGCAGACTACATTTCCCCATTATACAGAACCCCTTATCTAGTGACTGGACTCAGTTTGTCCATCTCACACATTACAATAGTTGCATGCAAATTAGTACCCTCAGGATGTGTAGGTTGCAGCTGTACAGAGTGCCCCAACAGTTAGCATCCCACTGGTTGAGTCAGAAAAACTGCTGAGCTTAACTCAACATGGAGTCATCACACCTATTGCAGCATGGAAAAGGTGGTTACCATTGCTCATTACATAAGAAATTAATAACTGCTGAACATTTTACAAAATATGAATGGACTCGGAGATTCACTAGTGTGGCTTTTTTTTTCCCTCTCAGCTTCCTTTAGTCCCACCTCTCCTATTCCTTTTTCTAGGTACTGGCTACATTCAGATACTTAACACTTGATTTCACCTTTTTAGGTATCAAATATGTCATGTTATTTAGTTACCAAAGAATATTTTGTAGCAATTACTTGGTGGGTCACCTTTAAAATTCATTTGCATTTAAACTGCAATCTGATAAAACTTCAGCAGTTATTTCAATAAAGAACTTTCGAGTGGTTACATGATTTATTATTTTCCCCTTGGAGTTTACAGTCTTTCATATAACATTTTACCTATCATATTAGAAGTTTCATCATAAATACACATGTCCTTCAGAAGCTTATGATACAGGAAATAAAACCTTACCCAAGGAAAACATTTTTCCTGTGATTTATTCCCAACGGAATTTTCATGAATATATTCTAATTTTCTGTTTACTTTAGAAAGACAGTGCTATATTGGTTTTTTCACTATAGGCAAATAAAAGATCTACCTGTAATACTTGGATGACAATCATGCTTAGCATGCTCTATTTTGGGATAGTTTTTCAATAGTAGTGATGTCAGGTTAAGAATTTGCTAAATAGAAGAAATACATATAGACAATCCCTCATGTGACAATATGCAAATATGATCATTTCAAACCAAGAAAAAAAAAGTACAATACTCTATACTTTCCTTAATGATACAAATAATGGCAGTATTTTTACATGATCTAGTTTTTGTTTCCTCTCTTACTGTTTTCAGTTTTAGTTGTGGTGTTCAATCTGTCATCCTAAAACAGATCATCATCTTCTACTCAGTCTTTCCCTGGGGTTTACAACATCTATCATGTACACTAGCCTGATGCTAAGGGCTTGGGAGGTGAGAAGATTTCAATTTGTTCTTTTTCTCCCTGTTCCAATAAAAAACCTAAAGAAAGAAGCAGACTGGGACAAATTCAGGTTTTAGTTGCTATTTTAGTCAGCTCATATGGATGAATCCGAATTTCCTGGAAAGTATAGAGAACATTCTTAAAAGGAATACATTCCATCAGAACATCAAATAGAAAAGAAGGGGATTTAAGAAGTTGGAGTATAGATGGCATTTGTTTGATGAAATGTCATTATGCGGGGATGCTTTGCTTTGAGCATTGAACTCCCCAGATAAAAGGATCCCACATCACTTGTTTCTTCCAGCAAGCCAGTAATTTTTGAGGCGGACATAGCACCATGTCAATACAGTTGCTGGAATATGCTCTTTTGCATAGGGTCTTTCTATGCAGAAGAATGGAAACGGAGTGATTTGCAACTCATGGAATTTCCTTAGAATTCTTTCATTCAGCAGCGTGCTCCCCCAGCAGCTGATATAGGAGATTCAGTCTCTTAAAGACCACAAAACCCTTGATTGCCTGCAGATATCCAGGTACAAGGTATACATTCAAAAGCCCTTTGTTGGGACATTGCCACCTATCTCTCACCACCCACTTCTCCCTTTGACAGTATGTAGATTAGACATGCTATTTGGATGCAGTCCCTAAATCAACTGCCCCAACAGTCTAAGTGAGCTTCTCAGTAGAGAGGGGAAAACTACAGAAGTTTACTGTCCCCACATACACAGTAACTTGTCACATGGTTTTAGAGGCTGGAGAAAACTATTACTCATGAACAGACCTTGAGTTTTGCACATCAGTTTGTTAGTCAGAGCTGCGTGATGAATGCTACATGCCATTTTATACTATTGGTTGTCAAAGCTATTAACTCTATCAGCTATTCATAATATTTATTCAGGATGCCTACAAAATCACATAGGCATTTTTAAAAATTTTGGTATTATTTTCTGCTCCCTAACTCCATAGCAAGTAACTCCAGAGGAAGAAAGAAAACAAAGAAACGTCAAATCTTTTGGTACAATTCTTTGCATGAACACATTCACGTGAATATTCATGAGAATAACTTTCTGCCAACATTACTGCAAAATAATCTCAAATGTATGCGGAAACATGTCCATGTTTTATTATTCATATGTATGGTACCGGGCCTACTGCTGAAAAATCTACTCAGGAAGTCAACAGCAATTATGTGAGCAGTAATGTCAGCAATAATTAACCTTGTGCTACCTACTTTCTGCATTTCTTACTAGACAAAGAGTAAGGTGAATTTGAATCCCAGGTATACAATGATTTGTAGACAACCTAACTTCTCTAGTAGATTCTAGATACCACTGAATGTTTTAAATTGACACAACTTGATTAGTCTCTCAAGGATAGAGCTGACTGTACTTACAAACAAGACTGTTGTAAAGATGTTTTCTTAAAGTGAATGACATCCAGCAGACACAGCTCTCAGACAATAAGCCTTACTCGGCTACCCTTTTCTTGATACTAATCACTTACCAGAAGGAGCAGTTGTATACACTTGAAAAAAGAGACAAACTTTAGAATATTTTCAAAACAAAAGCTTTCCTAGAGTTGCTATACTACATTGTAGAGATTTGTAATAAATAAATACTGTCAATACAAACGGGGAAACAACTTTGCCAGATTTGTTAAAAGCAAAATATGTGATGACTCCTTCATATATTTTTTTTCTTGAGAAAAGCTAAAATATCTTTAAATTAGCAAAATCCCCAGTGGGAAAAGCTGTTCGCAGTGGTTAAAACATTGCTGGGGAAAATGAAGCAAGCTGTGATGTACAAAATATTATGTTCTTTCACAGCTGGTAAAGGAAACATTGCAAAAATTTAATAAAATTAATGAGCCAGAATCTTGGCCCTTGTCTGGCTGCTTTGTGCTGCTAAGGCATTGCAAAACAGCCATCAAACTATCCTAACATAGGTAACAGAAGAGTAAAGCTCGCCCAACAGGTTATATGCCACTGCTCTTGGCTCCATCCCAACACCAACCATCCCAACACTGAGCATAATGAGGTATCAAAGATAGAAGGATACATTGGTGCTGCCATAACTTACAGAAGCCATAAGGCTGCTTTAAATTTTGTTTCAATTCAGATTTTGTTACATTTTCTGGAAGTTGTAGAAGGAAAAATTCTGCTCTAACGTGCTAGAACGTCAGCTAGATGAACGATTCCCCCTCCCAAGTAGCTTGCCATATTCTAAACTGACCCTGTTTTAGTTCAAATCTTTGCAAATTTGGTGTTGTTACACTTGGAATCCTGACAAAATTAAACTTGAAATCCAACAGCATTATGCCATGCAACCAGCTCAGAAAAGTGAAGGCAAATGCAATGGATTGTGGTTCTTGGTTCTTTGGGGATGGTCTCTGGCATAAAATCCTAGCCCCATTGAAATCAAAGGAGTTTTGCCATTCACTTACATGGTGTAAGGATTGTCTCTCTGGAGTCTAGTGCTCTTCCTTGACTGACAAGGGAGGTCTCCCCTACCACACATGTTGTGGGAATGGGTTTCTGCAGGATAGGCTCATCTGTGTATAATGATGAAGTCATTGCATTACAATGCAGTTTACATCTGGGTGAGGTTCACAGTCATCAGACTGTAGCCAGACCCCAAATTAAAGTTCAGGCTTCTTTGGATTCACCCATTCTCACAGTAACTGCTTTATAGAGAGGTATTTTGCCTATATGGTCCCTAGGAACCCGGGGGACCCATCTAGCATACTGAAAGGGTCTGCCAGTCTATAGAGGGGAAGAACCAGAAAAAAACCCCACAGGGATCAGCTGATTATGGGGGAAAAACAAATTAAAAAGAGACATGCGTGTGAAGGTCATTTGTTTAGAACCAGGTGCCCAGAAGGGGATACTGAGCAGAGAACCCTGGATAACGTCCACTGTTCCTCAAGAGAGTTCAAAAAGCTAGTGGATGCCACCCACAGGAACTCCACCTGGAGACATGATCGGACAAGTGCGCAAAATTCAGCCCCACAGTACTGGTCACTGGGAGTCCCCGTCCAACCCACTCCTACTTGATTTACAGATGCCCAACTTGGCCAAAGCCAGAAGGAGGTTAACAAGGAGGTCCTATGATTTTGTGGGGCTGTGGCTAGGGAATGCATAAACAGGTGCAGGGAGAAATGTAGCTTGAACTTGTACAACAGGTTCTGGAAGAGGTGAAAAAGGGGCTGTAACCTGTTGCACTGTAAATATGCGTGTGCTAGTGTCTCCCTCTCACCACAATCAGAACACGTGTCAGGGGAAATCTAAAAACCACATCAAGAACACACCCATGCTCACAGCTCCATGAAGGAGATGCCAACTTATATCCCCAGCAGGCCAGAGCACCAATGTGGAATACAGGTTGGCCCACTGGGGTTCCTTGTCCATAGATGGCAACAATTCCTGCCATACGTCAGAGTGGGATGCAAGGGTGAGGAAATGGATAGTATAGAGCACAAACATGTTCTCAGGATGCAGCTCAGAAGTGGAGCAGCTGGATCTTACTGAGGCAGCTCATATGGGAGATGTGAAGTGACCAGGAAGTCTCATGGGGCAAGGGATTGACATCAAGCTCAGGAGGGCCAGGGACTCCCTGCTGCAGGACTTGGGAAAAAACTATAGAGGTTGGTGGCAGGGAAGACTTTACTTCTCAAGCACATGTCTGGGGATGCACAGGGTGGGTAACCTCACTCACTGGCTGAGCATACCGGGGTCCACCCAGTCCAACAAACCATAATCCATGAGGTCTCCAACTTTGGTGACATCAGCCCAGGGCCATCCCTAGCTATTCCGTGAGAGGGGTCAAGCCTCCATGGGGGGGGAGACTAGCCCCAGGCCTCTTGGGGGAGGACTGGCTTAGGGGACAGGGGGGAACCGCCACCCAGCACTCACCTGCAGCACGGCTGGGGCTGGCTTGCTGCACTTCCCGCCGCCATTGAGTGCAGGCCCAGCCCTGCTGCAGTCCTCAGGGAAGTTGGGGAGGGGCTGGGGCATAGCCGGGGTGGGGCAGGGGCAGGGACTTTGGGGAAGGGGGTGGAGTGGGGACGGGACTGGGGCAGAGCATGGATGGGAAGAGGCAGGGCTGGGGCAGAGCAGGGGCGGGGGCCATGGAGAAGAGGTGGGTCAGGTGCTGGAGCAGCCCAAATTTCCTGGTGCCCTACTCAGCTACGTACTTTGCATATAGGTAGGGATGGCCCTGCATCAGCCAGGACCAACCTTTGGTGCACCGAGAGGGCCCTCCACTATCTGTGCCACAAGATGTGGATTGTGAAATGGGTTCAGCAAGGAGGTTCACACCTTCAGCAACCACAACAGGCCTGGCCATGGAGATCAGCTTCCAGGTCAAGAGGAGATCCTGGGAAAAGAAGGGCAGCTCAGAAAGATCTTGAGGGAGACCTCTCAGATGCAGACAAAAGAGCTGCCAATCATATCAGAGTTCTCAGAGACAGTGGCGGCAGAAGATGTTCCCTAAATGGCCCCAAGCCAGACTACAAGCACTATAAAGGAGCCTCTGCAGGACCTGAAGATGGAAAGAATGGACCTGGCTGTGAATGCGTACTAGCCCCTGCCCTCGCTCTTCCAGGGGAGG